>NW_005371173.1:6370809-6427183 GCF_000412655.1 Myotis brandtii
GTGGTTCTGGTGATGTCCGTTCCGTCTTTTAGTTGTATTTTTGAAGTGGTTGTTCGAGGCAGCAAACTCCGGCGTTAACCTATGCCGCCATCTTGGTTTTCTCCCAGGCCTATGTTTTGCACCTTTAATATGTTATCTCATTTAACCCCTTAGGTGTCAGTCACTCCGTTGAACCCTTTCCCAAGCACAAATTTAAATCATATTTCTTTCTTTGTTTTATTTGCACAACAGGTAAGAGTTACCAAAATTTATCAAACCTTTTTCACCGTCCTTTTCAAACTTAATGCTAATATTCTCATTGAAAGTTGCCATCCATATGCTGACATATCATATCAATTGTCTTATTAATATTCTAACCTCAGCTTGTTGGCATGGCATGCTCTAGTCTTTGAAAAGTATAATACTTGTTTTAGAATAGCACAAGATACATAAACACCACTTACTTTCTTATTAGGATAAGCATCATAGAAAATAGGTTTGAAGGCGTGTTGTTCACCTTGGAGTAGGGCCAGTGGTTTCCAACTGGAGGAAATTTTGGGATGTCTGAAGGCATTTTTGATGCTCAGGACTGGAGAGGGGAGGCAGGTACTACTGGCATCCAGTGCTTGGAAGCCAGGAAAGTTGCTGAACATCCTACAATATCCTACACACAGAACTACTCAGCCCAAAATGTCAAGAATGCAGAGGTTATGAAGCCCTGGAGTAAGTACATATTACAAATGTCCTTTTTTTTTTTTCACCAGGAGAAGTTCAAACCTCCTTATAGGTTATGATTTTAATTTTATCAAATAACTAGCAGATAGAACTACTCAGATCCAGAGATGTACTTGACAAAAAGGGAAAAGACCCTGATTGAAATCTGTTTCCAGCTTTGAAACACAGGGTCTCATCCTAGAGAAAGACTTCCCTCACAGAGAAAAGCAGCTGGTAAGTATGGCATGTCTCATTGCCAAGTTGTTCTAAATGGCATTGCCCGAAGCCTTTGGCAGATGGCATTAAGACAGCATTGAATATTTAATTATGCATATCAATTTTGTTTGAATATTCTGTGTGCAGGCAAGCACTGACAATTTAAATGTAGGATGTATTTTCTTGCTCTGCTGATTTCTGACTTCATGTATAGTCTTCACAGTCAAAATTATTCCCAGTAAAAGATGAGAGATTTTATTTTTAGAATATTTTAGATATTGACCCTGCATCTTGAAGTCTTCAACTTGCATAGTAGGTTGCATTATGTAAAACATGGATAAACAACAATATCTGCAATTTATTGTGTGTTTGCCAGGTGCCATACTAAGCACGTGGTCTATTATTGCAGTTAATCCTCACAACCACATGACATAGGTACTATAACATTTTTTTATTTTATTTTTAAGTTATAGTTGACATTCAATATTATTTTGTATGAGTTTCAGGCGTACAGCATGGTGATTAGACAATTATATAATTTATGAAGTGATCCCCCTGATAATTCAAGTGCCTACCTGTCACCATAAATAGTTATTAAGATATTATTGCCCTAACCGGTTTGGCTCAGTGGATAGAGTGTCGGCCTGTGGACTCAAGGGTCCCAGGTTCGATTCCGATCAAGGGCATGTACCTTGGCTGCGGGCACATCCCATTGGGGAGTGTGCAGGAGGCAGCTGATCGATGTTTCTCACTCATCATTGCTTCTAACTCTCTATTGCTCTCCCTTCCTCTCTGTAAAAAATCAATAAAATATATTAAAAAAGATATATTGACTATATATACTGTACTTTATATCCCTGTGACTACTGTATTTTGTAATTACCAATTTACACTTCTTAATCCCTTCACCTTTTTCACCCAGTCTCCCAACCCCCTTCCCTTCTGGCAACCATTAGTCTGTTCTCTGTATTTATAAGTCTATTTCTATTTTGGTTATTCATTTATTTTGTTCTTTAGATTCCACATATAAGTAAAATCATAGGATATTTGTCTTTCTCTGTCTGACTTATTTCACTGAGCATAATACCCTTTAGGTCCATCCATGTTTTTGCAAATGGTGAGACTTCATTTTTTATGGCCAAATAATATTTCATTGTACATATGTACCACAACTTTTTTATCCACTCATCTATTGATATGCACTTGGGTTGCTTCAGTATCTTGGCTACTGTAAATATCACTGCAATGAACATAGGGTGTATACATATCTTTTAGAATTAGAGTTTTGTTTTTTTAATGATATGTACTCAGAAGTAGAATTGCTGGGATATAAGGTAGTTTTTAAAAAATGTTTTGAGGAAACTCCATATTGTCTTCCACAGTGACTGTACCAATTTTCATCTCTATCAACAGTGCACAAGGGTTTCTTTTCCTCCACATTCATGCCAACACTTGTTGTTTGTTGATTTATTAGTACTATAACATTTTCAAATGAAGAAAATGAAGATTAAAGATGAGTCAAGTGGCCAGTGAATGACCAATCATTGGTAACCATATTTGTCTGACTGATATTCATACATTTAACTGTTGTGCAATAGCATTCAAGCTTAGTAAGTGAGCATGCTTCTTGACATATACCCACTCAGTGTTCTATTATGTAGCATTTAAATGCTTGAAGTAAAAAACACATTGTTTTTAACATGACTGAACCTCAACAACCTGTCATTCTTATCTTTCCAGGAATATATGAAAATAGTTTTAATGTTGCCAAAATATGTTGCTTAAAGATGCTAAAGAAACGTTTGCCTCGGGATTCAAAGTTCATCTACCAGTAGAAAAAGGGTGAAACTTGCCACTGTAAACACCAAATTATGCAGTTACTTGAGAGGCACAATAAACCTACTGTTTAGGAGATATTTGCAAAGATGGGCACAGCCCAGAAGAGCTTTACCTTGGTGTTGCTGCGCATCTGGTTCTGAATCAGTGGAAATAACATTGTGAAGTGTTGCTGGAGATTGTCCAGGCACTTTTACTAGGTTACCAATGTCTGTGACTTCCTCTTCCCTTTCATCTCCTGAATGTCCCCCTGAGCCCGGGGTTCTCTGACTGTTTGAGGTCAGTTTCATCCGGAGGGCTTGATTCTCTTTCTCCAGCTTGTTGATCTCTGCCCGCATTTCCTGGATGACTCTCATGAGCTGGACGTTAGCTTCCATGGCCTCTTCTCTGGTGGCTCTGGTTTGCTTCTCTGGGGAGACAGGTCAACTTTTGCTCACCAGCCAAATGCACAATCTACTCAGTGGGACAGGCTGATCCCACCCATAAACCTTCCTGAACAATAGATGTCATTCTTCTCTGGGCCATCTTTCAGCACCTGGGGCATCGGGCTGCCAAGGAAGGTAAAGGATTTCCATGACTTATTCATTCTGGGTTTTATTTTTCAGAAAAGAGCTTTGCTTTGTATTTTACATTTCATATCAATCCACAGTTCTAGAATATTGCTTTGTGTCTGAAGAGAAGAGAATGCTCCAAAATGTCCAGTGAGGAACAGGGTTTCTTGTTTCTGTCATGAACTCGCCATCCTGCCAGCCACTCAGTTTTTTTCTCTGCTGCTCTTTCTGAGGTCAGATGTTTCATCGAATCACCAACTGTCACCAGTACATTAAGACTGGAACATAAGAATTATGCCTTATCTTCTCTATAAAATGTTATAATTCTGTACTTTTTGGGTAAATTATTCATATGACACCAGTTGATTAAGGGTAACAGTAACCATAGGGGGTCATATAAATTGCAGTGAGATTATTTAAATAAAATGCTTATAATTATACTTAAATCTCTCAAGATAAGGACAAGTAAGGTATAATCACTTTTCAGTAAGTATCTATCTTACAAGCATTTTTGCTGTCTTTTGGTTTTAAGAGTGTTTGGTTAGACAAAGGCTGCCCAAGGATATTTTGGGAATGTAAGAAAATACAGGTTTAATATTAATCTTGAATGAGAAAGACATAAACTAGTTAACAGCTTTCATTACCTATTTCCTAAAGAGAATTCTTTGTTGGGAATGAGAAGTATGAATCTTATATTGTATACTAGAGGCCCAGTGCATGGATTTGTGCACCAGTAGGTTCCCTTGGCCTGGCCTGTGGGGATCAGGCAGAAACTAGCTCTCTGATATCCCCCGAGGGGTCCCGTATTGTGAGAGGGCAGTTCTTGGGTGATGCACCCTGGAAGTGGGCTCCCTTCTCTCTGGTTCTGGGTGCGTCACCTGAGAACCACAGCTGCCAAGTCACTGCAGCTCAGCAGCTCCTGCGTTGAACATCTGCCCCCTGGTGGTCAGTGTGCATCATGGCTACCGGTTAGAGTGTCTGCCCCCTGGTGGTCATTGGGCTTCATTGTTACTGGTCAGACGGTTGGACGGTTGCTTAGGCTTTTATATATATAGATGCTCAGAGAGAAGTATCTGTTTGGATATTCAATTAATGTTTAAATATAAATGTTCTTTTGCAATAGAGTAAAAATGATTAGATCATTTTTCATGGTGATAGTTTTCTAAGTATATTGATGTTTTTGCCTTTCTTAATGAATATTTGTTGATTGATCAAAGCTGCAGGTGGAAGAAATGGTTGGAGAAAGTATTATTCCATTTTTAGTCATATAAATTTATTTCATATATTTAAATTTTAGCGTGTGCTTACTAAAAAGTTAGTCTAAAAGTAATTAGGTGCTTTTGATATACAGTTGACCCTTGAACAATACTGGTTTGAGCTGTGTGGGTCCACTTATATGTGGATTTTTTCCATAAATACCTGTATTGTTTTCCATTCATGGTTTGGAGCCCATGGATGCAGAGGGCCAATTGTATGCATTTATCTAGCCCATTTTATAGGGAACACTTGAGCATGCACAGATTTGGGTGCCCATGGGAGTTCCTGAAACCAATCTCCCATAGATACTGAGGAACAGCTTAAGTTTTGGGGGAGCCAAACATTATACATGGATTTTCAACTGTGAGTGGTTTGATGCCCCTACCCCCATTGTTCAAGGGTCAACAGTGCTACTTCTATTTGTATTTAAATGAATTTCAGTAAACAAAGTGCTTGTGGATATATGGAATATGGAGTAAGATGCATATTAAAAGCCATTCAGTCTGACTACCTATCAGATGTTCAAATCTATTTCACAACTTCTCTATAATGGATTGTTGACCCTAATTTCTCCTGTAGGAGAGTGTCCTACCTACTGGGGTATTCCACTTACTTTTTAATTAAAATTATTTACATTGCCCAAAAATTAGCCTCCATGTAGTTTGGTCCTAGCACTTCTCTTTAGAGAGGGGGGAAGCACATGTCTAATTCCTGTTTTAATGAAATTTCTTGCATCATCAAGTTCAAATAAGTGTCTATTCTCTAAAATAAACATTCCCAATTCTTTCAACTGTTTGTGATCTAATGCGGGTTCAAGGGCTTTGAATCCATCATGGCCACATGTTTGAACATGCTTCCATTTTTGTATAGGCATTGTGAACTAAGGTATCCAGGTCTAAATGCGTTCTCTTGAAGGCATTCAACTTGCCTAGCGTATACTGCTATACCTTCTGTAAAATGTTTTGTGGGAAATATTTCCCAAAAGTGGGCAGTAGAAATCATCCTTGGAATTTTATTCAGTGAATGAAGCAAGAGATAAAAATAGGCTTGTATAACTGTTGGAAATAGCAAGATATCATTATTTATAGACAAATTGATTGTATATCTAGAAAGTCTAAGAAAATTAATAAAAATATTATTTTGTAATCTACCCCTACGTTAAAAACAAACACTTAAAAATCAGTAGTTTTCCAAAATACTATTAATAACTACATAGAAGAAAATAACTGAAATTATTCCACTGACAATAGGATCCCACAGAGAAAAAATTCAGGAATTATTTTTTTAAGTTTGTAAGGTTTTTAATAAATAAAATCTAGCATTTTACTAAGATATGAAACTTATGAAAATGAAGTCTATACAGTGCTCCTGGTGAGAGAACTGTATATTTTAAAGAAATAGAATAGTTTGATGCAGGGGTCCTCAAACTTTTTAAACAGGGGGCCAGTTCACTGTCCTTCAGACCATTGGAGGGCCGGACTATAGTTTAAAAAAAAAACTATGAACAAATTCCTATGCACACTGCACATATCTTATTTTGAAGTAAAAAAAAGGGCCGGACAGTTTAAAAAAAAAACTATGAACAAATTCCTATGCACACTGCACATATCTTATTTTGAAGTAAAAAAACAAAATGGGAACAAATACAATATTTGTATTTGCATGTGGCCCGCGGGCCGTAGTTTGAGGACCCCTGATCCAAAAATGTTGAGTGAAAAAGTAGTATGCCCAACTATATGTAGAATAAAATCAAAACCATGTAAAAAGAATTAAAAAGAAATACCCCAGAAGGAAATACAAGTTTTATTTCTGTATGGTAAGATTGTGGATAATTCTTATGTTACCTGAATTAAAAAAAAATCCTGTCTACTGTAATGAAAAAATTAAGTAAGGAAAATAAAATAGATGTGAAAAAATGTATTAAAATGAACTGACATTACATTTGCTTGGGACTTTTTGACTTTTGATGAAGTCAAATGGCCAGTGAGAACTAGATTATTTTTTACCAACCTAGTTTTACTCTTTAATAGTTGTCCTAATAACTTTAAAACTCGACACTCGACATATGAGTGAAAGCTGCTTAGAATTAGTAAATTTTTACATAAATGATGGTGTTTGTAATATATTTTTAAAGATGTGAATATCTTATGCAATGGAATAGGCTGGGCTCAGAGAGCCCTGCTGTGGGAAGTAGCTGGTTCAGTGGAGTAGACAGAGTATTGGGTCAGATGAGAAGGAGGGAGAAATGTTGACTGGAGTCCCATCTGGCAAGTAATTTCAGCCCCTGAAGTTCATGGCAATAGCTGACAGGTAATTCAAGCAAGAAACTGGTTTGGGGATCTAGACCAAAGGATAGTAGAGCAGGTAGTTGTTGGTTTGCAAGAAGAGGTATGGCCATTTCCACCATGACTCTCTGATGAAGATTTGGGCCTTTATCTTAAACTAGCAAAATCAAGACTGTGGGCTCTCTTTATAGAGCAGGGGTCTTCAGACCGCTCAGCATCCACTGGGAGTGCTTGCTTAAGAATTGGCTCTTGGGATCAACCCTAGACCTATTTTGGACTCTTGCAGTGAATTGGTGAATCACATGGTAAGAAGCTCCTTAGGTTGTTCTTCTGCATATTAAAGTTTTACAATAATTATTCCAAAGTAGTACTGTCCAGCAGAAGTATAATGTAAGCCATATAATACAATTACAAATTTTCTAGTAGTCACATTAAAAAGTAAGAGAAACATATTGAATTAATTTTCATGTTTTATTTAACACAGTATACCCAGAATATTACCATTTCTATATGCAAGTAAATATAAAAATTGCAAATGAAATATTTTACAGTTTTTCTCATGTTAACCTTTAAAATCCAGTGTGCATTTTATACTTAGAACCCATCACAATTCCGACACCAAATTTTCATTGGAAATACTTGATCTGTATTTAGATTTCATAAAATGGACAGTTGAAAACATGGATTTGCATGCTTAGTGGTTGCAAACATACTTAAATGCACTTGGATATTAGTGCTCTACATGGCAGCTTCCAGTGACCCTCCGGCTCAACAGGAGTAGAAGGTAGTGAGCACAGAGATCTTCAAGGTCTTATGTGATCCTGTCTTTGGCTCCGTTCTGATTTCATATGCTCCACTTCCCCTTGCTCCACCACTCTGCTCTGCCCCAGTTACACTGGTTTCCTCAATTCTTTACACACCCCAGGCACATTCCTGCTTTAGGACCCTGGTCCTGGTTCCCCTGTGATGGAGTGTTTTTGCCCCTGATGTCCACATAGCTACTTCCCTCATCATCTCTATCAGGTAGCGAGTAAGCCTCCTGCCTCCAGCCTCCAGCCTCCAGCAGGAGTTGGCACTGTGGCGACAGAGTAGGTCTTTGGCTTTTCCTACACCTGAGGGCAAAATTTTAAAACAGGAGATTGCATTAGCTTCCTAGATAACAGAGAGCTGGTGCCAAATGCCTTCCTTCGATCTGCTTCAAATAAACGGTGACACAGCATGTCCTTTTTCTGGACAAAAAAAATCATCCCTTGCTTGAATATGCTGTGTAGGGTTGACATGTTTCTTCTTTATCTGTCAGAACCTTCAGTTTTGGTCAGTGACAGAGGACGAGCAACATTAGATTAGAACTCAGGGATTTGACTGCATCATCGTCACTTAAACACATGTCCTTCTGGGTGAAGATACCCAACTCCTTATCCTCTATGACATAATAGAAAAATGTCATTTACTTGGACTCTTCCCTCTCACTTTTCAAGTAGGCATACATCCTGCTGTTATAAATTATTTAAACAATGGCTGAAAACTTCTATTTTTGCAGCATTTGCTGAGAATTCACTTTGACCTTGAGCTTGATATGTAGCTATTGTCAGAGTGATTTCCCAGGTGACTGGAAGCATCTGGTGTTGCAAGGAACCCAAAGTCAGGAGCAGATTTGACAGTCTGCCAATTCACCATTGCTTTGACATCTGAGTACCACACAGTGGCAGAGCAGGCACGTGAGAAGGAAGGAGCAGATAAGAAGTTTTTTATGGGAATAGCATCCTGTGAGAGGAATAATTAAAGGTGCCATAGGTCAACTCATATGAAAGAAATTAGCCTCTTTCCTGTGCAGTCACATGTGAGATGATCTTGGTTTGGCTAGCTTTGTATGCAAGAAGAGACTTTCATGGAGATAAGTATGGAAAGGAATGTCCACCATCTGATAGGCTACCACTGCCTGAGGTGAGTTTCCAATGAGAATAAGAATTTCAAAGACTCCTTAAGATTGGCATGTGTGCAAAAAAAAATTGCAGTGATATAATGGACAAGAAGATCCTGGATCCTAAGTTTCTAACTTATGCTCTGTCACTAATTCATTGAATCATACTCATAAAATATGGGCATCGAAGAATGATAAATTAAATGAATGAAGATACTGACTTCAGCATCTACTCAGCTCCAGGCACTTGACCTGAAGGAATGCAGGCCTATTCTTTCCAGTTCCTTAGACTTTCCAAAAGACCTAACATTATTAACTTTCTTATTTGCTAATTGTTATTTAGAATTTAGTTTTGAACAACAGGTTTTGTTTTTTGCAGTCATCGGATTATTAAATTTAACAATATACTTTGACTGTTTCTGTGATTGCTCTGTCTTTCCCCATGGGTTCATCTTTCTTCTTGTTTTAGTGCATTCTTTTTTACCCGTTCTTTTAATGAAGGTAGGTGGGAATATAAACTATGCTTGTATAAATAGACAGGCTTTTATTTTGTCCTTACATGTGAATGAGGGTTTAACTAAATATAAGATTCTATAACATCTATAAGGGCTCATGAAAATTCCCAGCCATCATTGTAAATCATTGATTTTTCTTTTCTTTTTTAATTTAAATTCTTTATTGTTGAGAGTATTACATACTCCCCCCCATTGATCTCTCCCCGGCTGCTCCTACCCCCCAGCACATGCCTTCACCCCTCTACTATCTGTGTCCATTGGTTATGCTTATATGCATGCATACAAGTCCTTTGGTTGACCTCTTACTCCTCCCCTCCCACCCTCCTCTCCTTCCCTCTGAGGTTTGATTATCTGTTTCTATGTCTCTGGATCTCTTTTTGTTCATCAGTTTATGTTGTTCATTATATTCCACAAATAAGTGAGATCATGTGATACTTATCCTTCTCCGACTGGCTTATTTCATTTAGCATAATGTTCTCCTGGCCCATCCATGCTGTTGCGAATGGTAATAGTTCTTTCTCTTTTACAGCAGTGTTGTATTCCATTGCGTAGATGTACCATGGTTTTTTAACCCACTCATCTGCTGATGAGCACTTAGGCTGTTTCCAGATCTTAGCTATTGTAAATTGTGTTGCAATGAACATAGGGGTGCATATATCCTTTCTTATTTCTTGGGATATATTCCTAGAAGTGGGATTACTGGGTCAAATGGGAGTTCCATTTTTAATTTTTTGAGGAAACTCTATACTGTTTCCCACAGTGGCTGTACCAGTCTGCATTCCCACCAGCAGTGCACAAGGGTTCCTTTTTTTTCACATCGTCTCCAGCACTTCTCATCTGTCAATTTGTTGATGATAGTCATTCTGACAGGTGTGAGATGGTACCTCATTGTCATTCTGATTTGCATCTCTCAGATGATTAGTGACTTTGAACATTTTTTCATATGTCTCTTGGCCTTCTGTAATCCACTTTTGAAAAGTGTCTATTTAGGTCTTTTGCCCATTTTTTGATTGGATTGTTTATCTTCCTTTCATTAAGTTGTATGCGTTCCCTATGAATTTTGGAGATTTTAAATGTCATCTATCAACTACGAGATTGTGAAATAGTTCTGAATGCTGCAGTAGAGAAATGCACATGCAATGATTTCAATACCCCAGGTATTTTCTTTCTCCTATCTCTCTCTGACTCACATAGGGATGAAATGCAGCAGATCTGGAGGTGTGGCAGCTCAGCTAGTCTGTCAGACATCAATGCTCCCCACTAAAGTTTTCTTAGGGGAGGTGCCTGTGGGTCCTCCCACACCATGCCACTGTGGCATTTGCAGTGGGTTGAGCCACATCTGTGCCACGGGGATCAGAACAACCAGGCCACGAGCCCCCTCACTTTGTTCACAGCTTTGCTCAATTGCTAACTCCTTGGAGAGCCCTTCACTGTCCAATAAACCTGCCCCTGTCACGCCTTACCTCCCCAGGTCCTTCTCACGTCATACATCCAGTGGACCTATTCAAATATTAATATAAAACTGGAGCCTGGCTGGAGTGGCTCAGTGGTTGAGTGTTGACCAATGAACTAGGAGGTCATGGTTCCATTCTCATTCAGGGCACATGCCTGGATTGCAAGCTCGATCCCCAATATGGGGCATGCAGGAGGTAGCCAATCAATGATTCTCTCTTCATTGATGTTTCTCTCTCTCTCTCTCTCTCTCTCTCTCTCTCTCTCTCTCTCTCCCTGACTCTCTAAAAACAATAAAAATATATTTTAAGAAATATATAAAACTGGAGATTTATTCTCCGGAGAAGATGAACCAAAAGGACTCTGACTGGGCACATCAAGTTGAAAGTGTGAATGCCACACTGACAACAAAGGATTAAGTGCACATCTACCCACCGAATTCGGAAAATGCTGAAAACTTTTATGGGCAAGACAGGCTTATAATCCTCAGTTAATTTTCTCCAGTTTCTGAAACATTTACCAGCCCAATCAGAAAAATCTGTAAATATTTTCAGTTGTTGGTGCTACCCATGGAGAAGAAATTTCCCTCTCCCCTGTCCCTCTCCCTCTCCCCTTCAGCTCCTCTCTCCACCATCTCTCACTGGCTGGCTAAAATGGAGGGATTCAGTTAAGACATGTCACAAGTACCAGTAAATACCACGGTTGGGTTGCTTCTGTGGTTCTCTTTCCAAAGGGGTGACATCATTTACCCTGCTCATTCAGTGTTTTTAAATCCAGGCTGATGGGATACCTAGTAGCTTTGCTTAATGTGAACCACATATTTGAAGTTCTTAACTCAGTGGAGCAATAGCTTGAAAAGGTTTCTTACCGCAAGCTGAAAACCTCTGTGTGTATTCGTTTGTGTGATTCTCTTTGAGATATTAAAGCAATTCATTCACTTGTTCATTCATATATTCATCAAATTACTTATTAAGCATGCATCTATCTAATATACTATACTGTGCACTGGAGACAGACAGGTTTCATTCCTTAATAAGGGAGACAAACCAAATAAATACATAATGGATGAGAAGGTAAGGGCCCCACAAAAATTCAGCTGAATTATGAAAGGCCTTGCAGACCATACAAAATTTGGCTTTTAAGTTTTAAAAATATCTTTTGGACATTGGACAGAGCATAGGTTAAAACAGACATTAAATATCTGGTAATAAGTATGAGGAGACAGAATAATTTATGAGAAAGTATTTTTGTAATCCATTACTATGTAATGTCATATAAGGACTTTCTTCTACTGGTGATCTTTTAGTAAGATAATTTCAATTCCAAGATTGACAGCAATGGTCTTGTTATAACCTGTCTGGAAGGGTCCTGCTTTCTAGGTGACTGTGTTGCTTATGGTAGCAAAACCAATTTCATTTTCAAGAAATATCATTTACCGTGTCTGTTATGTTAAGGGGTAATACATCCTTTGATTTATCAGAGGATGAAATGTCTCATTGAAATTTGTGATGTGTGTGGTGATAGGAAAGTCTTATTCCGAAGAGGAGAATAAATGCACTATTACTGTTCTCATTATTTTGTGCTAGAGATTGTTCAAAATAAACTGTGCTGTTTTGACTTAGTGCCATTGTATTAGAACAAAGAACCTTCATTGTTCCTCATACTATTAGAGCGGGTTTGGCAAAGAAGGGAATAAATAGTAATTTTCTCTGAATATATTTTAAAAATAAATAGAAGGTACTCTGCCAGTAGAAGGAGAACGAAGAGTGCCTGCTCAGTCAGTTCTTCCCAGAATGGCTGGTGTCCTCACAAATGGGTCCCGTGGCTGGTTCTGTAGGCGTGTAGAGTGCAAACGATGGGAGTAGCTGACTCTGGATGGAATCTCTGTGAAGTCATTGGCATGTGGTTTTATGCAGTCTGGCTGGGTCAGAGGTCTTGAAATAGGGTCCCCTGACCTCCTCCATTCCTCATCTCCACCGCCATTATGGAGGACTATTCACAGCAACAGTTTACATGCCAGCCCATGGAAATGGGTTTACAGGAAGTCGTTGGACTATGAGGCTGTTATACACATGGATGTGAAGGGGCTGAGTTCTCTTTCTGACCTTGCCAGGGTTACAACTCAATGGAAATGTGGTTGGATTTTGATTCATTTCTGGTCTACTTTTTATATAAGATTTATATCAAATTTGGTTCAGTGGGTTTTATATTAGATTTGGTTCAATGAGTGTAGAAACATCCAGGTTGAAGCTAATAAACAATCAAAGTAAAAAGGTAATGGAAAAAATGAAATAAAATAAAACTAACAGGCAAAGTATACTGTCTTTGGTTGCATTTGTGATTTTGCTAAAAATATTTTCTATCAAATATTTAAGCTTATTATTGTTTTTCTTCCATTCAAATTATTGGTCTCTGGAGATGCCTACAAATTAAACAAATGGCCATCTGTTTTATTTGATAGCCATTCATCTATTAAAGCAGCATTAAGGAGGGCTTCAGCTCTAGGCTTTTGTGACTGAAGCAGGAAAATGTATTACTGTATTCAGAGACCTGACCCTCATTTGTGATTTTTAATAGGTTGCTACATAGCAATGTATCAGAAAAGCGGGCTTGTCAGAAGAACTAAAGGATGCCAATAAGTGTCTGTTTCTTTGTTTCCATTAAAGATTCTGTATCTAGGTTGCCATTACCATTTTCCCCATTTATTTTTAACTAAATAGTCAATCAAATTATTATTGTTTTTTTTTTGTAGTTGACCTTTCAGATGCTCTATTCTTTCTTTTAAAAAAATTTCTTGGCAGGATAGTATTATCCTGAATTTTTAGTCTTGCTTTTTTTTTAAATGTAACTCAAGTGAAATGATTAATCTAAAGGCAATAGTTTGGAAATATTGGCTAGTGATAAAGTGACCCAGAAGTAGGGAATCCGGCTGGGCTCTTACTTTTCTTTTTTCGGATTTTCTTTTAAAAATAAATGCAGAGAACAATTAAGAACCGAGGCACATTTAGCTAATTGCAAATGCAAATAGTTCACAAATATGAGCATTTAGAAAATGTGTTATATTCTAATCTTTAAGATGTTCTCTGCTGCTCTTCACTATTGAAAAGGCACTTTAATCTTTTCCTAACAGTCTCTTTCTTATTCTTCTTTTGATGTGACTATTGTATGTGTATAGCTTTTTCATGAAAAGGCTTAAAAATTAAGGGTAATGTTGTCCTTCAACAAAGGATGGCCAGTGACCCTTTTGGTCCTATCTCAGATGTGTTCAAAACCTTCTCATTCATTCACAAGGATGTACGGCCAACATCATCATCATTATCTAATTCTAGAAATTTTCCCTCAGTACAAAAAGAAACACTTTATTCTTTAGCAGTCACTCTACATGCCCTCCTCCCTCTCTCCCTGAGACAATCATTGATCTACTTACTGTCTCTAAATTTTCATATTCTGTACATCTTATATAAAAGGATGTGGTCTCTTCTAGAAATATATCCCAAGAAACTAGAAACACCAATCAGAAAGGATATATGCACCCCTATGTTCATAGCAGCACAATTTACCATAGCTAAGATTTGGAAACAGCCTAAGTGCCCATCCGCAGATGAGTGGATTAGAAACCTGTGGTACATCTATTCAATGGAATACTACACTGTGGTAGAAGAGAAGGAACTCTTACCATTTGCAACAGCATGGATGGAACTGGAGAGCATTATGCTAAGCAAAATAAGCCAGTCAGAGAAAGATAAATACCACATGATCTCACTCATTTGTGGAATATAATGAACAACATAAACTGATGAACAAAAATAGATCCAGAGACAGAGAAGCATCGATCAGACAGTTAAACCTCAGAGGGAAGGTAGGGGAGGGTGGGGGTAAGGGGGAGAGTCAACCAAAGGACTTGTATGCATGCATATAAGCCTAACCAATGGACACAGACAACAGGGGGGTGAGGGCATGATTGGGGGGGCAATGAGGGGATAAAGACACATATGTAATACCTTAATCAATAAAGAAAAAAGTGTCAAAAAAATAAAAGAATGTGGTCTTTTGTTTCACTTAGCATTGTGTTCAATGTGTTTGACTGACAATTCTCTGTCACTAAAGAGATAATGTGAATTAAAGTTGGTCACCACCATGAACCTCAGTGTCCTCCTTGCTAAAGCAGGGGAGTTTGTCCAGATGAGAGGTAGCAAACCTACATATTTATAGGACCCAGGCACGCCCTGGAAATGAATGAAGCAGGCTGGTTGTGAAACAAACTGGGGAGTGGGGGTACTCAGTCCTTCAAAAGCAGGAAGCTAGCATTCAGCTCTGACTTCCTGTGCTACGAGAGAGCAGACATCTGTCCACGTCATGTATTGCTAGACCTTCACACTTGTCAGGCAAAGTTAAAAAACTTTAAAGATGGCAATCATTTTCATTAAAAGAACAACACTGTTGCGCAGGACAAAAACACACACATGTCTGGGCAGAATGTGGGCCATCAATGGTGGTTTGCAATATGTGGACTGGATGATCTCTCAGGCTCTTTGAGGTTTACAATTCTTTGATTCCAGATTGCAAGAATAGATTAAAAACAGAAGCAATAAGCACGGTCTGTGATTGTATTGTGTATCTTGGATCACTTCAAACTAGAGGCTGTTGTCTTGGTTTCACTAGAATGGATCAAAATGACTCAATTGTTTGACAGATAGGCACTGTCTCCTTAAGCACTATATTTATCTTCAGTGAATTGTACTGAGAAAGATTTGTGTGACAACTCACATCACATTTGAAATGATACACGGCTCTCTGTAGCCAAAAACTGCTGTTTTTGATTGGATTCCTCAGATCTGTATTGAATTTCAACAAAATGAAGGGACGGAAAAATCAGTTCATGTCTCAATCAATTTTATAAACTAAAAGACAGATGAGAATTCTCTTTTGGCTCCAGATTCTCCTGCTCCTGCAGAATTGTTGGAGGAAATTGGTGGTTGTCTGATCTCTTCCAAGCAGCTGGGATTGACATTTGCCCCCTGCCTAGTATCCTTCTTTCTTTGTTTCCTTCTATTGTCAATAGAATATTGATTTTCCAATTAGCCACTCCTGTTTTGCACTCCTAACCTAGATCAGTGACTCTCAAAATGTGTTCCCCAGACCAGCATCATGAACATTATTTGGGAACTTGCTAGAAATGGACATTCTCAGGCCCTGCCCCACTGGTTTAGATGATTCTGTTGTTACTGACCCACCCCACAGCTCCAGGCCTGATTTTTATGCACTGTGATGGGTCTGAGGATGGACATATGATCTAGGTCACTGGTTTTCAAATTTTATGGTGAGTCGGAATCACATGGATGGCTTGGAAAAACACAACTTGTTGGCCCCTCCCTCAAAGTTCATGCTTCTCTGAGTCTGGATGGGACCTGAGCATTCTTAACAAGTTCCAAAGTGACGCTGATGCTGCTACTAGGAGAGAGATGCTGAGGACCACACTTTGAGAACCACTAATTTGATCTAATGAGATTAAAGCAGTTTGTAATTTTAATATTCACTTCTATTTTTCACTCATTGTGATTTGCCAAAGTTTTTGCTTTGCACTCAAAATTACAGTATTCTTTACGTGTGTGCATGCATGTCTATGTGTGTATGTGTGTGCGCGCACATGCACACCTGTCAGCTTTCAGAATAAACTAGAAAATGAACAGTTTACTTTAGGTTTCCTTTACTCTCATTTCCCCATGTCCTCACCTTTTCTATTTGAATTGTGTTTTACATTTTTTCACAATAATATCTGTCTACTTATGTGTATGTCTACTTAATTACTTTATAGCATTGCTCTGAAAAGCTGTCGATTTAATTCGATGCTATATTTTGAGTCAGTTTTTTTGGTGTTAATGATAGTAAATGATTCTTGAGAACATTAATCAATTCAATGGTCAGTCAGTCTCAATTTCTGAACACTCAGGAGGACAGGGTTTCACATTAGTTCTCTTGTTTTTACGTAGCTTCTGAGCACTTTTTAATACTATCAAACCTCACATCTTCCTACTGCTTTTCTGTCACTCAGGAAGATCAAGTTCTCTAACACAGAAGGCAAATTCTATGCTAAATTATTATTATTTTGTTACTCCTCACCCCAGAATATTTTTCCCATTGATTTTTAGAGAGAGTGGAAGGAAGAGAGCGAGACAGAAAGGGAGAAACCGATATGGGAGAGACACATTGACTGGTTGCCCCCGACAGGAGTCGGGGAATGAGCCTGCAACCGAGGTATATGCCATTGACTGGAATTGAACTCTCGACCTTCATTCTACAGGCCCACACTCTAACCACTGAGTTGGCTAGGGCTATGCTCAATTATTTTTGACAGCACTAATTAAAAAGAGAAACATCTTTGAGCAAATAACTGTTTTTCTGTATTCATTTTCTCTGTCAGTGATTAATTTCACTTTTCGTCTTTTTATGGACAATTTCAGAGGGTTTATCTCAAGCCAAGCCAGTGGGTAACATCATTTTTTAGGGATACATGCAAGTAAAAAGTAGTATTTGTGCACTTTTAACACCACTTACTGAGCACCTACAGGGTAGTGTGCACTAGGCCAACAGTCTTTGAGAAAGGGAAGCCGCCTAGGGCCTCCAACTCACTCGAGGAATTCATTCAAGATCATGGAATTACCCATTTTTTAGTTTATGCATTACTTAATTTAACCATTCTTTTAATAAATAGTATTAAGAATAATTTAAAGTCATAACCCCAACTTCTCAAGTGGATTCTATTTGATATGATATTAGCAGTTATAGCTCACAGCTATTGAGGGCTATTGTTGCCAGGCTGTGTGCTGAGTACTTTCTGTTCTTTATTTTACTTAATCCTTTTAACAATCCCCATAAATAAATGTATTTATTTTTGCCATTTTACAGATGATGAAACCCAGTGAAAATTCTCACTCAACATCACATTAGTGGTATAACTGGGGTTCTCTACCTGCCCCAGAGCCCATGCTAACAGCCACAAGGACATTCCATTTTAATACTTTCCATATTTAATGATAGGAAAAGCAAAGAGTAATTAGTTAATATGAAATTGATCAAGGAAGTCTAACCTTGATAGTTTCTTTGGGTTACTTATTTGTTCATTCACCTATATGCCCAGCAGTGTTGATGGGGACCCTTCTCTGTGCCAATTTGTTAGATCTCTGGAATACAAAGGCACACAAGATGCAAGTTTGGCCTTGAAAGAGTTGCATGCTTAGATTCAGCTATTTGTTTTTTCTCTGCCTCTATGAATTTCTCATTCCACATTTTTGCACCATGTAGCATCTTAGCTGTGTGAAACCCAGAGAAGGTGTTTGTTACTGATCCTTGGCAAAGCACTTCTACAGAAATCTTTCAGCTCTGACTTAATTGCATATTCAGATATCAAGATATCACAATGCAGAAAACACAAGTGGGGAATTCTGACAAGGAAAATGTTACTTCCTAATATTTAAAAAATATACTAACATTTAGACTTCAAAGGGCATGTAATCATCAAATTTGACAAGAAGTTGCTAATTCTGATGAAGTTGCTCTTCTTTCTCAGTTTCTGTTGAAAGAAGTAGAAAAGCTGCAAGTTTGTTGAGTGAAAAAAAGTCAACAGTGGTTCAAATATTAAAACCTGTTATTCAAATTTAGTGTGTCTTTTTATCTTATTGACAACTTGATTTGAAAATCCACACTTTAATGATATACATATGAATAGAGCCAAATGGAAGCCATTCTGAGATGTGTAAAATAACGTTGCCATGACATCCTTCAGAAACAAACAGATGCCTCATTGTATGGGACCTTCTGCAAATGGGAAACCTCAGCCTTCCCAGGGCTGGTGATGTGCCTGGGAGTCAGGGAAGTATTGGCTTGCTTTGCTGCGCTAGATTCATTTGTGTTCCATCTATTTTTAAAACATACCATTTCATTCTTGCCAAATGTATGGTGTCTGGAAATCCCCATTTCTGGGGTGTGGCAGCTATCCATCCCCTCTTGGGGCTCTGACTCATTCCAAGCAGGACCAACAATCAGGTAGGAAACGAAGCTGCTCTCCTCCTTTTAAGAGTCTCTGACTGTTACTCAGGTTATATTATAGAAGTCAATGAATGTTGGTTTTAAAAAAGCTATTACTGGCCTTCCTCAATTTTCCCAGTAGTAACTACAAATATCTAAAGTGTCTTTAAAGGAAGAGTAAAGACTGTTTTGCATCATCACCTGCAACATTTGGGCTTAAAATCCTATGAAAACTGTTTCTTTCTGGAAAGGACTCCAATTTTCAGCCCTTCTAAATGTGAACGGCGAAGTAAGGGGTTCACACACTTCCCAAATTCTTCAGCTAAAGAACAACCAATTGAACAAACATGGGGGAATCCATGTCTTTTTTTGCTCAGCTGTTCAGGAGGGAGGGACTGAAAAGTGGAAACCACTCGATATAGAACGTGATAGGCCTATTTGACTTCAGAAGTCCAGAGGAGTCCAGAGGAGTGTTTGTGAGCTGAGTTGGTGAAAGGCCTCTACCGTGGCCTTGGGTTGCTGCTTGTAGATATTTTTGTAGAATACTCCAGAGCCTTTCAGTCTGGATTTTCCTTTTATTTGACTTTTGTTATAAAGTAAAAATTCCATTTTTTTTTGTTAACCTGATTCCTAGAACTTTACTATTATTCGTTATTACTTTAAAAAATTGTTCATCCAAAGGGAAAAAATAATATTGCAGAAGACCAGTCCCTTAGAAATCCAAAGTAACTCACTAAACTCCATGCAAATATCATGAAACAAACTTCCTCAGTCAATGGGACATGATGTCCAATAAAATATCCTGTTCAACTTAATGTCCTGTAAATACCATGATCTTGTTTATAAGTTAAAAACTCTACCTACCCTGGATTTAGTAGTTATAGTTATGGGGTGCGTTTGAAGAACTACAAGCCATCAGCTTCAAAAGTAAATATCCTTTATACATTAGGAATACATCCAAGAAACAATGACTTGATAGTTGGGTATTAATATTAATGATGTTAGAAAATTGCAAGTAGATTCCCTTGGAGAATCATTGACATTAGTTTTATTTAAAATAAACCTTTGCTTAATTACTCAAGCTCAATCACCATTATCTTCTTCAAATGACCTTCATGAACCCCAGTTGGGCATGTTTTGATCTATCTCTCACTCCATATCCTTCTAAGAACAACTTTATGTATGTGCTTACTGTAGTGTCTGTTATGAGACTTATGATTTACAATGTCTCCATCTAATTAGTCTTATCTTACCTTCCATCTGTAACCGCATGCATTTGCTACAGGGATATCAAGAGGCAAGGGAAAGACAAAGGAGGTTAGAACTTTCATGGGCATTTCCTTTTTTCGATAACATCTCCCCATCTCCATAATTCACCTGGAACTTTTAAAGCAACCATGTTATAAATCCAAACATGTTCTTCTTCTTATCCTTATCTACCCTCTTCTCATAGCTGCTCCTCTCATGTGCCCATAGGTGAGTCTACACTTACCATGTTCCATCTCAGGCAAATGAACTCCTGATCAGGATGGGACTGTGTTCTCTAAGTAGACTATGGATTTTTCTCATTAAGTCTCAAGACACAAGCCAAGGGGGCTCTCAGATGCTAACTCTTACCACTCCTTAAACTCCTTTTTACCCTCTTAAAAAATTCAGGATCCCATGTAAATTTGTTCATGTTTTTAAACTTCTTTTATTGGCCTTATACACATGAGGTTCTCTCAGTAATCATCAGACTTTGAATGTCACCTGAGAATCAGGAGAATTAGATCCTGATTGTTTTGGAATGATGTGGGAAGACAGAGTGAGTTGCTCATATTGCTAAACTAACACATGCCATGTACACCCCTCTGCAAAGTACCCACACATCTATTTTTATTTTCAGATTTGGACAGGCAACCCATTGCTGACAGTGTCTATAGGCCAGGGGTTGGGATGGGCATGAAGACTTGAGCCTAGAGCCTAGGGGTAAGAATTGTGTGGGCAACTATAGCAGAGGCAGACTCTTCTTGGGTTCATGGGACAACAATCATGCCTAGACAATCCCAAAAATCCAAATAAGAAAATAGAAAGGGCAGAACTAAGATGCTGACCCAAGCAGTAAGAAACCAAGCTGGAGCCAGAATGAAGCCGAGGCAATGTTTTGATCTAGAGGTCAGCTTGAAAGCATGTAGCACAGTGGTTATAAGCATGCATTCCATAATTAAACTTGCCAGAGGTCAGTGTGTGTGTGTGTGTGTGTGTGTGTGTGTGCGTGCGTGTGTGTTTAATAAAGCAGTGAGCTGAATTTGAGAAAAGTTACATGAATCTTGGATCAGAGTTCTCACCTAAATTATATTTAATCACTTCAGTATATTCAGTATTTCAATGTCTTCTAGGCCCTGTCCTCTAAATTTAAGTAGCAGAAAGATGAACTCAGCTAGTCTCCTTATTAGAAGTTGGGCCTTTGCAGTGGCTGGTGGGGTGAATATGAAGACACTCCTGAGTTTACCTTCTGCATCTTCAGGCAGCTTTGTTCAGATGCACTGCTGCTGGTGTTGGCTGGGGAGACAGGCGGTTGGGGGAGGGAGGTGGAATGTGTTAGTGGTTCCCAAACCTGGCTGTATATCAGTCACAATTTTGAGAAAAGTACTTATCAGCCAGGATAAGCTCATAATGCTGCAATAAAAGACAATCCTGGAATCTCAGGCACCTTAACACAACCAAATGTATTTCTCATTAAGACTCTATGTCCAACAAGGTAAGTAGGGACTGGTGTGTGTGTGTGTGTGTGTGTGTGTGTGTGTGTGTGTGTGTGTCTCACTGAGGCTCCAATCCATGTGCTTCAAGATGACTGCATCAGAGAAGAGATTGGGCAGAACCACTTTCTAGCTTCTAAGTTTCTGCCTGAAAAGGATACATTCCATTTCTGCTCACCTTTCAGTGGTTAAAGCAAGCCCCATGGTCAAGTCTAACTTCAAAAGGGGAAGGAAAGTGTAATCCTACCACACATTTGCAGAATGTAGAGATGGGGTATTTGTGAATAACCTTAGTAATTACACAACCCTTGAGATTCTGATTCATTATATCTTCTCCACATCAGTCTGCTAATCCCCTAGGTTTGAAAACCCCTCGCCTGTCTAGTTGATTTTTTTGGAAGAACTGCCTTGCTGAAGTCCGAGTCCTTTTCATGTTTCTAGGTAAGGCATCATAAGTAGTGAATGTAGGGTCGCATTTAGTACATGCCCGGTCCAATGAACTACTTTTAGTAGGGACTCACCCACTCTTCATGAGAGAACCAAATGCAAAGGAACTGTATTTTTATTTCTATTAACAACAAAATACTTCCATAATTTCACAGCCCATTGCATTTAAGAGCACATATATTACAAATAAAGGAACTCCACAAACTTTAAAGATTAGTATTTATCAACACTTTTGTACACATACACAAATATTTTAATATAATGGCATCTGAAATGTTATCCATATAATTTTTAGCACATCATAAGTATCAACCAAAAAGGTTCTTTTAATTTTGGTAAAAACCATATATTTTACAATCTCCTATTTACATTTGAAATATGCTTAAATGTTACAAAAACATTCACCTTGACCTTTAAAATATGTGTACTAGGACTTGGTATTGAACATATTGTAACTGACAGCAAACTTAGGGTTTGCTTTTGAGCTGCACGTTCATTGGAATGGCAAATATTCAGCTTGGCTTGTTTAACGCTGCTCAAAGGAAAAAGAATCATACAAAATGTGCAAATTCAGAGACTGGCAAAATTCTTAAGCTAGCGAGGTAAAAAAACATTAACATAAAAACTTCAAATAAATTAAATCTATCTTCTCTTCCCCGAGATTAGCTGCAAGTTCAGAAAGTCCCTTTAGAGGTGTGTCTGATGCTGCAGACCTTTGCTCACACGTCCGCACTAGCTGAGATGGAGACTGTGGGCAGAACTGGGGTCCTCTTGCTAAGTATTCGAGAAAAGGTTCGCTCCACTCCGCATTTTGATGACTCGTCCCTGCACATAATCTTAAGACAGGACAACACACAGCACGACAAGGGAACACAATAGATAGGTTCATCTTAGTATTTTCGCAGACAAAATTAAAACCCAGGAAAGTGACTTTATTTTTTTCCCCCTGGAAATCTGCAAATTTTGAAAATGCACTGATCAACATAGATCTGAAGACTTTTTTTCCCAAGTCCATGTCATGGCCATTTTGGTAAGACTTAAAGTACCATCACAATATTCTTCAACTATCAAATATAAATTACTAAATGTCTGGGTAAACCTTAAGAATGTATTTGAGTAATTCCAGAATTTTATTTCATTCTAAAAGTTTATCATTTAAATTGTTGACATATACCAAAACAGAGAAACATCTGAAACCTCATTTAAGTGTGTTAATGGAAATATGAGAAAAATATACTTTTGAAAATAATGTTAATATATCTAAATAATACTTTCCTGTTACATTTGTTCAAATTATGACATGTAATCACAATAACAACAATGAAACCCTCAGAAACTTCTAAAATGTATCTCTGTACAAAAGAGATAATGAATATTTTAAGTTTCTAGTTATGGAGATTTCCCCACCAACTCCACACATTATTATGCTTTAGTTTTATTGCTCTTCCAAGATAGAATTGCCACTTCTGTCCCCACAGAGCACCAGAATTCTCTACTACCAATTCATTCTCCTTATGTTCAATGTCACAAGTTTTACTTAAATAATTTGGCAAATAATGTTTCCAAAGAGGATGTCAAACTCTGAGAGCAATATGCCTTTGCATCTCACCCACTTGGCACCATCACACAGCAGATCTGTTCTTTTCTCTGTATTTTATATTTAATATCCATTACCACCATTGACTTCACTGTGCTGTCATCCTTCTGAATGTTGAAACAGACTCCAAATGAGCATCTTCTATTCATGTTTCTTTCAGATACCTATATGTACTACTATGGCTTCATAGAAGGAGGGTTTTAAGCTTTTTGGATATTTGTAAATAGTGTGGCATTCTGGCTGTCTATAAGGGTAATTATTGCCTGTCTGTCACTTTGATAACTCAAGCCGCTTCACCTCAACATGTTTGCACAATAGTGTCCACTTCATCCAGTTCCATCTCTTCCCTTACAGTAAATGTTCTTGCACTAAGTTGATGACTTCAGGCTGCCCTTTCAGCTAAGACTTTGCTGGACACTCTTGGAGTGAACTGCATAATTAATTCTATTTATATTTTTGTATTTCTATGTCTGCATCCATTCTAATTATGTTTCTATTTTTAAAAGTTCAGTGGTAGAATTACTCTTCACTGTATTTATATATGTACCTGTTTCCAGAATATCTACATGAATATATAGGTACATGAAGGTACACATGCATTATAGATTATGGTTCATTTCTACATTACAGGATTTGCTAAGATTTGCCTACCCTTCCCTCCACTAGAGTTCAAACCCAAATACGGTGTGATGCATTTTCATGAAAAAACACACACACACACACACCCGAGAAAAGCATCAAACAAATTTTTTTGTTATAAACATAAAATAAAACAAATATATAATATTTAAAAATACTATAGACTTTACAAACCCTTATCTTTTTTTTTTTTAACTATTTCTGATTTCAGGAAATTGTTCATTACAACCAACTCAAAGCACTTATCAATGGTTATCATGAAAATAGCCTTTTTTTTGCTCTAAATAACACAGTTTGCTATGGATAATTTGTACTTATGATTTATAATGATCAATTAAATAGTCCCACCATTAGGAATCTCCTCTACAGAGTTAGAAGTTAGTATTTTGTCCTTATTTTAATCTAAGGTGGAAATGTGGAATGGCCATATAATAGAGTAAATCATTTTCTAAGGAGAACTTTTTCTGAAGATATCATGTATTTTGTGGTCATTGTCCCAGATATAAAACCTATGGACAAATCCCCATAGAAGCTCTAGACCAGGAGAAAGTTAATTTTTCCTGCTGAAAGATCTATTTTGTTTACTGAATAACAAGACCTGTTCAATCCATCAGTTTCTTTTCTTTGCATCAGCTTGAAGGAAGCATGAAATCAAATTTTGCTTCTTTTCGCAAAGGTTTTCTGGAAAATCAATTATTTTTCTTTCTCCACCCCTTAATCACCTGGTTCTAGTTTTTTTGTCTTTTTGTTTTAGCACTTTGGAGTATAGTGAGTCTTTGTTTTGGATACAAGTGAGCTCAAATATTTTAAAAAGTTGGTGAATTATGAATTTTGTTTTTAAAAGTCAAGTTGTTAATTTTAGCTTTAATTAGTAGGCTCCCCCTCCCCCATATTCACCTACCTCTCAATGTAAATAAAGTTGTTCTAATTAAATAAAAAACCTCGAGAACACTAGCCACTATGGATTGTCAGGGAAAAATGAACAGTTAGAAAGTGATAGGTAGATCAGAAGGCCACAAAAGACAGAGTAGACATAAGGAAAGAAAAACATACCACTTTTGCTTACAGTACTGAGGGAAATACTAGACACAGAGGAACAGAAGTTGTATAAACACGGACTGCAACAGAGCTGCCAGGGAAAAAAGAGAAAAGCATTTTTGCTCAAAGTTTCAAGGTCAGATGCAATTTACAGTTGTAAGCAAGCATTTCTTCACTACTTTTTTTCAACTTTCAGATCCATTGTTCTTTCTGTTTCACTCTCAGATTTATGAGTTCCCCAGGCTATCAAAGCATCACTCCTGAACATTTAATTCCCACCAGCTTCTTAAGAATCCCAAACCAATACTCCCTCCTCTAAGAATCCTATCCACAGAGATTAATTCTCTCTAACATAAGTCAATTAACCACGTCGTTCTCCAGCTTTGATAGAGGGCTTAAAATGTGGGCAGAAGGAAATGGAAAATAAGAAAAAAATGAGAAAAAAGAAGCATATATGAAAAAAGCAATTAGAATAAAAGAAGTATAGGATTCATTTTGTATTTCCTGAATAGTGTTGATGGTGCTAGACCATTTAAGGAAAGGAAGGGAACTAATATTTAATGAGTGGTTACTATGCATGAGGCACTATTTGGAGATTAGTTCAAGTTCTCCCCCTTAATTATTCTGTAAAGAACACATCTAACTCCTGGAGGGGACCACAGTGATGAGATGTCAGGTAGAGTGTAAGGCCGACTCTCAGCACCTCAAAAAGTACTGTGATATCGAATGTCCACATTTTGTGCACAGATTTATATGCTGGACAGATGCCAGAAGTCATGGATGACTTGCTTGTAGGGTGGGGAATTGAGTTTTATCCCAATTCTGCACATCTATAGGAGGCCCTGCCTCTGTAGAGGCAATCTTTAAAAAGCCATGTCTTTCTTAGTCCTGGTGTTCTTCCTGAGTATGGTGCAGAGACTCCTAGTGGCAGAACTGTGGAACTCCACATCACAGCCTGAGGAGGTGAGAAGTCTTAAAATCAGAGGTCAAGGGAGTGATAGCAAACCCTACCAGGAATGCTACCCAATGTTTCTTGATGTCTAATAGGGCCCATCTGTCCTAGAAAACCAACAGCTCATATGATATGATTAAACATCTCTGAAGACTATGAAAAGCATCTGGGTTCTCATCTTTTTTTTCTCCAGACTTTTTTCTCTAACCTGATCTCTGCTTTGAGGCAAGGGACTTTGTGCGTGGGGGAGAGGACAAGTCAGCAGCATGGTGCTCACGTAAGGTACAGTGACATCAGCAGCAAGAAAAGAGACCCTTTCTGGCATTGGGGTCAAAACGGACACTTTGGATGAATGAACAGCATGGGCCACCCCAAGGAAAGCCTCACCTGCTCATTCATGATTACGGAGAGTTCGCTGAGCATGTCCTTATAATGGGACCTCAGTTCTTCCTGGTACTCCAGCTGGTCTTCCTTGATGAGGCGCTCATTCACGTCCAGGGCCTGCCCACACGCATCAGCAAATTGCCTTTAACGACAGCAAGAAGCAAATTAACAACCAGCCACAGAGACTGGCCACTCAAAGCCAGGCTGCTGATAGACTCTGCCACCCAGAAGGAGGTTGGTCAGGTGGCTTCCTGGGGAATTCAAGACTCCTCGTCTGAAGGATCCCAAGGAAGAACATTCCACAAAGAAGAGCTTACCTGAAGATTTCCTTCAAAAGCTTTACTTGGTTGTCAGGGTATTTCTTTGCTTTGGTTTCTTCAAGAAAAGCTCGTGCATAGGCCATGGGCCCTGCATTAACCTATTGGGGAGAAGAGAATTTGCTGAGGATGAGCCCACTTCCTCCATGGAGGAGCCCGCTCCACAGCTGGGAGGAGTAGCCACTTGTGCACCAACCCTGTGGGACCCCAGCTCTCTCACATCACTGTGAAGTCTGCTAATTTGTTATCTGTTTCATTGGCGGCCCCCCACAACTGGTCAATCAGCTACTACAGGACACATCTGAGCTCCACACGCCACTGCCATCCTTCCCAAACTTCAGTTACTTGCCCACCATCTCACATGTTTGCCATATCAAATACGGCTTTAACTGTTATTACTTTTTATTGAATTTATTGGGGTGACACTGGTTAATAAAATGATTAGGTTTTAGAGTTACAATTCTTTATTACATCATCTGTATATTGTATGTATGTTTACCACCCCAAGTCAAGTCTTCCATCACCATTTATCCTTCCTTTACCCTCTTGAACTATTATTTTTCTTAATATGTTTGAAAACTAGATTTCCTTTTATTTACTTAAACAAATTTAAGTTAAACATCTGTGAAATCCAATGTCTGATGTGCTAGTTTTTTATTAGCATTAAAATAAACACACAACTATTAATACAAGGCATTCCACAGAGGTGATGGTGTACACACCTCCCTGGGAACTACTGTCTACGGTATTCCACTTGATAGTATGGCTTAGATTCTGGCCCAACGTGGCATTATCAGATTTGCAGAATGTATGCTCAGGTCCTGATCATGCTCACACACAAGAGTAGGTTCACACTAGTGAGGGAGTCCATATTTCTTAGTGCTTATAATGTTTTAAAGTGACCGTGTAGCTTGTAAGGAGTAGGGGAAAGAGAAGGAAGCTAATGCTGTACTTGAGCCATCTGCAGATGTCTATGGCCACCAGGCATGGCCAGTGTGGTGGAATGAGCACACAGTTCTGGGTGCTTTCTGTTGCTTCTCCAGCTTCCACCTCTAATTTCCTCTGCTCAGCTATGTGCTGAGGGAAGTTGTCCCATTTGGAGTATAACTATGGTTCTCTTGCATCCTGGCTTTTAAAAATTTATTATTATTAATAATTATTTTTGAGTCAGCCATGGGGTACACAGACAAGATGCTGGCAGGGAAGAAGACAGCCAGGTCCATATCAGGATCAACATGACTGATTTTTCCTTTTGCATCAGGCTACAATATAGCTCCGTGTGATACTGCTACTGGCCTGCCTTTATTTAAAAGGTGATCTCACTCATTTATGGATAATAAAGAACATTACAAACTGTTGAACAAAAATAGAGGCAAAGAAGCATCGAACAGACTGTCAAACTACATCAGGAAGGTAGGGGAGGGTTGGGGGAGGGGTAAGAGATCAACCGAAGGACTTGTATACACCCATATAAGCACAACAAACATATGTACTACTATTTGTAATACCTTAAATAATAAAATTTAAAAAAAGGTTAGCATTTTGTTCATGATGGATTTTTGACATTATTTTTTATTTTAAAAAATATTGCATTATAATATTTTATCATGATTACTGAGTTTTTGATGCAGCCCCTAAATTTTATGCCCAAGGTGAGTGCCACACTTGCCTCACCCTGGTTTCAACCCCTGGAGGGTATTAAGTAAGCGCCAGGCTTCCTCCTGGCAGTCCTCCAGCAGGGACTAAGTCTATCTATATGTTTGTCTGTCATCAGCAGGCTCTCTCAGCTCTCTGCTTCCAATGATTCCTCTTTCTCCTCAGTTTTTGGGCCTAGGAAGAATAGCAGCCCCTCAGTCTTGCCAGCTCTTGTGCCTACCCTTGTTGATTTCCTTAAATACTGCTCAGACTTGCAAATAATCTATTTATTGTATTTCCTTTAATCGCCCACTGTGAGCAGGCCACCTGCTTCCTATCAGGACCTTGGCAGCCAAATAAATATTGAGGCACATTTTATGAAATATACATTCTAAAAATATGTGTTTTTGAACAGTTTTATAAGGCTCTTAGTGACAGATATTTATAAGAGAGACACGTTATTTGTTAATTAATTCATTTGTTGGAATTTAGAATATAGAATATAGCTTATCCAGAGAAGATAGGAAAGGAGGGTTAAGGAAGAAGATACTTTATTTTCAGCTAAAGTTAAAGGCTTATCTCTAGGTGTTTGGCACCATTTATGTGCATTTACAATGAAACAAAATTTTAAAGACTCAGATAAAGGTGCTGGATGGTATCACACACAGAAAAACATCTCTTATATCCTTTGTAAAAAAATAAATGTCAAGGTGTGTTGTACCAGGTTCCATGGGACATGTGCATCTCAGCCCCGGGCAACGCTCACCTTCACGCTAACACTTCCTTGAAGTTTGAGCTGCAGTCGGATCATGTCCACCTCTTCCATTGTGCAGAGCTGGTTAAGCTCAGAGACTTTCTTGGACATCTCGTCAATTGCCACTTCAATAGGATTCAGTTCAAAAATGTCAAGGTGTGTTGTACCAGGTTCCATGGGACATGTGCATCTCAGCCCCGGGCAACGCTCACCTTCACGCTAACACTTCCTTGAAGTTTGAGCTGCAGTCGGATCATGTCCACCTCTTCCATTGTGCAGAGCTGGTTAAGCTCAGAGACTTTCTTGGACATCTCGTCAATTGCCACTTCAATAGGATTCAGTTCTGTGCTCGACTGGCTTATGACTTGGATTCTCTTCTTCACATAGGGAAACAAGTGGCTGGCTGTGCAGGAGCAACATGAGAGAATGGAAAGGCTGAGGGTGAGTGTAGTCAGGGGTCCCCTGAAGGTACAGACCACCCCATAGGTTTTTTTGCAAACAGCTCATTTGTCCTGCTTGTTTTTGTGCTTACGAGTTATTGTTTATCCTGTGTGCCATGTGCCCTCCCTCCTCTTAGCTTCTGCCCCAGCTACCTTCGCCTGCCATTCTCTTCCACGCCTCCCTAGGCATGTCCTCTTTCTTAGGGCTGGAGTAAAACCTCGATTTTGAGTCATTTAACACTGAAAAGATTATAGCTTCCACTACAACTTGCAGTTCAAGTAGAAACTCCCCTAAGCCACAATAAAGAATGCTTAAATAAATACTGAATGGCCTATGTTATAGTAGCTTTGTTTTAGATTTTATTAGAAAAGTTCTGGAAAAGTTTACTGAAGGAGAATATTCCCCCTAGTTTGGATGTCACTGCTATTTGTCTGTCTATTGCATAATCCAGGATTGCTCATCTCTCACACAGCTTAGGTATCACTAGTCCAGAAGGTCTTTGCTCATCTTTCCCCTCAGTCTACCTTAGGAGTCCCCCTCCTGCGCCCCCATTTCATTTCTCACACTGTGCTCGCCTGAAATTCTTGCTTTACTTGGCTCTTTCGTCGATCAGACTGGGAGCATCTTGAGGGCAAGACTCGTGTTTTATTTCTTTGAATTGCCAGTAGAGTACCCGACATGTAGTAGGCACTTGCTGAAAGTTTGTTGACTAGCTCACAGAATAGGTTTAGACGGTACTGGAAGGGATGGTGACCATCCTCTGCACTCATTTTACAGATGAGGAACCACACTTCCAGAGCGACTTAGGATCTTGCTCTAAAGTACACAATTCTGAGAGCTTCTAATCTTGAATTAACTGAGGATAGATTCAGGGAGAGAGAAGAGTGGCCTTCCCAAGACACGGACACCATGACCTTTGTGACTAAGCTCTACAGGGAAGGGCTTAGTAAAGTAACTACTAACAATTTCTCTTCTGGGTGACTTCTCAAGGGTGTCTTTCTTGACAGATTGTAAGGAAGGGGAAATCTACTCTTCCAGGCAAACGTCCATGGTGGCACATTTGGGGCACTTGTCTGCCAGAGTAAAATGTGCTGATTTTAACTTCTCCATCCCCGTGAAGGGCTTGCATGGCCCCTGGGCGGACTGCACCTACTTGTCAGGATGGTCCTGCGCTTGCACTGCTCCTCCACGCCACCGTGCTTCTTGCCCGACAGCGTGAAGGGTGTCTCAAACACAAAGCGGTTGATGTTGTGATGCATTTCAAAATCCGTCTTCCGGTCCTCTATTTCCTTTTCTTCAAAGAATGGTGTCACATAGGTCACCTGGATATAGGCATATTTGGGGTCCAAATCCTTCGGGTTTACCTATATGAACACATGATCGTGAAAGAAAGAGTGGTGAGCCTAAGGTATTTGGGAAAGAAAGGCAGGAAGCTCTGTGTTCCCTCAACTGGGTTGGGGTGGGGTGGGGAGGGGCTGCCCCTGTTCCCTTGGAGAAAAATGGGCATCATATCACCATGGAAGAGTACCTGCCTGGACTGTGGTCAGGCAGCCAGACTGTGGTGGAGGTAGGATTGGAGCCAGCTGGCCGAGTAGCCGAGGCTCTTTGAAACATAAGCCAGCTTTTCCTGTGCTGCCTTCTGAGACACTCTTCTACCAACTTGTGTTTTGAAGACCTGCCATTCTTGAAACACATTTTCCCCTTTCATGCCACTGTCACTGCATGTGCTGGGCTGCTCAATATGCCCTTTGCTTCCAGCAAACACCTCCTCACCCTGCAATTTCCAGCTCACACATCATCTCTTCTGGGAAGCACTGCCCACACGAGAATGAGCTGGTCAGGGAGCCCCTTCCCTGAGCTTTCCCTGTTTGACTTGCACCATGTCTGCCATGGCTCTTCATTGCACTTTATTTAATTAGCTGTTTGCAGACATCGTTCTCTTCTCAGCTCCATGTGAACTGGGAGATCTTGGAGAAAGAGTCTTTGTACCCCAGCTCCTAGTTCTGGGGATGGCATGCAGTAGGTGCTTAATAGAGGTTGGCTACAGGAATGAAAGCATATTAGAGGATTCTGAATAATATAACCAGAGGATGTAAGCATTGGCTTTCTGGAGCCACCAGAAGATTAATTAGATGCCCACAGGTTAATAAAATGTAACTGGCAAGTCTGCTATTATCATAGAGAATAGATGTCAAAATTGGTATGACCCAGGAAGACCTCCCAGACTGAAGAAATACATTTTTGCTTTTCCTCCAAGTCCACCATTGGGCCCAATCACTTTAAATCTTTGGTTGTTATACAAGTGCAAATAACCGATGGGAAAAATAGGGAACTTAGAGGTTACTTCAATAAACACATAATGTTTTTGCCAAAAATAATCACCAATCAACTAACCAATAAACAAACAGGCAAACACCCAAAATGATTATTAATTTTCCTCTACCTTGTTGGAATCCTGTATTATCTTCACGTTGTCTGCTCCGAATTTATCTGCATACAGCTTGAGCAGTCTTTGGGAAATCTCTGATAGACCTGTCAGCTTAGGCTCTTTATAAATGTACTCTTTACCTTCTTCTTCTTCAAAAAAACCCTATGGAAGATACATAAGAAACCATCAACTTTATTAGAAAACTCCAATTGCACATCACAAGCAAAACAAAAACCGTTTATCCATTCTTTTGGTTGTCATCCAAGCCACTAACTAGCACCCTATAAAGTCAAAATCAGAGAAAAGCCAAGTGAAGAAAACAAAATATCATGCTAGAATCAGTCATTAACGGAAACACTCCCTCACCAGGCCAAAGAACCTCATAGGATATCTTAAAATATTTTCTCTATTTGTAGAAATCAATGGTAATATCTGCTGCATATATTTTGGGGGAAGGATGCCCTCATGTGGCAGCCTGGGGTAGAACACACAGTCTGGAATAATTGGCATTTTTTCAAAGAGCAGTGTCATTTTTTAACTAAGTCTTCTCGAAGTCTTCGAAGCTAGCACAGGAAACCCTGAGGGGCACGTAAAGGTATCTACGTGGGTGGATATGCACCCACATCATCTTAAAGAGCTGCAGCACTGGTATTGTAATCACAGAAATTGCATGTGGCAGGCTCCCAAGTACTGTTATTTAAAAAAATAACTTTCCATTAAGTCTGGGGCCTGATGCAACTTGGCTATATGCAATTTCATCATTCAATTTGCTTTCCTAGTAGATCTTCTTTTTTTTCTTTGCAAAGCTAGACCCATTTAGAATAGAAAATAGTAAAGCAACCAATTGTGCCATCATTTTTATGTCGTAGGAGCAAGTAGGTCTTAGCCTCTATTAATTTATCTGTCTGGTTGGAAACAGGGGGAGAGAATATTCCATTATCTGCGATAACTAAGTGAGGTGATCTTTATAATTCCTTCCCTTTGAAGAGACACGGGGCATTTTTCCTGTGGGACATGTGGCCTCCGACTATTGGGTTAAATCTGGAGTTAAGATTCCAAGTGTGTCTGTTTCTTTGACTCAGAATTTACCTCAAGGCTATGGCTGTTGAGAGCCAGCTGAAGACAATGGAGGTCACAAAGAATCTTAGCTGTATTTTTAAAAATACTGTTATTTTTGACTATTTAAAAAGATTCCTTATATATAAAATACATGGATGAAATGTTCCCATGTTGGACTTTTCACAGCCAAAGTGAGGTGAGAATAATAATTAAACTCACATCTGTATGGCGCCTTTGTACTTGAAGGCACTTTTACCCATGTACACTTGACCATCATGAACAGGGTACTTTGCATGATAAGAGGGACACAACTGTATATTTGTAGAAGCCAAGGAACAAGGCACATTTGCCAGCACAGATCTTGTCAAGCACGAAATTAATTGTCTGTTTCCTTGTGCACTTCCCGAAATGACTTTGGGCTTTTCAAAGTCAGGAAAGTGTCTTGTTCAACATGGTATGTGTAGTGTTTAGCACGGTGCCTGGTCTTTAGGGGGATGTCATTCTACATTTGTTAAATTAATAAACTGAAGAATAAAACAGTTCTGGTGGGCATACATCCTAAAAAGGTATGTGTGCACCAGGTATAAATAGAAAAGATTGTATTGCTTTAAAGAACAGTTTTTAATTGAACAATTTCTTTAAGAAATGTTCAAGACGAAACACAGATGATTATGAGTAACTTGACCCTCAACTGCCAAAAAAAAAAAAGTGATGCATGATTGTTGAAAGCATGAAAAGTAGCTCCCTGTTGTTCCTCTAGACTTTGTAGGAATGGTGAGGTCTGGCCCCATTCCCACATGACTTCCAGCTGCTGTTTTTCTGTCTTTGTGGAGTTTTGTTTTATTCAAGGTCAGAAGTAGTGGCTAACATTGACAGACTGACACATCACAGAAGTAAGACTTCTGAGGCCATCAACCAGAATCCCCCCAGGGCAATAGCTAAAGCAACATTTACAACTTCCATTCCAGTGAGAAAAATGTTTCCAAGTCCCAGGAAAATATTTTCTCACCACACTGTGAAAACCAGCACAAAGAGACATTTTCACTGTGAATTCTTGCCCCTCACAACTTTCTGAATTTAGAATTAGAAGGAGTGTGGGAAGCAAGATTTTATTGTCATTACGATGACCTCTGTCTTTTTGGTCATGACCTGTGACTTTCTCTCATCCCTACCCCTTGGTCTGGAGGATGGGAAATAGACCCAGAAATCTATGGAGAGGTCCTAAAGACAGTGCCTGGGACATACAGGCCTGTGGTGAATGTCACCTATCATGAGCAGAATTAGGAGGATGTCAATAAAAAAAAGTTTGTGTCAGCAAAGCAATTTGAGTTCTGATTCATATGCAGGGAAATAGCTTGACTGAGTTTTGAGAACTTAAAATACATACCTTCAGCTTCTCTTACATAGAAACTATACTTTCCTTATTAGAAAAGTCTACTGATGCTCATTTCAATATTTTGGTTATGGGATTGATCAGAAAGAAATGGTGATTAAAATCTATCTATCTATCTATCTATCTATCTATCTATCTATCTATCTATCTACCTACCTACCTACCTTCCTAGCATGGAGATATAAACCTCTTGAGACTATTTTATAAAATCACTAAAATGGAGCTGGAGTAACAGAATAAAGTATTTCATCTGCTGTTTGCCAGGGTTGTAAGAGGGTTTGCAGCCAGAGAAATAGCAGCTCTGAAAATGTTGGCAATGCGTGCTTACCTTTTACCCAAGGAAACCATCAAAGCCAAACCCACTGAACCTTAAAGGTAGGACACTACCTTAAAGAAGGCTTCAATTTCAGCTCTGTCTATGAAATAAATGATTTATAAACAGGGACAAAAGGTGATGAGGACCCAGGGACAGTTTCTCTTTTGTGTTAGCCACAAGGTCATGAGTGCACTGTGTTTCAAGGCAACAGGAAATGTGACCTCTGCATTTCTCTTGCTAGTTTCATGTTTTAAAATGTCATTTTACAATGCAATAAAAACCCTAGTCTGTCTTATTCTCAGGAAACAGCACACATTCTACTTAAACAAGGACTCTGATTCAGTAGAGTTTACTTGCATGGATTATGAAACTTTAATAGATTATGATAAAAATGTACTTCAATAAACTGACACCTAAAATTATTGACCCCTTGGATATTTTTGCAGGTATTTCAGAATCACTATTGGGATGTCAGATATAAATGCTCCCGATGTTACATTCGATTGATTCCAAGGTCGTAAAGGAATGCACTGAAAGAGGAATCAGTGAGTAAAAGATGGGTCAGAAAATATTAATAATGGGCTAAATGCTAAGAGAAGAAAAACTACAAGAATGCCGAGAGATGGTTCCATTTAAATATGAACTCAGTTACACATATATGTTGTCTATATCAGTGACTTTCATATGGGTGGGGAGCCAGAAGGTTGTATCACATCCCCAACTATACATGTACCATACCTCCTCACCCAATCCCTTTTCTATCAAGATTCTGAGATGCATCTACAGCCACATAAGCATGGTTGAGAATCAAGGAATCTACATCCTTTGGTGAATGGAATAAAATTCCCCAGGCCTTTCACTTAACTCATTCCAGGGGCATCTGCTGTTTTAAGTTATGCAATAGGCACTTGCTTGCTTGCTTTCATGCTAAATATTAGAGCCTAAGATTTCATTGATGACAGTTGATGTTTGATCACTACTGCTGCTCATTTTTCTTTAAATGAATATTTCAAGGACACTCTGGAGCTGCTTTCTATAGGCTGTTCTATATAAAATTTCCATAGGCATTGATATCAGATGTTGCATCAGAAAATTCATGTTATGCAAGACTTATGTTTTTAAAGTTTCTACTTGTTTTGTCATGTCTGGCTTATTGCATACATCATATTAACTACTCCAGCCAGTACTGTAAAATGCAAGCATCAGTTCAGCTGGGACCCTAAAAGATTTAACCAAAGGCCTTTGTGGAGGCAACGGGTCTATTGCATATGCTATTTGCATAATTTTTTTGAAACATGATTACAAGACATGTCTATCTGGATATTAAAAGGTGAATTTTACACAAACAAGCATCAGTCCAGCTGGGACCCTAAAAGATTTACCCAAAGGCCTTTGTGGAGGCAACGGGTCTACTGCATATGCTATTTGCATAATTTTTGAAACATGATTACAAGGCATGTCTATCTGGATATTAAAAGGTGAATTTTACACAAAGTACCATCATAAAAAAGGAATTATTGTTGACCATGGGGATTATGCTAATCAAGTAGTCAGGACTTTATCTTAGATCTTCGGAACCTTCATTCTGCACACGTTTGGGGCACTGTCCAAGCCTATTTAGTATTTCCTTATCATCAAATGTGAAGTGAAGTGCACTGTCCGCTCCTGCCCAATGAATTAGCTCCCATCTCCATTTGGGTTCTTGGGGCAGGCATCTGAACATCATTTGAACAATGATGACCAAGGCTCTACATTGCTGCTTATCAGGACGACCTCCATTAGTCTCCCTTGGTCAGGAGTGGCTGGGGTTTGAACTTATAGAGGATCCGCTTAGGCGCGTACTCAGGTCTGCAGATTCACAGACCATTTTGCCCTTTAATAAAATCTCAAATTGGAATTTTAAACAAAAGATAATTGAGAAGACTGGCAACATTAAAAAGGAAAAGCCAGGTGCACAATCAGCACACTTTATAGAGGAATCTGCAAAAAGAACAAAGTTAAGTCATTTGAAAATAGCTCTCCCCAATCCTTCCCCGTTGTCCCCTCAGTCTATTTAGTATAGGGATTTTCAAGTATTCTTTTAGTAGGTGAGTTAAGGACCCATGACCCCAAATTTATAAGTGAAGGTAGAAAATACTGATGTGGTATGGATGTGGGAAGGGACTTAAAGAATTACAAAAAAGTATGTACCAGACAAGCACAGTTGAATGTGGCCAACATGTGGATATTGCAAGAATTTGTCTTTCTACTTTAATCAATAATAATTATGTTGAACCACATGAAGTTGCCATCTTTTCCCCAGGAAAGTATGGTTGAATATGGGCAATTTCATATGGTTCAAAAGGATGCAAAGAAAATTCTATGTCACAGAGCTCTAGGTACTGGCATGTTATTTCTGTCTCTGCTTGTCCTCCACATTTCTTACATTGCTTCTTTCCGCATCTCAGGAGACTTAACCTGACCTCCTGGGTAAAGATTTAGTCTACTGTTCATCTTCTGTGTTGGGAATTAATACTATTACCTTTGAGAATACTCAGAGCCAGCACAATAGAGAACCCTGTTACTCCACAATACTCATTTGGAAAATGGCAGGCTCTTTTAGGAACCTGGGAAGGCGCCCATCAATGGCCACCACTCCAAGTTTTGAAATTCTGAGCACCCCCCATGCTCTATTTCATCAGCCAGAACACAGTGGCCTGAAGTGAGCAGGCAATACCCAATACTGAGTCTACTATCCATATGTGGTTTCCATATTTATCTATGTGAGTGTGTGTGCATGTATGTAGGTTTTCAGACTACACCTACCGTAGTGCAGAAGATATTATATATGAAAAATAAAGGATACATTTTTGTAATTCAGATAACTGGAGTAAACAAAGTTTAGTTCAAGGAAGCAGGATGACTCCCAAATGAATGGAAGCAGGATTATCTCACCTTTGTACCAAATGTTGATTGGCACAAAAAAGTTAAGGTTCAGTAAAACCATATAGAAGGAAGTGTGAGAATTTTTAGAGCATGCAAATGGAGTGAGAAAGAGAGAACTTACCACAGCCTGGAACAGTCAATACCAAAAGAAGAAAAGAGTAAACATCTGCATTAAAATCTGGTTGGAAAGCAGCCTAATTCATTTCCACCTGTTCAGTAGCCAGTATGTTAGGCATTGGTTGGAGAAACTACCAGGTAGGCAATCTGGTTTTCATGATCAGAATATCAATGGCAGTCATTAAAAAGATCCTTTGAAGGACTGTAGACTCAAATGCAGGCTGGCTGATGTGCATCTGTGTGTCCCTGCTGTGCTGCCATTCATTCCCTGGAGACTCTCCCCCACAGGCCCTCAACTCCCACATCCCCTTCCTGATGTGGTTTTCTGCCATTTTTCTTGCTAATGTTTCAGCAAGGTCAAAAATGTTTATTTTTTGTTTCTTGTTCACTTTCAAGAAATCCCTTCCATTTCTCTCTCCTCCTCTTCTGCAGATCCCCACATTTCTCTGTCCCCAACATATTCTATCACTTCAGAGAGTTCAGATTCTTTTCCAGGGACCCCCCAAATATATAAATTTAGCTTCTTTCTGTAGACCATCTCCCCACATCTGTTCCTCATACTACTAGCTTTCTCTGATGCTGCCATGCTGTGGGAAAACCTGAGCTGGATCAATTTCTTTTAATTTTTTATTGATTTCAGAGAGAGAGAGAGAGAGAGAGAGAGAGAGAGAGAGAGAGAAAGAGAGAGAGAGAAAGAGAGAAACATCAATGATGCAAGAGAATCATTGGCTGCCTCCTGCATGCCCCCTACTGGGGATCGAGCCTGCAACCCAGGCATGTGCCCTTGACCAGAATCAAACCCGGGACCCTTCAGTTGCAGGCTGATGCTCTATCCACTGAGCAAATCCAGCTAGGGCTGGATCAATTTCTTTATAGTAAGTGGTTACTCAGTGACATTTTCCTTTCCTGGTATAGAGCAGCTATCTTGACTAATTCAGAAATTAGTTTTCAAGCTGTCTTTGGTGACTAGAGGAAAATATCTATTTTTTCTAGAGACTTCAATGAGAAATGATCTAGAATGACCATGCTGCATGTGACTCCTTAGGCAATTCTGAGGAGAATAAGAGCTATGTGCAATAGTGCCTTACATGGTGGGGGGAGAAAAAAAAAGAAACAAGGGAACCGAGAGTCATTCCAACTGTGAACAAACAAGAATGGAATGTTTATCCACAGTCATAGTCTGAAGTATGTCTGCTGAAATATAAGAGTGTATAAACCTCCCTGAAAAGAACAGGATGTTTCCTGGGTCTATCCCACTTAAAGTACCAGTCAGAGATATTCAGAATTAATATGTAATACATTCACTTTATTTTCAGGCAAATGCTATGGCTAGCTAATATTTTCCTTCTTGTTCATTGTGTATGTAGTTAACTGAGAAAGGGAACTTAAAAATTACATTGACCTGTAATACAGGAAACAATAGTGTTCTGCATAAAAGTAGTGATAGTTTGAAAGTAGGGGAAAAGAAAATGCATGATTATAAAGTCTAAAGTTCATGGCTTTGATATGGTGGAGCTCCTGGAAATTATTTATTTTTTACAAAGCTATGAATTTCATTTCTTAAAACATGATGAATTTAATTTGACTTAGAGGCAAACCTATAATTAGATATTTTGGGGTGAAATGGGAAGAAGACACGGAAAAATAAATGCCTTTCTTCTCCAAGAAGTTAGAAATCACTGTTTTAACTCAATCTGTATTAAGAGCCATGGAGTTATCTACCCAGTACCTTCCTATGGACAAACATATAGAATCACTCAGAGAAACAAACATATCTAGACACATCCACACCCACACCCCTTAAATCCTTTGACACATGGAGTTAGATGTCTCATGAAGAATGAAAGGACAGCATTCAACTGCTCAACAGAATTCACAGGTCATGCTGCCTCTAGGGAACTTACCTGCCCATAAAATGCCACGCGGTAGTACCGACCAAACAGTCGCTTCTCTGAATTCACCACCTCCGCAACTTTCAGATAGGACCGGTGAATGTCGTAGTAAAGGTCCGATAATTTCTGAAACCATAAATCAAAGGGTCTCAAGCGATGGTGCCCACATAAACAATAGGGAGTTTCTGCTTTTGAAAATAATAAGCAATTGACCCATTGAAAGTAGGATGTTGTCACTAATGTCTAGGTTTTGAAAACATACTTTGAAGTCTCTCTGCTTCTCAAAGACAGCAATGATGGGCTTGTTGACATCAGCGATGAGTTCGTATCTCTCAGACTTCCAGAGAAACTCCACACACATGTATAGCTGCTCCACCAGGACATGCTGTAGTTCCTCAAACCAAAGCAAGACCTTTTATGAGTTCCACTGTAGCTTATCACTGAAACTTGATTTCAAAACTGCTGCTGTCAATTTTTTCATGGTGGGATCTCTGTGTTCCCTATTTTTGTTATTAGCATTTACATCTAGCCAGCAAGGGATGGTGATGTCATCTGGATTATGCCCTTTCCCTCACTCGCATCCCCTGATCAATTCCTTAATCTTGCCAATTTAAATCTAAGAAATGCCTTCAGATTTGCCTAGTCCGTTCTATTCTCACTGTCCACAACTTCCATTGAACCCCTGCTCACTCTGAGACCCCTGCAGAGTCTTCTAGATAATCTGTCTTCCCACTCCAATTTGTCCTCTGTGATGCTCTTCAGTCATTCTTCTTTCTAAAACATAAATATGATCCTGAGATCTCCACTGCCCCAAACCTTGGTGGGACCCCCCCTCTATGAACTGCTGTCCCAACTCTCTATCATGGCATTCAAAGAGCTCCAGAGTCCAGCACCAGCCTCCGCCGCAAAGCCCCTCTCTCAGCGCCCCGATGTTGACTTTGCCTGTTGGCTATATCAGACCATACCACACCATTTTTAGGATATATTCTCACCTTCCCACTTTTGCCTGTTTTGTTTGTTGCCACACCTATCAGAATGTTATTTTTCATTGACATTTTCAAGTCCTATTAAATGTCAAGACCCCAGTGCCAAAGTCTAGAGAACTTTTATTTATGTCCCATCTATCTCCATCCCAACCACATTCACATAAAAAAATGTTCCCTTTTAATTATGGCCACATATGATGCCTGGAGTTATAGTTAATGGGTCTCAGACTGGATACTACCCACCTGAAGGAAGTTTGTCTTTCTCAAGGTTCTAAACTCTTTGAGAGCAGGAATTATGTCTGATTTATCTGTCTCCCACCTTTAATTCAATGCTTTACATATATTAGTGGTTTAATGAATGTCCAACTGAATCCAATTATATATTCTCTAAAGCAGGGTAATATTATTGGAATGTTTCTAACAATGTCTTTTAAGAAAATATTTTTAAATATTATTTGAAACAGTTAATACAAATATGTAGTTGCATTCACTGTTTACTTGCAATATACATTAAATTTAGGTAGAACTACATGTAAAATTTCATTAGATCCATCCCACAATTTGCTTTCTGTATTCTTACTTTCAATCTATGTAATAGGATTTTAAAAAATTAACTTGTGTAATATTTTACTTACTTGATGAGGGGAGCTCTAGTTTCTTCACCAGAATTGTTTCTAGGTTATTCCCAGTAGAAAGACTTTTTATTAGTGAAAATAAAACAACCCACGGTTTGCATACCAGAAGGTTTTCTGCAGAAATTAGTGAGCCCCTCTCTTCAAATATTTTTGCAAATAAACTTTCTAATGTATTTTTAAAAAGTTATAACCAGCTCACAAAAATTTCAGCATCCCTTACCACATTTACCAAAGGACCAGAGATTTGGTATCTTATAGATGAGCTGATCATATATATTTGGGTCCATTTTAGAGAAGTAAAGTTTAGTTTAAATTTTCATTGAAAATGATGCTTTCTCAATGAAGTCTGATATTGATTAATCTCAGCTTAATTTTAGCCTACATTTCATTTTGCCTCAGTCATATTATAGAGTAACTTTATTTGATTTCTGAATAAGACTTTCTCCCTGCTATTTAGCTTTATATTACAATTCAATGCATCTTTTTTACTCATTTACTGTACATTGGATTACTTTGGTCTAACCTCATTGTATGGTGTGTCTTGCATTCCCGAATCTTCTTTCATTGCTCCTTCTTCTTTAATATTTGGGGTAATGCTCAGAAAAGCTGGCCAGCCCATAGAGAACATGCCTGGAGAGGACCAAGAGAAATGTAACATTATTTGAGTCAAGTATTGCTTGGATTAGACAATGCCTTGCTTCATGATGTTCCAAGTGGTAGTGTAAAGCTCACGGTCAGTGAGATGGTTGGACCATGATGGTTGGTAAATACTCCCTGCCAGGCAACCAATGCCAGCCTTTTGTAATTCTGTATTATTTGCAGGTGATACCTTTTCTATAAGAAGCTGGCATGGGATTATGGACCGAAAACAAGATTTGTAGATTGATGTAGTTCCAATGTTCTAGTTTAGTTAACCTCTTTGAGACCGTTTCTCCCATTTGTTATACTGGAGACATTGATATCCATCTCAACAAATGGGTGAAAGGATTAATATTTGAGAAAACACCTGTTATGGTCAATACATTAGGATGGCAATGCTCAATACTCACTAACTTTAACTCTTTGGCATTGTCTAGAAACCTCCTTAAACTTTTTGTTAGCATTTTGCCACCAAGATTATAAAAAGGTCATGCTCTGCAGATATATATGGAAAGAGTTGATAATGGGTCATGTTCCTAGAGGAGGGATCAGATCTGAATGGTGGGGAATAGAGTGGTTAGGAGCACAGCCTGGGGTGACAGACCAGTCTTGATCTCTGGCCACCACAAACTAACCATGAGCTCTGAGGCAGGTTGTTTTACTGCTCTTGATTTTCTCATTTGTAAATGGGAGGTAATAACAGCACCCAATTATAGACTTGTCATTGGTAACTAATTCAGGTATTGTCAGTATGGAGCCTAGTGCTGTGCCTCACATGGAGCACATGCTTTGTAAGTTACAGCTGATGCTCCTGTGGGTGTTTTCATTTTAATAATCAGTTCATTGGCTATGTAACTAAATTATCAACCCAGGACCTGTTAAAATTATAATTATAATAATTACTGCAACCGAATCCTTGAATTAAAATTACATGCTCCTACTTCTCTATAATATTCCTTCCATAATTAAACATGCATTAAAATACATGAGAACTGATGGTAGCAGGAAATGTCATGACATACTTCTTACAGGAAGCTGATCATTATTACAGCTCTATTTCCTGGAGTCACCTATATTTACTTATATTCTTATTATTCACACATTGTATGAGAGATAGTCTACCTCCTTGACTTAGAAACATTGTAACAAAAAGTATATTGAGGATTTCAAATATATATATATATATATATATATTAGAGGCCCGATGCATGAAATTCGTGCAAGGGGCTCGGCCCCCACCCTCGTGGCGGCTGCCTCTATCTCAGCCCCCACCCACTGCGGCTTCGTCTGGAAGGTCATCTTGAAGGACATCTGGTTTAATTAGCATATTATGCTTTTATTATTATAGATGCTACTGCCTCATAAATGACTACCTTCCTTAATTTAAAGTTTACTAAACAAATACATTATTTTCTCAATGAGTATGATATATTCTAATATTATTTTAGATCTAAAAGTGGGTATTTAAAAGTTTTTGAATATTAAAGGTTCACACAAGTTTTTGGGATCGAAGTTTCTACAACTTCTCAAACTGACACCTAGTTTTATCAGGTTTCTCCAATTTAGTCTTTTAGCTAGAATTTGACATAGGCTTTATGGAATTGTAGAGTATCTGATTATGATTAAAAAATTAGATGGGGAGGAAGCGCATGTTAAATAAAACAATGATAACTTTGGTGACTTGCATATAAAAATAAAGCTCAACAGGGAGTGGCAACTGAGGAAGGAGATCCCTAACTTTCAGTGTGGGCATGAACCATGGTGCCAGGTCTGGTCTCTTCTCCAAGGTCCCCAAGCAAATGACCTCACTGTCCACAGTTCACCTTGGTCACTGGGTTCAAATGTCTTGTTTGCAAAATCCACTGAAGCTTTTTAGAAAATATATACATATTTAAAAGATTGAGGAACCAATTAAGCTCCCAAAATATTGTAACTAAAGTCATTTACCTTTTGTTTGGGTATTTTGATCTTTATACCTAAAGATTTGTTCCTGTTTTTTAATACACTGAGTTTACCACAGCTTTTTGAAGATTAAGTTATAAAATAGATTGCAGTTCATAAACTTTGGGTTTGAACAATTTTGCAAAAGAAACCAGATTAAATGTGTTAACTACATTGCCAATTAGTTTACAGAGTAATTATTTAGTTATCATTATAAAATCATTTTATAAGAAATTAAAGATGAAGTATTTTTAAAGGAAATCAATATTGTTAACTATTACATATTGTAAATTGTCAGAACCAGTTTATGCTTTTAAAAAGGAAATTTAACATGCCAATTATAAGTATAGTCCTGTATATGCACTATATTTGTATGTTTTCATTTCTGCATCCCTTTATTGGACTTATTTTATTATATTTCAAAATGAAAATGGATTTCTCTTGTCATTTTAAACAATCCATCAGTTTCTGAATAAAATCCCAAAGGCAGACTAGCAGGCAAATTGGTAGCAAAATAGGGCCACAACTCATAATAATATAGGATAAGATGCAGCTATATTTGCTGAAAACTTTTTGGTAACGTAAATTGCATAAATTTTGGATGGATGGAATTTCTGAATGCTAGGAACTTTGGGATTTTGCAGAGTAAGTAATGTAGGTCTGACATGGTTTTTGCTTCCAGGAATACATTTAAGAATTTCGTTGAAGTAAAGCTTAAGCGCAGTTTAATGTCCTCTGCACTGTTCCGTGGGTAAAGGAGCTGTTAGACCACTCACTTCCTCCACCGGGACTGGTTAGTAATGGGTTGCTATCGCAGGGGTGCATATCCTCCATGAGCAGGGATGGTGTGCAAATCTTTTCCGTTTTCCAGTAACCTATGGTAGTGCAAGATGAGGTTAGGACAATGCTACATGTTTGGGTTAATTCAAGCTTACAAAACCATAAATCATTAACCTAACCAAGAAGCTGACCAGTTAGCCTTGCACATAGAATAAACATAATAATGGCATGAAAGAAAGTTAAAACTTAAAAGTGTAACGTAATTAGAAATATCTGTGAATATTAATGTTGCTTAATAAAACATAACCAAGATTAATAAAATCTAAAATTATTTTAAGTTGGATTTCAACATGTTGATTTCTGGACTTTTTCTCCCTCATAAGGTTGGTCATCTTACCCTTTCTTTTCAGGTATTCTGCAATGAGGGCGGCTATATGGATGTAGCACATAGCAGCCTGCAATAAAACACAAACAGTGTCAGAGGAGGATGCAGCACCCATTTTACTATTTGTCTAATTAGGACTAAAGTCATGTCAGAATGTGTGGAGGAATCTTTTAAGTAAGAGAATTAAAGGTAATCAATTACATTTCCAAAAAAATTCACAATCAAAAATAAAATGCATACTTGGGATTGTCTTTCTTGATGTAATTCTCAGGAAGAGCTGGCCTGAAGAATTTTCCCAAAGATTTATCTCCCTTAATATCTAAGTTTCTCTCTCTCTTAGTATTTACAGGGGTGGGCAAAACTAGTTTGAGGTTGTTCATAAGGAAAAAGACATGCAGGTTATGATTATTACAATAGCTGAATAAACTCTGTATTTCGCGTACTCAAAACTACAAACCTATTTTTTGCCCACCTGTATGTATGTATGTAGGTATTTATATATTTCCACAGTTCTCTTTTTTTGTGAAAACTATTAGCATCTGGATCTAAACTGGAAAGGCAAATGCTGCCTTCTTACCTTTTCTACCTCCAGGATAGGTCCTCACTCGAATATCTGTTGCCTTTCAAGTGGTTGCCTCACTTGGTTAAATAGTGTGACCTAATGTGTCACGTGTGCTCCCTCCACCAGATGACATGGACAACATTCTATTCTTCTCTAACATATCCTGTCAAGCCTTGAACATTGCTGGACACCTACCAGAACTTGACAGGTTGAAGGGTCCAAATGACTTTAGCTTTTCCCTTTGAAGTTTTATAGAGGAACATTTCCATTTTTACAGCAGTCCAAGGGAAATAGAGTTTCGCATTTTGTCCTCACCAAAAAGCCACCAAGCAAGGCTTTGTTTCTATCCCAGAGTCCCTTGCAAGCATTGTTAGGGCTTTAGGATTACCTAGACAAATTATCTCTTCCCAAAGGGTGAATATTTCTGGGAATAAGGCAGAACTTCCCCATTTGGTGTCCGGAAGCCATCTGCGTGCCGTGAATTGCTGCTCATAAATCCACCCATCATTTAAATTGATATAGAAATGTTCTATTGATTTATAACCTTCACACAGTGGACCCTCTTCACTCACTTGGATCTCAGGAGGCTTAATTTTTACGTCACCAGTTCAGACTAGCTGCAAATGAGGACAGTTGACCCTAATCTGAATTTACTCACCATGCTGGCAAGCTTCCCCATCCAACTCCAATTACAGGGAAGAAGTTTTAAAACACAGACCATTAATTTATATAACTCTTAATTTCCAGACACCCTTACAGCCTCGGGTGTGTAGAATTCAGCTCTGCATTCATTGCATAGCCTATAATTACAGTAGTCCCTGCAGACTCTGGTCTTTATTTGATTCCTACATGCAACTTTAATGCACATAACATATAGTTAAGCAATATTTAGAATTACAGTTGTCCCTACAGACTCTGGTCTTTGATTCCTACATGCAAATTTAATGCACATAACATATAGTTAAGCAATATTTAGATTAGTGGAAATATCTGATAACTTTTTATATTCCTGCTGTGAATGAAAATCCAATTGAACTTTATCAAAGGACAATGCTGATGGAGAATGACAGCCCTTGCCAATCACCTCGGACAAGTCTCCGTTTCGAGCGTGAATCTTGGCCATGCTTTCCAACCAGGTCCTCCGTAGCTCAGGGGTGCTCGCATAGGAGTTTGCCAGGCTGTACTGGAGATCCACCAGCATCTCGGGGTCCTTCTCATGCTCCTTCATCTGAGCCGTGGCCATTAAAACAGTCCTTATACGTTTAGTCAGGTCTTTCACCTCTGCTGGGAAATTGCTGTTCTTTGGAAAAGAGAGAGCCTGAGTCATAACCTGCTTAGAATTCAGAAGTGAGGCTATTAATTGTGGTTTGTCATCTCAGTTTGGTGCATCCTATATATTATTCATAAATATGTACATTCTTTATACATGCATATTTATACATGCATATATACATGTTGTGATTGTGGTTATACACATTGGAAGATAAGAATTGTTGTAGGCCCTGCTCTTTGGTTTTCTAGCCCACCTCCTTCTAGTAATAGCATCTTGATTGTCCTTTGAAATGCTCTCCTCTCAGGCTCATGTGTATATGATTTGAGTGGGTCGACATCATTCCCAGGCACCAGGGGTGGCACATGATACTGGCCTGGCCAATCACATTATTTGATTTCCCAGGCAACATTGATTGGTTTAGGGAAGGGCATATGACACAAGGTAGGTTGAAGGAGATTCAGTACTGGGACTTCAATTGGCACTATGGAATGAGGTGCTTTTTCCACTCAAGGAATACTACCAGAGAGTAAACTCATGGGAGAGCTCTCCTGTAAATTGAATAAACACAGAGGAAAGTTGAACTGAGAGGTAGGGAGACAGGCGAAAGTAGAGGCAGTAGGAGGAGGACATCTGAAAACATTATTTTGATCCCTGCGTTTAGCCATGCCCAAAGCCAGGCTTTAGACCTGGACTTTTCAATGTGCTGACTAAAGGAGAAGTCTTTGGGAAGTCCCCCCCCAAACAACAACAACAACAACAACAAAGATAAGATAAATTTGGCTAAGAATGGAATTATAAGAGAACCATTGGATTTCTGGATATTTGTAGTAACTTTTCTTGTTACACACCATTCAATCACACATCTTGGAAATTACACTTAACAGATTATATTCTGAAAGTGTTAAGAGCCGATTATCAGTTTAAAGAAGCAAACAATGTAAGTGATGTCTCAATAAACAAAATACCAAATTTGTATTTTTTAAAATGAGTTAGATATCTCACAAAAACAATCAGTTTAGTTTATTCCTAATTATTTAAAAATCCCACAAAACATTTCTTACTTTCATTTGTTTGTCTCCATTAGCAAAATTATTGGTAATTGCAAGGGAATGTTGAAACCGAGAGCCTCCAATCCCAGCGTCAGCTATTAACTGGCTTACGGCCTTGATGAGCTGAAAGAGAGAAGAAAAATGAAACCTCAAAAGTAAGTAATCAAGAAATAGGAGTTATAAAGAAATCCATCGGATTAGTTGAATGTACCATTCACTTCTCCCTCTAGAGCCAATGAATGATATCTCTCTGTTTTAAATCTTTAAAGGCCATGCGATCCTGGGCTTTTCTTATAAACTTAAATACTTAAGGAAGGTTGTAAGAACCTTAGGATGCCTTGAAGAAAGAAATGTATGCATTTAGAATCTGGTAAGATTTGGCATCGTAGAGATAGGCCCGGGTACCTGACTTGTGTATTCTGTATGACTCTATTCCCTGGCTGAAGCAAGAACAAGTCCAGGTGGAGTTATGGGCTTTGCTGGCTTCTGCCCAGCTGCCCTCTGCCCATGAATCAGAACTGAATGTGATGGGCACCTTTAAGGGCAGAATCTGGAGGAGGAGTTGGTCACTGGTTGCCCTGCGGACAGCAGGCTTCTATCAATGCTGAGACAGAGTCGTGGCATTAACAACAGCGCTAATGAAAACTGGCAGCACTTACTTGTAAGTGGGATCGGACAATTGACTTCTGCTTGTTAAATTCAAAATTCTTCCTCATGAAAAAGTACAGAAGTGCTGACGCTTCTGTCTGAGTTGACCGTGACCTGTGGTTACAGCACTTTAGGACTTCATAGCAGAAGGATCCACACAGGTCGGCAGGCCCTTGGAAGAACGCTGAAGGAAACTGTGGGAATGGAAACACTGGTGAGGTCAGCCCTGTTCCTTCATTGTCTCAGTCTTTTTCTTTTATTTGCAAGTGGGAGAGGATATACTTTTGCTTGTTGAAGTCTATCTTAGTATTTCCTTTTTTTCCCTAAAAATAATAGTTTTCTATCTTTTAGGTATCCCTTGCATAAATAACTAGATAACCCAAAAGCGTAGAGCGAGAGCTTGGACATGTTTTCTACTTACCCAACATTGTAAACTGCAGGGGCCCTAAGAGTTCATAGCTGTTGCTACTTCAATGTGGACCTTTAACTTGGCATGAATGGGCATCACAGTTCACTGTGTGCATTTTACCTAACTCTGCCACAAACACTTACTCAAAGAATTGGTGGCCAGATGTTAATTTTATTCCCTTCTGATATCCAAGCCAAAAGGCTGTCAAGGCTGTGAGCTTATTTTGAGATCTTCAATCAAAGATTTAATAAGACCAAATAAATAGTCTAATAAAACCAAATAAGCCAAAATAAAAAAATAATATTTTCTCTCCATACCAAAAGTTGCAAGGATTAATATGCAATTATGATCATCCTTTTCTGAGTTTCGCTGGAAGCTGGAGCACCCTTACCTTGCATACAAACAGTCTGAGGGATGCAAACACATGCTTTAGCGCTGTGGCTGACTGGTTGACTTGGAAAAAGAGCATGTAGGTATCGAAGACTCTTTTCATTAATGAATTTTGACATTCAGATTGTTGGAGTTGTCTCTGGAGATTTAACACAGAAGTTATTTAGGATGAGGAAAATGACACCTGTGTTCTTTCAAAAGATATTTGTTGTGAACCTATGGAATGGTAGGCACAATTCTGGGTGCTGGACATAAAATGCTGACTAAGAGGAGAAGGTCTATGTTCCCAGTATAACTGACAAAGTAGTGACTGAAAGAAAAGTACTAAATAAGGAAATAGAGTATAATGATATATTATGATAGAAAGAAATTGCTTTGGGAGTAGGATTGTACTTTAGATAGGGTGGTTAGGTATGACCTCTTTAATGGATGAATTGACATGTGAGTTAAAGGAGTGTGCTGGGGGCAGATCTAGGAGGGCCATCCAAGGAGGGAGGCTTGAATACCAAGAACTTGACTTAGAAAGGAGACTGTGAGCTCAAAGTTGAGAAAAAAGAGCAGAATGAGTGGGGTGGGATAGCAAAGAGAGGTAGGAAATAAGATCACAGACAGGTAAGTCATCATAGGCACTTGTAAAGCCTGTGAGATGTATGATATTTGAGTAATATTTCCACTGAGCAATACAAAATTAAAATATGGTTAGTGCTTTTTCTACCACCATGCTGAGCTTTCACCTGCAGGACTTTCTTGATGTATTCATTCTGTTTAGTGTTGACTTTATTCAGCACATCCAACTTTTCATAATTTAAACCTCATTAGGTGCAGCTAATGTTTTTAATAGCTTTATTGAGATTTAATTAACATAAAATTTCTATAGTTAGCATTTTATGAAATTTTTAATAAATGGAATCATACAGTGTACATACTCTTTCTGTTTGGCTTCCTTCCCTGAGCATAACTAAGCTGTATTCTATTATATGGATATAACATCATTTATTTTCTAAGTCATTTATTTGTTGATGTACATTTAAGTTGTTTCCAGTGTTTACTGGTAGTTATTAAAAAGAAAGCTTCCATGAATATTTGTGGACAAAGCTTTGTGTGGGCAAATGCTTTAAAAAAATTTCACCCAAGGAGGGAGAGGGAGAGGGAGAGGAAGAGGGAGAGGGAGAGGGAAAGGGAGAAGGAGAGGGAGAGGGAGATCAATCAGTTGCCTCCTGGGGATTGACCCTGAACCCAGGTATGTGCCCTGACCAGGAACTGAATCCATGACCCTTCAGTGCATGGGACGACTCTCCAACTGAACCTCATTGGTTGCTAGGGCTGAAGAAATGTTTTAATTTCTTCTGGGTAAATTCCTAGTATTGGAATGGTGGGTCATGTGATTAATAAATATTTAACATTTTATACTGACATACTGTTTTCCAAAGTGTTTGTACCATTTTGCATTTCCCCTATTAGTGTGTGAAATTACTTTGCCAAAAGTTTCTATGGTCAGTCTTTTTAAGTGTAACCATTCTAATAGTATGTAGTGGTATCATTTCACCAAAGAAATCCAGGGGGTAAATAAGCACGTGAAAAATATTCAACATTATTAGGCTATTGGATCTAGCTGTCATATGTCTCTCCCTTTGAGAATGAAAAGTAGTGTCACATTCTTAGTCATTTTGCCTGATAGTGAAGCAGGAAAAATTAGAAAGAAAGAGTATCATTAACTATTTGATAATAGTGAAATATATACATGTGTATATCAATCAAGCAACACTCAACTTTTGATAAAATATGAACTTCATCTTTAACGTTTTCCACTCACACGTAGGTTCATTTATGTAAGGTTAAATAATTTCATAAGATATTTTAATACATATTCTTGACTTCACATGACTTTTGTATCTTCCATTCTATCATGTTGCAGAAGATGTTATGATCACACTCACCTGGTGAATATGAGTGAAGAGAGACAGTAGGTCTAGAATAGTCAGGCAAACCTCTGTAGCTATATTAGCCTCTGTGTCCACATGATGCACGATGTCTATTTCATTTGAGTTGCCTGAAAACATAAAGTGGAACATGCATATAAACATCTAAGACAACTCTTTTACCCTGTAAAGGACTTTCTTCTATTATTACATATTCAGTGTTTACTGGTTTTGATCAATAATTTATCAAAGTAAAATGCTTTGGTTTATTCAACTTCCTATTGGCTGAATCAAAAACACTAGACTGAGTCTTTAGTGAATTCTACAGACTAAATATTTGTGTCCCCCAAATTCATATGTCGGTGTGAATTTCAATGTGATGACGTTAGGAGGTGAGGTCTTTGAGAGGTAATTAGGTCATGCCCCTGGAGCCCCATGAATGGGATTAGTGCCCTTATGAGAAGAGACACCAGAAAGATCATCCCTCTCTCTCTCCATCATGTGAGGATACGACAAGAAGGCAGCCATCTGCAAATAAGAAGCAGGTTCTCACCAGACCTAAAATCTGCTGGTTCCTTGGTCTTAGATCTCCCAGCCTTCGGAACAATGAGAAATAAATGTTGTTTAAGTCACCCAGTCTATGGTATCTTGTAGCAGCTTGAACAAAGACCGCGTGCCCTTTTCTTATGTCAGCTGGAGAGTTTCCAAAGACCAGAGTGGTCTATTTCTATTATTTCCTACAATTTTCCATTAATTCCATCATTGACAAATTCATATTTCTTCGATAATCAGTCTGGGTCAAGTTTTAGGCTCCCAGGCTAATAGACCAAATGTACAGTCTCAGTGGGCTGTCTGCATGAATGGTCTTCTGAGAAAGGCATTAAGTGCATTTATAGGATAAGGTATATACTTTCAAACAGCTAACTTTGGTCACATGTCCACAATTGCTAACATTTACATGATACAAAACACTGTTCCTTGTTTTTTTCCTCATTCACAAGCTGAAATGTGGGTATCACTGGATTCAAGATGTCATGCTTACTGACATGAACCACATTTTCTTCTTCTTACAGAGCAGACAATAAACAATATGATTGAGAGGGACCTGCATACCATTTATAATACCATTTTTTTTTCAGAGGAGCTACACTAAGCATATGATACTGAGCGTTTTGCTTTCCCACTTTGTTTCTCATAAGAAAACTACAAATTTTTAAGCACTCCGTGGTGAGTGCCTCCTCTAAGAACACTCGGGGCCATAGCACGCCTGAAAAACAGTGGGCTCAGTGGCACAACAGTATTCTTTCTATTTTTGAATCATTATCATGCATTTCATGTCCTACATACATCTAGAGAAAAGCGGATAACCATCTGTTCCTATTATTTCTGATTTACTTACTGCTCATGGTATTGTCTAACATCTGTAAGAGTTTGGGGTTAGAAAGTGGATTTTTGCCTCGAATTATAGGTAAAGTTTGTGATCTGGACTGCTTATGTCCTTCATGACCAGAATTGGTGTTCATCCTGAAAATTAAATAAGAAAAATGGTTAAAGCAATGGACATGTGATATCCAAATGTTCATTCAAATATTCTATATTGAGTCAGATATATAACATTTTTAAAATTGAGACCTATTATGAAAACTATTGATTAGAGGTGACATGATAAAAGGGACTTGAAATACTTTTGAAGAAATTTTATTTGAGCTAAGAAAGGTTCAGAAAGAGAAGAGAAGAATAATAGATACTGAATTTAAATTTGCACAAGCATACTCATTAGTATTTAATGAATGCCGGGATTCTATAGATGTGAAGTTGACTATTGGTCAATCAGGAAGATAGTATAACTCAGTTGTATGAAATTATATTTAGAAGGCAGTATTTAAAAAGTAAAATCTGGTCTAGAACAACCCTTGCTTTCCTAGTTGTTCATATTTGAAAATTTTTCATGTTTTGTCATTCCATTTGTGTCATGTGCACAGGGGCCTGATACATGATCCTTGTGGGGCAAAGAGAGCCGAGGGGACTTCTGGGCAGCTCCTTCCTCAGGGCAATGACCATGACCTACAAGGGCTCTCATTCAATGCCTCCTTGGCACTTCGAACTGGGGGAATGAGCCAGTGTTACTGTGGTAGTAGGAATACTTCCCATTCTCTACTGTCGTTTAGACTATCATTTGGCCAAGATAATAGAACATGTCTTTGAGAATAGCAGAAAATCGGAGGTACTCTGAAGAGTCAAGCCTAAAAAAGAGGCCATGGTTTTCTCTTTGTCATACTTCTCAAATACTCTGCGTGAATCAGGGCCCAGGAGATCTGACTTTGGCTCTTAGCAGCCAGGGAGTCTGGATCATTCCTGAAGCTACAAGGCATAATGGGATCTGGGATATATGGCCTGGACCTTTGGGACTGGATTATTTCCAGATTTTGAGTCTGCTCCAGTCTTGAACTCCTGGGGTACAAGCCCTGGTTTCTAGGAGGGGAGGGGCAGAAACAGTCAGGACCTGTCCAGATGGTTTGGGGCAGGAGCCTGAAGTCTAACCTGTCAGACATCTACAAAACTACAGTGACCACAGGTGGGTTATCATTGTCATTAAACATGAAAATAATTGCTGATAGTCCTCTATTCTATTACCCTTCTCAAAACACAACCCTTATATTTTTTCATTTACTTTCTTAAAAAAGAGCAACTTCAAGGGGTCCTCAGAGACAGAGTGGCAAAATTTATTCTATGATTTATTGATTCTAAAATATTACATATTATTAAGATTCCTTTGGGAAGAATAAATCAAACTGGAGAAAATTTTAGCAAAGACTTCATATTTAGTAGACCCAGAGGAGCTGTAAAGTAGGATTTCAGGGCAAGTGTTTCTCATAGAATAGGTTAATGAAGGATGACTTCAGGTCCTACATGATAGTCAAATCAGACTGATGATGAGGAAATCTAAGGTGAGCTTACGAGGCCATCCACGCTTCCTCAATGCCTTTGACCCTTTAACAAACAATTTCAGCTCTAAGAACACTTCTAAAACACTACAATTACTAAAAATAATGGGGAGATATGACCTTACATTTTACTCTGTCACTAGAGATTAGCAACTATTAAAAGAGACATTTGTTGGAATTATGCCTTTTCAGTTTCCAATCAATTAAGATAGTCATTAATATTCTATGCAGGGCATTGAGCTCTAGATGCAGGTAAATAAGTCATAATCTTTGCATTTTCATTCTTTAAAAGCCAGTAGGGCAGATAGGGAAGTACCTAAATGTGACTTCCTTAGAGAAATGTGTTTTGTGCTACTCTACCTCTAAAGCTTTATGCTATGAAGATAGGGCTACTGTCAATCTTCAAATGTGAGGTCAACCTTATAATCCTTACTGCATTTTAACTTTCTTCACAGAAACATAGAATTACTTTAAATCTGCATTTGTTTTGAAAAAAATATATATACATATATACATATACATATGTGTGCACATGCATGTATAGCCACCCACTACAAATACATGCATAAATACACATACATGTACACACACTATGTTTTTAAATATGAAGCAAATGTGACATACCATTGTGTCAGGAGGCCTGATGTTTGGCAGGAAGGATTCGATCCTTTGAGAGTTCCATTGTTCTGGGTGGACTGCACAAATTTAAATGCAGCAGCAATTTTCCTGCAGGAAATGCTGATGTTTTAATCATAGCTCAGCATTTGCAAATTCACATGCTATAAAAAATGAAATCACACATTCTTTTGGAAACAGGGAAGTGGGGGTTTAGTGAAGGTTCTGGGAACTTTGCTGTCACTCATGAAGAAAGAATGGCAGCACAAAGCTACTACAGATTAATTTTTCTTTTTATTTTACTTAAACTATTTTCGTAAATTGGTACCTTCCAAGTTTTATCCCTACAAAGGTAGATAAATTTGTTCAAAGATACATGAAATGGGACTTCCTTTGAGAAATGTGTTTTTTGCATCTCTACCTCTAAAGTTTTATGCTATGGAGATAGGGCTACTGTCAAACTTAGAATGTGAGTTCAACCTTATAATCCTTACTAGAGACCCGGTGCATGAAATTCGTGCATGGGGGTGGGGGGGGGGTGTCCCTCAGCCCAGCCTGCATCCTCTCCAATCTGGGACATCCCTCTCACAATCTGGGACTGCTGGCTCCCAACCCCTCGCCTGCCTGCTAGCCTGATCACCCCTTAACCCCTCCCCTGCTGGCCTGATTGATGCCTAACTGCTCCCCTGCCGGCCTTGTTGCCCCACTCAGCCTGTTCAGTCATCGTTGGGTTGTTTCAGATGTGACAGCCCCTGGCTCTTTATATATAGAGATTACATTTAAAGATTTCTAACATATATTTGTAAATCTAACCTGATGCATTAATATATGTCATAACTCTGAAAGAACAGACTGACTGTTGGAGCTTAAAATGATTACCTTATTATAATGCGTTTTCCTAGGTATCTGAAATTTTGAAGACAGACGCTAGAAAGGAAAAAAGTCACATTCTAGTTATTTTACCTCTTATTTATGCAAACTGTTCATCCTAATACATTAAAAATGTTAAATTTTATTTAAATACTAGAGGCCTGGTGCACAGATTTGTGCACCGGTGGGGTCCCCTGGCCTGGCCTGCACCCCTGGGGGATTGTGGAGAGCCAGTTTTGGCCCAATCCCCACAGGCCAGGCCGAGGGACCCCACCGGAGCATGAATCCATGCACTGGGCCTGTAGTGTGCATACAAGATCTTTGGTTAATCTCTTCCTGGCCTCCCCCCTCCCCCCTTCCCTCTGAGATTCATCAGTCTGTTCCATGTTTCCATGCCTGTGGTTTCTGCTCCTGCATTGAGCATCTGCCCCCTGGTGGTCAGTGCACGTCATAGCTACCGGCCAGTAGGCCGGTCACTTAGGCTTTTATATATATACTAGAGGCC
>NW_005371173.1:6427812-6465339 GCF_000412655.1 Myotis brandtii
TGCCGGCCGCCATCTTGGTTGGCAGTTAATTTGCATATCGCCCTGATTAGCCAATGGGAAGGGTAGTGGAGGTATGGCTAATTACCATGTTTCTCTATTATTAGATAGGATATATTTTATGCATTAGCATTGATAGATAAATCACCATAGAAGCACTTAAAATGCAGCATGGTATAATGAACTATTTAGAAGGTTCCAGAAAATGAGTGTTAACTAATCAACACTATAACTTACTCTAAGATGCTGAAGAAGTCCGACACCTCTGGACTGGGTGCTCGTTGCCAGTAGGCAATCAGAGTCTCTGAAAGGAAACACCACATAGTATGAGACTCTTTGAAATTCAAAGTGTTATTTTTTTTAAAGTTTTAATTTTAAAGAGTTCTCTTTACCCTCTGAAATATTCTTCATAATGTGAAGAAAACACATAAGAAGACTCCTGGTTTCAGCTTGATCTAACTTGTCAAATCGAAGTGTTGAGCCTATCAAAGACAAGGGTCTTGGGATCTAGGAATCAAAGAACCAATAAGGATTGAGTAAGAGTAAGAGATTTCTGAGTCCTAATGTGCTGAGCAAGTCTGGAAGGGAAGCCCCACCTTTTCACAGTTGTCAGTCTTCTCACTGCTCTTCTCAGTGGTACTTGGATTGGAGTCAAGACTTGCTAAGGATGCTCTGGAGTCAGCATGGTTTACTGTAGAAATAGCTATTGATGAAAATGCTGTAAACAAGGCACAGCACACAGATGACAATGAGATGTATGGGCACAGACACACAAATAGCTCAAATGATCAACCAAAAAGATGTTGATCATTGAACATGGTATAATGAACTATTCTGAAAGGTTGACATAATAGAGTCTGGGATTGGCATTAGAGAGATGCCACATTTTAAGTGTCATTATAATGGCCATGCCAACATTAAGGATTTAGAAAAATTTAGACCATTATAAATGGAAATAAAGTAAAGCTTATTCTTTTGATTTCTTAAACAGCTTTTAAGATAAAGCTTCTGTTTTAAAAATGTCTTAGTAAAAGTTCACAAGAATACTTTGGGGAAAGAAATTTTTCAATTTTTGACAGTATAAAAGAAATCAAGATGACATTTCCAAAACAGTTCTAAAAATACTCTTTGAAGTTGAAGGGCTATTATATCTTAAAAGGCTATGTGCAACGAAAATTTAAATATTGTTTCCAGAATGAAGCCTTTTGATAACATCTGAGCCAAGTAAAAATGAAAGCTAAATAGAAGAGGAAATTGCTGGATGGCATTCCAAGAAATATGTAAAAAGACACTTTAGCTATATAAATATAGTACACTGTGCCATATAGATTATGGGTAATGGATTATGGAGTGGGTGAAAAGCACAATGATGTACAAGGTAAATATGGATGAGGGTTAAACACAAGTGTCCTCGGAAGGTGTCAAGTACCTGCTATGGAATTTAAAACATCTTTAGAAAATGATGTGTCCACAGAGTTCGCATGTTTCATTGCTGACTGGCTGTGAAATCCTCCATTAGTGCTGAGGTCATCTCTAGACCCCTGTATTCAGAGCACAGAAGAAATTAATGGGAGTCATCATATTTCAACATTGTAAAGCCACATATACCTCTTCACTATTCTTTCAATTAGATGGTATTGGATTTGATCTTTTATATCCCAGCAAAGGTCTTCAGCCAAAGCAGGCAGTGAAAATGAATATAGTCAAAACCATACTCTGGGTCACATTTGATTTCATATGTGATTTAAAAATTTTTACAATGTAGTATAAACTATCTTTTAGGTATAGATTAAATGGATGGAATAATTATATTCATGGATTATATCATGTGTTCTATATCATTATTATCAGGGGTTATCTTATGTATTTTACTATTACTAAAACGAGATTTTAAATAATTAGTATGTTCCAGTTTCTATGATAAGTGTTTTCTATTACACAATTTAATCCTCATAAGAATCCTGTGATGGAGGTATTTTATCCCATTTTATAAATAAGAAATTAGAGGCTTAAAGAGGTTGGATAATTTACCTAATAACACATAGATAGTAACCGATACTACTAGGATTTGAACAAGGTCCCCTCCCCAAAATTCCTAAGGCACAGCACCTAACTTCTAGATGGTAGTATCTTGTGTAGTAAACTGGCTCAGCAGTATGTTCATTCACATGGGATTTGAACACAGGTAACAGATACCAGGGTTGTTTTACAGTCACTGTGATGACTCAGTAGAGAAATGATGACAAACAGGCAGGTCCTAGGCTGTGACTATAATGAAGGCACTTGGCTATACAACAACTAGGTGGTCATAAAACTGATACCAAAAGGTGGTGGGAAAGGTGTACACTGAGGATGGGGCCATGGATGCAACAGAGGAACCTGGTAAAAACTGGAGAGAACTGGAAAACGGTGCAGAGAACAGAGCAAAAGGAAAAAAAGTGCTGGAGAGATGGGCTAAATGGAAGGCTTCGGTGACCAGTCTGGAACCAGTGACACTGACATGAATGTCTCAAAAACACCTAGCAGGAACTGCTGATTAATTCTTAGTCACTCACAGGTAGGTGGACGTGGTATTTGGGGCAAAAATATAAGAAAGGCTAACTATGCAAATAGACATTGGAAATAGTATGCAAACTTACCTGGTTCGATGTATTGACAGTAAAAGGATACAGGTCCTTCAGGTAAATCCTTGGCATATTGTCCAGGAGCATGCCATAGAGGGGCATGTATAAACTTGCTATCTGGGCCTGCTTTCTCTAGGTGAGAAGGGAGCCAAAAGAAATGATTCACGTAAAAATCAATGGACCCCTCGGTTTGATTGTGCATTTAATGCAGTGTGCCATTAAATTGTGTTAGGGAAGGGAGAAAGCAAGACCACTTACTGGTTCTCTGTATCGATCATCAAATGAATGCTTAGCCATTAGATTTTTTAGGACAGCTAAAGCTAAGTGCCTGACATCTTGGTCTTCCTGCAGAGCAAAGCCAACTTCTCGGAGCAGAATCCCGATTAAGAAGTGCTTGCGGCAAAATTCATTAGTGACCGAATATTCAGGCATATCTTTGTGAGGCAAGAAAAGAGATCATATTATTGAAAATCAAATAGTCACTTTACAATCAAGACAAGTTTATCACACAACTATCAACTCCTCCCTGGATTCAGGGATATAGTCTTGCCACAGAGATGAGAATTATGAGAGAGGAACATTCAGAAAGATAGGGTGATATTGTGTGTATACTAATACAAATAATGAGTGATGTCAAATATCAAGCTCCATGAAAGTGACAACCATACAGTATTATAGCTGAGATCAGAAAAACCTGAATAGTCTGTCTGAAGGAATCAGAAATAGTCAACTGAGAGTAATATGTTGAAATGGGCCATTGAGGATGCTTAAGATTTGGAAGTGCAGGTGTGTGAGCAAATGGAGGCAATGAGGAAAGAAGAGGACACTGGGAGGAGAAGTGATAGGATTTCAATGGCACAGAATTGTGAAAGTAGGTATGTGGGGAACACAGATATGGGGGACAGTAAATACAGTGCCCAAAAGAAGAGTGATGAGAATTAAGATGTGAGCCACATTGGGACTAGTTGATGGGAATCTTAAGTACAAATTTGCTAGCTGGCATTTAGGTTTCTCTGCTATTTGCACTTCTGTAGCAATTCCATTTGCAGTAGATGATAAGTCACTCAGGGCTTTGAGATCAGTGGCCCAATCAGACCTGTGCTTTATTGATTTACTAATATGGTGGCAGGTTGTAAATTAATTAGATTGCAGGGAGGGATATAATACAAGAGTCTGTAACAGTAGTGGAGAGAGGGGAGAATTAGAGGGCCTGGGGTAGTAGGATCAAAGTAGCAGAAGTAATATCAGCAGAACAAGTTTTCTGAAGGATGTTAAAGAGCAAGGAGAGAGGAAAACCAAGGGAGGCTGCAAAATGTTAAGCCTGAATTACCAAGAAAGCAGTGTTACAATTTCCAATAATAATGCATTTATTCAAAATTGTCCAACAGGGTTCTAAATGTAACTATTAATAATAGGACTAGCACCCACTTACAGAGCTCACACTGTGAGTAAACACTAGGCTACACACTTTATAAGAAGTATCTTAGTTAGTTTTCAGGACAACCAGCAAGGTAGTTATGATTAGTATAGTGCACCATTGGAATATGCATTATATTCAATTTATAGGCTTCTAATAATTCCAATCTTGAAAAAATAGCTCAAACCAGACTGTGGTTTATTGAAAGAAATATATCATATAAAGCTAGTTACATTGAACAAGTATGCTATTATATATAGCTGGAATTTTATTTATGATATACTCTAAGGAAATTGCAGGAACTTTGGAAAATTAAAAAAAATCAAACTTTAGAGAATAAAATATGAAAGAATTCAAAATGGGGAATCATTTAATTATTTGTGACTGGAGAAAAGTTCAGACAATATTTTGTTTATTTTGACTATATGGCATTAAAATATGGCTATTTATTAGCACCTGGAAACTGAAAATTTATAGTATCTATATTCATCAATGTTATTGGACTATTGATGCTTAGGTAGTATATAAAATTACACTATTTACCTGATGCATGCAACTCTTGAGTTGATTCTGAAGGTGTCAAAGGATCTGGATTTAATACAAATAAACAAAAAGTTCAGATATATCCATACTCAGATATATATTATGTTCATTAATGATGTGTAATATATACTGAAAAATTAAAATATATTGTCCTAAAATAGGAATTACTTCAATAAAGCTTTGTTTTTCAAGAGAAATGCTTTAGGTTGTTTATTTCATTACTGAAAAAGGAAACATAGACAAACATTGAGAATCATAGGGTTGTATCCATTGTCACAGGCCAACAATTTCTTTTACATTTTAATCTCATTGTCTGGGTATACCCATGTGACAACTTTAAACAAAACCAAGATTGAGGAAACAGGAAAACAATGAACAAACAAACAAAAGTGTTCACTTTGTAGGAGCCGATGAAAACTCTGGGAATTATTACCTGGGATGTTTGCTGATCTTATGGGGAGACACAAAGGGATAAAGTGCTCATGCTGACACACTTCTTGAAGGAAATCAAATTTATACTGGCATAAAGTCTGAAAGAGAGACAGCCGAATGACTATTATTTACACACCAAGAAATTTAATAAAACAAAGAATCTGCACTTGACTTTTGTACCTAAAAAGAAGATGCAGTTACTTTTGTGTGACCACCAGCTATTGTTAAGTTTAAGGAATTTTGACCCTCCGTAGTGGTAAATGCAGGCAACCTTCCTATTTGGGGAGTTGGATCAAGGCTTCCTCAGGAAGTAATCTCATTTGTAACCTACCTTACTGAGGCATTTTTTGCTTCTTTTAGTTTATAACATACTTATTTTGAGAAAAATAGTGCCTCACCAAATGCACAGAGCTCTACAAATTGCTACAATCAATTCCTATGATTTAAGGAGGTAAGGAAGACAATAAAAAATGAAAGTGAATCTCTCTTCGTATGCCATTTGTTCTCAGGATACATTATTAATTCTACTTCTTCCCTACTCTTGCAAACAGGCCTGTTCTTTCAATAATGTTTTGAATAGCACAGTGATAAATGGAGTCTAGACATAGTCTAAGACAACTGTAATACATGAGCTAAGAACAACCACATAAATAGAAACAATCAGCACATTCATAACTGTTCTGTTTTCACTCTCATGCAAGATAAGTAATACATTTTTAAGACTCAGATTGTGTTCATTATATTTGCTAATATCAGCTAACAAAATAAAATATATTTCATTCACTTGAATATTACAGAATTATATTTTGTGGCAACTTTAGTCAATCATTTAAAATACTGCAATTTACAAATGATTGTATTTGACTTAATCCTTCATACATTAAAGTGAAGAAGAGTATAATTAATTTATATGTTAATTATTCTTCATTGAGAGGCTTCTGTTTGGTCTTTGAAAAAATATATAATTTAGGTCTACTGGAATTGTATCTTAATGGACATTCTTCAAATTTCATGCATAATTGGAGAATTAATGAAGAATATCCTTTCAAAAATTATTTACAGAGAGAATTGGATGCTCAAAACCTCATGATACGTAATTAGGTAACTCTCCTGATCAAAACTGACAAGAAAAATAATATTCAGATTCCTAAGCATGACATGAAAGGCTATAAGATGAACATTTTTTATTTTTGGTTGTTCTACATTGGTTATTATTTTACAACACCTAGGTAATTTCTTCTTCAGGACTTACCTTCTTCCCAAAGGAAGTTTAATGAGGAACTGCTAATTCACATGCCCTGTCTCTCCTGCTAAGAGGCAGGCATGTGACCCAAAGCAGGCTGACCACACACTTCCTTTTTGGAAAGCAGATATTAAGAAGAGTGTTATCATTTAAGCAGCAGCAGACTTTGGCCAAATGGTTCCTTCTTGGCGATTATTCTTGTGCTCTAGCCCTTTTCCAAGTCTAGTTCTTTACATTGATGCTATTTACTCCCAATAGAACTTCCAATAAACTTGCTTTTACTCAAATTGGAGTAAACTTTTTGCTTGCAACCCAACAAACCCTCACTGATAACAACTTTCATGACCTGGCCCAGGCTTATTTCTCTTCAGCATACGCCATACTAAACTCAGTGGTCCTCAGACTTGATAAATAAAAATCACCTGAAAGTCTTGATACAATACAGACTTCAGTTCTGAGATTCTATTGCACTAGCCTAGGAACCTCACTTTGAGAACCACTCCTCTCTAGAGCACTGTTTCCTGCCTGTCTCCCAAAACGTAGCCCCTATTTAGGCAGGGTGGCCAACTGTCCATTTTGCCTAAGATTGAATGATTTCCAGAGGTGGGACTTTCAGTACTTAAACAACACAGTCCTGAGCTAGAGTTCTATAAGAACTGCAGCTGGAAAGAACTATTTCTTCTCCACCCACAGGACATAGAAGTGAAATGTAAACACTTTCATTCCACTCTCCCTTGTTCCCCACGGAGGAAGGACTTGGGAGACTTTCTCAGCAGCTAGATGAACCATTTACAAGACTGCCTCTCACTGGTATAGACATTATTTTTTTGATGCAGAGAATGGATAAGTTGATGTTTTAGGCATATATATACAGAGACCAATTTATTTATTTATACTGCCATAGCTGAGAAAGCAATCACTCCTGCACTTGGTTCTTACCTTGAGTTCACCAGAGGAGAACATGCTGATGTAATTGTTGACCATCTTAAACACAAAGCCCCGGTCCATAAACGTAAAGCAGCGCTAAAAGAGATACAATTTCAAATGAAAACATTTTTACTTTAAAGATCATTAAAGATTTTGAAAAGATAATGAAATTTATTGAAATAAAATAACATTTAACTAAATGTGTTGTGTCTTAAGTGTTCTAAAAACCTCTCAAGTATGTTTAAGCATTTGTCCACATATGGCAACTAGTTAAAATGTTAGCTATAGTACACCCATCAGAAAGCTACAAACCCATATTTATCACTTCTATACAACATCACTTGGAGCTTTGCAATTAAATACTAGAGCCTTTTCCTTTTCTATAGAGAGTTTTAGCTTTTACTTGTGTGTTTATTTTTTAAAGAGTTACATTTTATTATTTTTCTTTAGCAATTTCATTCCTGTACTGTACAGCTCTGGGAAGGAACAAGGGTGGCAGAGATGGGTCATAAAAACCTTTTAAAATCTCACTAGTCTCCTTCAACAGAGGAGCTTTTCTTTCAGTTAAGGCAGCTTGAATTTGAGGAGCGATGGTAAGAGTTCCTGAGATTTCTATCAGGGAGCTGCTCATTGTCTTTCTTATTCTGTTGTCAGACTCTCTTAACTGTAATGAGTGTGTAAACAGCAGGTAGTTTTGGGGAGACAGGCAAAAACAAACAAACCCATGAAAAGTATTTCAAGTAGGAAAGATAGATAAAAGTATTCATCAAACAGTGTTAGTTGTGACTACTCATAAAAAATGAAGATTTGAATCAATTAACATTGAGGATATCTCATGTCTATTAGCATGGGGGCTTGAATGGAATTGCATCTCATCACTGTACCTTAAGAAACCTGGCGATGCTGTGGTTGGCCCTTCTTGTTTCTTCAAGGGCGTCTTTGTATTTCCAAATCATGTGATCAGCTAGGACCATGACCAGATTGTCCAATTCATTTTGGTATGATTCAGGAAATCTTTGAGCCCGAGAAAGCTAAGAAAAGAATAGATCATTTCTTTATAACGTGGCATATGAAATGCTAAGCCTGAAAAAAAATAAACTGAAAACTTGAATGCAATAATAAAATAGAAGCCCTTTTAATTTCAAGGTCATGATTTCCATAATTTTCATTTAATGTTTTCTTCTCCTTTGGCCAATAAAATTTTCATTTAAAAAGTAAATTATAACATATTTTAATTGCAAACTATTAAAACATGTAACATTTTTCACATCTTTTTTTCCCATTACAGTTGACATACAACATTATTTTCAGGTGTACAGCATAGTGGTTAGACATTTATATAACTTACTAGAGGCCTGGTGCACAAATTTGTGCACTGGTAGGGTCCCTTGGCCTGGCCGGTGATCGGGGCCAATTGGGGCCCTCTCACCCAGTTCTGATTGGGGCCAGTGGGGCGGGGGGTGGGGGGTAGGAATCGCGGGAGGTTGGCCAGCTGCCGGAGGTTGGCTGTGGGAATGCACTGACCACCAGGGGAAGCTTCTGTAATGAGCGTCTGTCCCCTGGTTTTCAGTGTGCATCATAGCGACCAGTCAACTGGTCATTCGGTTGTTTAGTTGTTAGATTGCTTAGGCTTCTATATATATAAATGAGGTGATCCTTCTGATAAGTCTAGAACCCTAGCACCCACCATACATAGTTATTATATTATTGACTATATTATCTCTCACATCGTAATTCCCCTCCCTTCCCTTTCAGGAAGTACATACTATTAATGGTTTAATAAATATTGGTCTAGATTTTCTTAGACACATTTAGTGAAAAATCAAGTACTTTGATTTTTTAAACTAGAAATCCCCCAATTAGCAACTCTAAGAAATCAATGAATGACTAAGTGACTAAATGAGTACAAATATTGGCTTAAAATGTCCTTTATAAGTAGTGAGATACAGCTAGTCTTTTTAAAATTTTATTTCAGCTTTATTGAAGTATAAGTGACATAAAATTGTGAGATATTTAAAGTGTAGATCATATTTTGATACATTTATATGTGAGGGTGAAAGAATTTCCCTCATCTAGTTAATTAACACATCTATCACTTCACATAGTTATCTTTTTTTTTTTGGTTTGGTCATTTTTGTTTTTGATGAGAACACTTAAGTTATTCTCTTTTAGCAAATTTCATCTTCTGCTATAATCACCATGGTTTATGTTATGTCTTCAGATCTTACTCATAGATGAAAGTTTGTACCAGCCAGTCTTTACTTCATGGTCTCAGCATTTGCCACAGCGGGCACCAGTGGGACATCAGAGTCAAGAGATTTCTGCCACAAGATGCAAAATGGTGTGGCTAGGAGAATACATGTGTTACATGGAATGAAACTCCATGGGTCCCTAAAGACCAGCATTAGGTCCAGGAATCCACTCCTGCTGCCTGAACTCCTGCCCACAAGGGAGAAGTCCAGGCAGCTGAGACTTCCCATCTCAGGCCTCATGAATTTACACAGCCCTTTTTTCATGAGAGAGGCAAGATTCAATCATCTTCACAAGTCAACTTTATCATTAGACTCACATTTCGCTATAGATAGAAACATAAAAATCGATGTTAGTCTGAGCCTAAATTTCTAAGATTCTGAGTACCCAGCCTTGCATGCTGCAAGAAGGAAAACCATGGAGATTAAAGTGACACACAGTCATTTCTCCTACTTAAAAAGCAATGAACATATATTGCTATGGTTTACAAAGTAAATACCAATGGAACTACTGACAGCATGTTCATGAGCATAATTGTTGGGTAGCATTGTATTACCTATGATCTTACCTGAATGTTATTTGTGTCAATCAAGTGTTGTGCCATGGATTTCAGGATAATTGCAAAGAAGAACCAGGAATGCTGTTAGGAAAAGAAAAGGCAGTGAGAAATTTGTTCTATGGCAAAATAATGATAATTCTGTTCTTTACATCATGTAATATTATAGAATCTTGATCTTACAGTGTGTTCTTTGAAAGTAAATCCATCAGAGCAATGATATGTGTTAGGATGATCTATACCAAAGTCTTAATGGTAAAAGTAAATAGCAGACATTTCAGTTTCTCTGTCATCTCAAAGATGTTTAAAACAAGATGCCAGTTTACTTGGGATGGCTAATTAAAGAATAGTCCTATGCAGTATTTATCCATGAGGTTCTATTTGTTTCACTTATCTAAACAAAACTAAATTTTTCTATATTAAAATATATCCTAGCAGGCCCACCTCGAATATTTTAAGGGGTAGAGGCAAGATAAAAAATTGAAGCCACAGGTCTTAAAGTTCGAAGTCATGCTAACAAAGTTTGATCATCCTACCTTGACAAACATAACTCCATGACAACTTGGAATGTTGTACCAGAATATGGGGCTCTCAGGGGAGAAGAACCCTGGCCTATAGCCTCTTGTCACCCAAGGTTCAGTCCTGCACCTAGAGAGATTTGGTTCATGTGTGACTGTCCAGCCTGCACATCCAAGTGTTGTCCATAAACTAGTCTCTCTCTTCCACTGCAAACTGCTCCCCACTTGGTTCTAGGGTTGTACTCAGGCAGGAAGATTTTCCCAGTGAAGGAGGGACTTAGGAATGAGGTCTAAGTAGGCCTGCGAAGAAGCCTGTAAGCCCATGAGGCGGGGGCTCTGGGGTTCCCCAAAGATTAGGAAGGCATGGGAGGAGCTCCCAGTGAGCATTCCTCTTGGCTACTGTTATATCCTTCCCTATGGGGTGGGGCTCAGTCAGAAAAGACTAAAGCAAGCACTAGGATGAAGGCTCTTCTTTTCTAGGTCCAAGGGTAAAAGGGTGATACTTATCCCAGATAAAAAAGTCTATGTTATATATGTACAGTTTAAATAATGCACCCCCTCATCCTCTCTCTTTCCCCTCCCCTCCACCACAAAAAATCCTGAATTTTATTGTAGTCATTCCCTTGCTTAACTTCATAATTTTGCTACCAATATCATACATTGAAGAAATAAATTTAGTTTTGCTTGCCACTAACTTTATGTAAACGAAATCATCCTGTATGTATTCCCTGTGATTGCCTTTTTCATTCAACAAATTCTGTTTTGAGGTTCATTTATGTTGCATCATGAAGCTGAGGGTCCTATCATGATAGATAATTAATTAAGCTGGGGACTAAGTTCACTCGTTTACAATAATTTAGAGCTGCTTTTCATAAACTTTTTACCATCCCTTCCTTATTGTTTCAACTTTTTTAGGGTCAAAGAGTGGCTGTTTCTTGGCTTCCTCTCTGTTGTCAATATATTTATTAACATATCATTAATTCTTTTGTTGGTATATAATATGCCTAATAAACTCAACACACTTGATTTTTATTATACTTAGAAGAATGTTTGAGGTAACTCTTTGTAGACATTTATTCTGTCTTTAGGCTAAAGAACTTAACTGAGGTCCATTTTATTCTTAAGGTGATCTTTTCTGTTGACATAGACCTCTCTTGCTTAATGCTTTTATATGCTACAGTTTCAATATGTGTACGCTAGAAACTATAAGAGAAATTATCTGCGAAAATCAGTGGATGCTATCACCTCTTGGGGGTGAGAGTGAACTTTATACTAATAATGAAAGAATCATCTTTCAATTCCTTACCTTCAAGACATGTTTAATTGTTGTTGAGTCATTTGATTTCAAAAGACCAGTCACATTTTTAGCCAGTTCCTCATGTATTGTTCTCTCTTTGCATGCCCTGGTCTTGAACACGAACTGAACAAAATCCAAAGAGTGAAATAAGTAAGATGCTTTAAGAAAACAGCACTTCAAAAATAATGTTCCATGAATAACTCATAACTCAAAATTATCTGCTCATACCAGATTTTGTCATGAAATAAATGAAGGCCCAATGAGAAGAGCAGTACACACCTGTTCCTATTTATGACTTTGCACAGGTAGGGCCTGGCTCACCTAAACTCTCCTTGAAACTCTTTTTGTAGAAATCAAAGGAAGAGTGAGAGTGCAATTTAGCAGGTTCAAGGAAACATGGAGGGCTTTGACCCACCTACTTAGGACACATTTCCCCTTCTCCTTCCTTCCACTGGTAACAGGTGGCATGGTAGCATTTCTTCATCCTGAAAGGGTAGAGCACCCACTCAAATAGCCAAGTGGGGAAGCAGGTGCCTTCCAGAGGCCAGTAGGTGAGCTCCCCACATGCCCAGGGCCTACCACCTCATGCTTAGGCACAGGCATCAAAGGATCATGAACATTGGCCATCAGTAAGATAACACCTACTCACTTTTTTATTTCTCAAAAGATTGGTTTTGGCATGCACCACTGAGTGCATATAATGGTTTTAGTTTTCAGTTTTTCTTCATCTATCTTAAGGATAATACCATCAATTTTTACATGTATATTTCAAATATAAAATGCTTATTACTGAATTACACTATTTTACTAATGAGTTTGGTTTGCCTCAAGGGAGGTCATTTTTTCAGAATATCCACAATTCAGACTTCATTATAATCAGGAGTGAAGGCAAGCAAGAAACTCAAAGCAGAGGCACATTCAAATTTGGATCTGTAATTATTTTTTTGAACTTCATTGTTCATCAACAGATAAGTGTCCTGATGGGGCCTGACTTCTCCAAGTTCATCCCAGAAGAGAAAGAAAAGCTAAGAGATGCATGAAACTAGCTGAAGTCAAGAGTAATATGATTTTTCCCCTTGATCATGACTCATGTGAGGGTAATGTCTTAACCACCTAATATCATGCACAGTCATTTAGGCCCAAGGGCATTATGACTAGTTCTGAAATATTCTTATTTTAAAATTTTGGCTATCACATGTCAGTTTCATGAATTTCTGTAACCCATGGCATTTCATTAGATTAACTTTAGACATACATTTTTGAAAAAGACATGGTGTATGTGTGTATTTTGGATCTCATAGATGGGTGAGTTAGCAGCATTTAGCACCACTGAACTTGAAATGGTGTTTAGTTTGCTTCTGAATAAATATTAATTGCATTGAAATATCACATCTCTCAAGGACATCAAAGCATATATAGGTAACAGATCATCAGTTTTCATTACACTCCTACTTGTGGGGCTTAATATCTATCTACATGTTAAATATTAACATTTCCCACCAAAGGTAAAAAAAAATCAGACTCCTTGGTCAAGGTCAGATTGTCAACCATGTACTACAACAGGAGTCCAATCACAGAATCATAGAGCTGGAAGTTCATCTGGTCTATCCCATCTCACTTCACAGAGGAGAAAAGTGAGGTTCAGAGAAGCTGACTGCTCAAGTTAACTATTTAACCTTGACTGGAATCTAGGTTCCCATTTGCTACTTTAATGATCTTTCCAGAGTAAAATTTTAATTGGTTATATTTTTTAGGCTGTATGTGTTTTAGATTATGAAAATGTGTTACATAACATCTTTAGGAATTGTTATCAGCTTGAAATTCTACATAGGCATATTTCTGAATTTGAACCCCTTCAGAGCAAGCTAAGTAAGCAGTCTCTTATTACAAAATCAAATGATCTCATTGGGATATTTCAAACATCCTGGTTAGAAATAAAGACCATCCCAGGATGCATTGCCAATATAGTTCTCCAAGAGTGTCACAGATGGAGTCTCAGAGCTGATTTTAAGGTTCTCATAAGATCTAGACTTGACTGTCACAAAAATGTCACAACACCAGTGGGTTCTTAATGTAATTTTCAATGATTCCTTTGGAATAAGGTATATAATAACTGCATTGAAATGAAGAGGACTTTGCGTAATGTGGACTGGAGAATTTGTTTTGTCTCAATGCCTTTGAGGAGTGAAAAGGAAAATTGAGGTGAGCATTGAGAGAGTAAAAGTTCAGTAGATGGTTCTGTTGAATATAAATTAATCAGCACCATATAAAGCATGCAAAGACTCTATCTTTAAACAGAGAGCAAATTAAAAAGGCATTTATAGGTGAATCTAAGAATCTGGCTTTCTGAAAATGAAATGTAGATCATATTGAGGAAAATTAGAGCAAAGGGAAATGATTGTGAAGTAACTGATGATTTTTTGGCATCTGGGCATACACTTAGTTAGGTATTTGGGAAACCATCTAACATTTCTGGCAGGTAGAAAATATATTAACATAAAACTGTAATAAAAACATTTCTCACTGATGGTATTTCATAGGGGTTCACTCCAGAATGAAATTTCTAATTATTTCCTTTTACAACAGGTGTTGTTGTGTTTTTTTTTAAAGAAAAACACAACCGCCTCCCCCCAAGTTTCTAGCACAAAAGACCTTAAATTCTTTTCTAGTCACCTTTCTAGACATCTAAAATATTTGGGTATATGACTATCAATATGTATTAGTGCAATACATTATTTTAATTAAAATGGTCTATGTCTCAAAAAGATTTCACTTATGCATAGAAAAGATAGAAATTTATGTCCTCTATGTATCATAAAGTGAACTAAGCTATCTTTGGTTGGGTTATTTTTTTTTCCATTCAAAATGATGACATTCAGACAGGATTTATAATGTGCAAACATCATCGCAAGTTCACGGGCATTAATTCACAGGCCAACTGGAAATGAGAATATAAACTTGAAGGACACTGGAAGAAGCAGTGCACAGTTGATGGAATGGGCTAGTGGTTCATGCCGGAGGATAAAGGACTTAACATACCAGAAGCAGGTACAAATATACAGTAACTGGGAAAATGAAATAATGCCTGAGAAAACAATAAGAAAAGCTAAGAAAACATTATAGAAGAAACATAGAGCATTCAACAAACCAACAGGAAAAAAATCTTCCTTAAATTTACACAGAAATTTCATTTCTTGTAATGTTGACGTCCAAAGGACAATATTTTTCTTCTCTAGCTCAAACTTCTTGGCTGTTTTCCACCATATAAATATTCATTTGTACATGTACATGTTATTTATTCACTTATACATTCAAACAATACACCTAGCCCATCAATGCAAAGAGAAGAAATTCTAAGAAGCTAAGAGGAATGCTTGGTATTACTATGGTAGACACCATCCAGCTAAAGAGAAAAACTTCCCACTTATGTAGACAGGAAATGAGACAAGCCACACAGCACAAGGGCATAGGACCAATGTCCAAGTGGTGATTTCATACCTTAATGTATGACTGGACAGCGTAGTCCAATTGTTCCTCGTGGCACTTGGCGACGATGTCAGTCAGAACCCTGGAAAAACAGAGATGTTCAGTGGCCTTTCAGGAGAAGGCAGAAAAATTCCACTGGGTTTGTCACAGGAGTGCTTGAAAATGGTGCTTACTAGTTAATGAATAAATGAATGAACCAATTTCAGACTCTCCTTCATCCCCTGTACCCCTCCAATATTGAGTAATATCTATAGTACCTGTTAGCCATTTCCAACCTTGAAATCTCTAAAAACTAGATATAAGTAATGTCTTATGGCTGTAGTATTACATTGGAGATTTCTTTTTTGCCTGAGCTGAATGTGCTATTATGGTGTCTGTGTTTGCTGACACTGTCTTCTTGGAAAAAGGATCATTTTTAGTGCCTGATTAAAACTTAAGTTCTTTAACCTTGAATGATCATATTCATTTTTAAAGGGCTTCACTTCCAACCTAGAGGCACTATATGTCAATGCTTTTGGAAAAAGTAATTAGGTTAAGATGTATAGTCTTTTTTTTTCCTACCCTTAGCTGGGACAGAGTTTCTATAGCAGTGGTGGTAAGGGTTGGTATTTTCACATGAACACTTCCAGTTACTCCATATGGAGCTGTTGTGTTTAAGAATATCTCAGAATTTCAACAGATCTATCAGCTAAAATACGTAGGAATCTTGTCAAGACAGACCCATATACTCATGCTATAACAGCACCCATTGAAGATAGAGTTGGGGACTTTTAATCTGTGTCTAGAACTGGCTGGTTATGGAACTGTTAGAGCTGCCTCCACTTTCCAGAGCTTCATGGCTCCACTTTAGTAAAAACAAGGCCAAAGAGTCTGGTCGGCGTGGCTCAGAGGTTGAGCATCAACCTATGAACCAGTAGGTCATGGGTAGATTCCTGTTCAGGGCACATGCCTGGTTTGCAGGCTCCATCCCCAGTGTGGGGCATGCAGGAGGCAGCTGATCAATGATTCTCTCTCATCATTGATGTTTCTTTCTCTCCCTCTCCCTTCCTTTCTGAAATCAATAAAAAATATATTAGAAAAACCCAAAACAAACAGCCAAGGCCAAAGACCCTCCTTCTGAAAAAGGCTAATCATATGCCTGTGAGTTCAGAAGGTACTGCAAACATGTCAATGCCAAGAGTAATTTTATTTCCGGAATGCTGTGACTAATTGAAAAACAACATTAGGAATAGATGATTCAATAATTCAAAACATGATCTCTATGAAGAGGAAATTGTGATTACCAAAGTCACCAGACAGATTAGTAATGTTGGCAGAATGAGTAGTATAGACAAACCTAAAGTGAGAAGAGTTGAAGAAAAATAGAATATTTTAAAAAAAGAAAAAGATCTGTTGGGAATGTAAAATGGTACAGCCACTGTGGAAAACAACTCAACATTTTCTTGAGAACTCTCATACAACCCAGCAATTACACTGGTTATTTTTCTTAGTGATATGAGAATTTATATTTACCCCAAATCTACCCCAAACTGGAAACAACCTGGTGAATTGTTAAACATATTGTGGTATGGAATACTACTCAGAAATAAAAAAGAAAGGAACTATGGATAGATTCAACAATCTGGATGATTCTCCAGAGGATTAATCTGAGTGAAGAAAAAAAACAACAATCCCAAAGGGTAGATATAGAGATAGATATGTGTATAGATACATAGATGAAGTAATATATATTTCTTTATTTCTTAAAATGACAAAATTTTGGAGGTGGAGAACAGTTGAGTAGTTACCTGGGATGAGGAGTGTGGGTGGGGATGAGAGGGAAATAGTTGTGGAGATGGAGTGCTCTGTATTCTGAGTCTATCAATGTCATTATCCTGGTAGTTGCTACTATACTGCAGTTTTACAAGATGTTGCCTTTGGGGTAAATTGGGTTAAAGGAACATGGGATCTCTCTGCATTATTTCCTACAACTGCATGTGAATCTATAATTACCTCAAATTAAAGAGTTTAATTAAATATCACAAAGGAAAGTTGAAAAAGACGTATGGTATTTTACTCAAATTATAACAACAGATGATTAGAAATCAAGAGTAAGAAATACTTAAATTAGAGATATGTGTTCAAATGAAAGGCAAGCATACACAATTAGGTGACCATTCAGTTATAATCAAATTTCTGTGTAACCACAGATTAGAAAAATCTCTTCTCCTAAGGCTGTATTATGGATACCTGGTCACAGTTGTACTTATTTCATCTTCCTCATTCTGGACCAAAACCTTGAAGAGCTGGTTCAAGATTATAGGCAGAAAACTCATGATCGCATGAATCTTTTCCACATTCAATAAGTTCTGTAGTAAACCAACAGGAAACAAAAGGGCACTGATTAAATGAAAGCCTATTCTGCTGATGGTTTTCAGAACTTGCTCTTCATTGCATTTAGCATGGTGTGCAGGCATGGGGGCAATGTGGCAATGCGATTTTAAAAACTAATTTAAAATCAATTGGCTTTAATTTTCAATCATTCTTATTTTGAAACACGTACTTATGCTTGTTTATTAATCCATGGACAGAAAATATTAAGGAATTGTGAAATGAAATAATTGACTCTCTTCTCTTCATTGATAAGGCATTTAAAAATCTTCAATGATAATCACCTCTTACTTTGTGAGTCAATGAAAATTACAAAGGTCCCTTTAACCCATTTCTCCCCCAAAGACCACTGAAATGATTTGCAATGTCACATTACCTTACAAGAGCGGACAAAATTTGAGGTAGGTGACTGAGACATATCTTTCTCCCTTTTTTGGCACTCTCGGAAAAATGCGTTCACATATGGATCCTGAAACAGCAAAAATAAAAGTGTTTATTTCTGAGGACATGTAAACTGTGTAACAATCACGGTGATGGGAGGCAGCCTTTCTGTAGGATTGATGCCTCCATGTGCAAGTGCTTTATGAAAGCGTCAATGACAGCTTTCATTTCCGCTTCTCATGGAGGGCTAGAGTTGAAATAAGCTACGAAGCCAACTCTCTTCCCTATTTCATGCTCATAGACTTCTTTTCCTTCTCGGCTATATGGTAATGGCTGAAGAATTACTTCCCTTGGCTTTCTTCCTTTTTTTGTTTTTTTAATTGTCTTCTTTCCTATTCTTGCTCCTGTTTCTTCCATAGACTTCTACCATTTTTTCTTACATATTCCTTAACACACATTAGGAATGCATAGGGATCTTTTCAGACTTAACTGCCAGAGCTAATAAAAAACTAGGAAGTTCACACTAACATCATGATATAACATGACTCTTACCCTTTGTGTTCCCCCAAATCCATAGGTTGTTGTCCTAACTCTCAGTACCACAGGCTATGACTGTGTTTGGAGGTAATTAAGTTAAAGTGAGGCAGTTAGAGTGGCCCTAGTCTAATATAACTGATGTCCTTATAAAAGCATAAATTTCGACACCAGACATGTGCACACACAGAGGAACAACCACGTGGGGACACAGCGAGAAGGCCAAGGAGAGAGGCCTCAGAAGGAACCAACTCTGCCGATGCCTTGATCTCGGACTTCCAGCTTCCAGAACTGTGAGAAATAAATGTCTGTTGTTTAAGCTACCCCATCTGTGGTATTTTGTTATGCCAGCCCCTGCATACTGATACACCCTTTAATGGTATTTACTAAAGAGAGTGGCACTTTGGAAATTCTCTAAATTCTGTGCTGAGGGGTCAGATACATTCTCTGGGTCTTTCTCTGGTATTTGTCAATTCTAGAAGGCCATCTGTGGTTTGGGAAAGACCATTACATTTGGCTTGAGGCACCTGAGATTACTGAGAGAAGTTTTGATCCGATCTATGTGTGGTCCTAACTTATTTCTTTTTTCTTAGCAACCATGTATGTACTAAATTTAAAGCAGCATGAAACAAAAATCAAAAAGCAGATATACAGAGACTTTAAGGAAAGAGAAAAACGTGTTCCAGGTACTTGTGATAATTTGCATTGCAGTTTATAATTGGTGCCAGGAATATGCTCACATTGGGGTAAAATATGCCTCACAATGGGAGGGGTGCGTTGTGGCAATGTGACAATGATCATAATTATATTTGTATCACATTTTTCAGTTCATGAAATACTTTCACATGTAATTTCTCACTTTAATCATCACCACACCCTTGGGTAGAGAGACTTAATTGTTATCCTTTTCCTGATGAGGAAACAGGGAATGCTGGGTGAAGTGACTTGCCCAGGGTTACTGAGCCAGAAGTTGGCCAAGGCAGTTATCAGAGGCAGTTTTGCTGACCTCATGGCCTTCCCATTAGGAAAGCTTTGGCTGGGCATTGGGAGTTATAGTTAGTTTTCAGGTAAAGGTCCAAAGTCTTTATTTTTAACATTTCACATTTTTAACACTTGGGTGTTGTCAGTGGAAGCAAACCATCTTCCAAGGAAGGTGTCATCCTGACAAATACACTCTGGTACTTTGGTGCCTGGACTTCTATGGATTAGGACGTTCTATTTCCCCTGGGAGAGGCATATAATTATGCCACAAACATTCTTCCTTTTCAATCACTTGCTCTCTGACACCCTGTAAATGGTGAGTCTCCTCCTGTAAATATAGGAGGCACCTTATGATTCTACCTGTTGGACAAGATACTGACATTTCAGACACCATTCTCACCTGAGTATTCACTGTGGAGACAACAAATGTCGAGACTTTGAAAAGTGGTTTCCCACCATCAACCCACTTCATGTCACTCCCGCCCTGCTGCAAAAAAGAGTTTGTTACTGTCACTGTGGCAATTTGAGAGAAAGCAGATAAATAGGTTATTTAGTGTATGTTCATTTGCCATCTTGATCCATTAATCTATATATAGAGAAAATAAAAGATGCAAATGCACCTGGCAATATTGGTGAGTGAGACCAGTGTGGTATCAAGGGATCATTGCTAATAGGTTATTTCTATTGGCCATAAAGTAAACAAGATATTTGAAATATCGTAGGTGCACTTGATTCATAATTATAATGGTTGTATAACTAGATGGTTGGGTTAATTTAAATAGCAGAAAGAAGATAACCTCATGCCATTTAGCTCATGTATTTCTTTCTCTTAAATTATACATCATTCAATACCTTTCCACTTGCAGAATCTTGAAAGCGTAAATAATTAGGAGGCAGGCTTGTAGCTATTGGGATATTGTACTCTTGAGAAGCTATCTGATCATGTTTCATCAGAGGAAGCCACGCATATCCAACTGTGCAGAGGAACAACAAAGAGTAAACTTTTGAGTACAAACCTCCATGGGGAAGGGGAACAATACAGTTATTTATTATTTATGATTATAAAACTTCCCTAAAAATGGAATAAATCAGAGCTTTTAAAATACTTTCCAATTCAAGTCCAACAAATGAGATGTAAAGCTATCTCAGATTTCTTCCTGTCAGTACCTGATGTTTCCAGAGCCTCCTTCTTTTTGGCATTTGCTTTTGCATTTATGTCACAAGTGACATGATAAAAAGAAAACAGAATATGGTGTTTCTCATGGAGTTGTGTTGGCAGCTCAATTTTCACCTGAAACGAAAGAGATAATAGTTGGACCGAGATTAAAATAATTTGCCAGGAGTCAGAGCAAGACAAATTCTTTAAAGAATTTTTTCACTGAAATCTAGGTCTATGTTTAATTGTTAGTGTCAGAAGTACTGATTTAACTCTCACTCAATACTCATCCTGCTGGCAGTAATGTGTTAAGATGTTGACATTTTCACTTCTTTATTGTGGTCGATTGTGATAATTTAGAATACATAGTATGTCTCATTAGGTAATTCATGCTGTTATAGTATGGATTAAACGCACACACATGGACATAACTGTAGAAAGTAAACAAGGCACAGCCTGAGGATCTATTGTGAAGGGACACAAAATGAGAGAAGAGGAATTCTTTGTCTCCCAACAGGTGTGCATGGAACAAGTTGTATGAGCATCTCTTGGGAGCTCATTAGAAATACAGTCTTAGACCCTACCCCAGACCTATGGAATTAGAATCTGAATTTTTATAAGATACCCAGGCAATTACAGGCACATTGCTGAGAAACATGGTAGTAATACATGATGTAACTTAAGTATGAAGTTTCTTCCTTTTAGACAATAACAAAAATATATGTAGTACAGTGTATAAAAATATCGATTTTGATAACTAAGTAATAAGCCATTTTATGAAGAGGTCACACTGTAGTTATAATGCTTCTTGACAAACATAAAACAAAGTTGATGTAGGTTAAGAATATTCTTAATGAGAAGCAAACTCCATATTCCTGGAAAGACGTGTTTTGAAACCCTCTACATTTTATTGATCTTTGCAGTTTCCAAACATCTGTCACATACATTTCCATTTAACACCCCCAATAGCCTTGTGAGTGGGATGACTGAGGGTAAATGAAGATGAGATATATTTGCAGGCTTGGAGTCACTGAGATTATGGCCTTGTTAGTAATGTGATCTTCCAGGGCAAGGACCCCCGTCTTCTGATCACCATTTCACACGGGAATCCCAGGATCCCACTCAGGCAAGTTGCATTCCATTCCTTATCAGCAACTAAGTAGTTTCCAGAATAGTCAAATCAAGCAATAATGTGATAGAGAGCCATGCAAATTATCTACCAGCTTATTTATTAGTCTATCTATCTATCTATCTATCTATCTATCTATCTATCTATCTATCATCTATCTATCTATCTTCTATCTATCTCTCTAATTTATTTCCACATTATTCAGGAAAAATTTAATACCCTGCTTATCAAAGTGTTGTCCCTGGAACTAACAAACTAACAGTGGCATCAGTGTCACCTGGAAACTTGTTAGAAGTGAAAATTCTCAGGCCCCATTCCAGACATACGGAATCCAAAAATCTGGGGAGGCTTCCAATCGTCTGCATTTTAACAAATCTTCCAGGTGATTCTGACGCATGATAAAGTTTTCGAAGTCCTGAATGGTAATGGTTTGCAAGCTTAAATATTCTTTACATACCAGCATGCTAACCTGGTTTTAAAAAAGCCAATATACAGTTCAAATTTTCCATGATTAACAATGTAATATAATGGATTTTTCTCTTTTCACACAAGTAATAAGAGAGTCTTGAGAGTTGGCCAGGGCAGGGTTTATTCCATGTCATGTTTAGAGATGAGGGGGGTCCAGGTCACTCAAGTTCACTCAGATTATAAGCAATAGTGTGGGCTCATAGTGTATGTATTCATTTGTTCTTTTCATTATGATATAGAATTGATTGGTAAAAGCTATCTAATACAAACTTTATTATATTGACCAGAGAAATAAGAGAAAAAAATCACATTTTTAAAAGACAATTCTGGACTGAACTAATGGAATTTGCAACATACTTTTGGAGCAACTGTCAATTAACGTAATTTCTAAATCTTGGTTAAGTAATACAGTTGCCGAGGCAGGTCTTCAGTCTGTGGTGCGGGCTAGACTGAGTGTTTATATTGTGTGTTATCTGGCCCGCTGCTGGGGGCAGTGGAGGCCTGGCCCTTACCTCGTCTGAGAAATCCGGATTCTGGGAATGGTGCAGAACTGCTGTGTAGGCGGCTGAGGTGAAGAGGGGCCCTCCAGGTTTTCCATAAATACACTGTTTAAAAAGTTATGAGTTGAATAATTATGAGCATCTGAAATTTTCCCTGAGCAAAATAAAGGCCACAACTCTTCAGTTATGAATCCTGGGACCAAGATAAATTTTGTGATAACTTGCTGGCCTAGGTGACATCTAAGTGACCTTGAACTCCTTTGACCTGCTGCTCTGAATTTATTATACAATGGGTTGCTGCTAAAGAAAAATGTGAAGGCTTTAATTGATGGTGTAGGTATCTCATTGACACTGAACACCCAAATCAGCCCATTACCTAACTTTGATAACTAGGATATGAGATCGCATTTGTCCCATTCTGATTCCTATGGGAGTATCCAGCGCAGACCTAGAGTTTGAGGCAATCAGCTGGGTGACCACAGGAGTGGTTGGACCCTAGCCCTTGACATGCCAGCCCCCAACCAAGAATGCTGAGCAGGAAGGACAGAGCTGGCTCCCGGCTCTGCCATATGAAACTACCATTCGATCCCAGCCCCTAATCAGGCCAGGGGAGGTGACAGGGCACTTCCTACTCATGCAGCTTAAAGGCTCCCTTTGCCCAAGGCTCAGGATGCTTCTTCTGACGTCTGAGGTATCTGTGCGATGCTTTAGAATGCAGTGAAACAGGGGCCCCACCCCTGCTACTACCCTTCTTTCCTGGAATTTTCTGCATGAACGCTGCTCTAACAGCCTGGCGTGTTTGCCATCTGGTCACTGCCTTTGTTTGCTTGGTTACTCCATTTCACTTCCTTTTTTCTCTCCTGCTGCTAATGTGTTGTGGAACTTGGAACCTGTGGATGTGGAGAGCAGCTCGAGACTATTTTAAAGAAGTCTCTCTGTAGCATGACTCATTCAATCCCTCAAACTGGTTATTGCTCTTCTGACCTTCTTAACGCAGAGAACTCAATTGGTACCTAACAGAGGGCTTTCAGAGGCGATCTCAGACGACTGTGGGGTTTGTTAGCAACTGGTTTTGTCCTTTCTCTGACTCAACTGCAACTGGGAAGATGTGGCCACCGGCCAACTAGAAACTATTTTCCTGCCTGTTTTTATAGGTTATTTTATGTTTGAAGCCCCTAAAATAAAAACAGTTGATATCAAATATGAACTCTGAAAAATGCCACCCAGTGGCAGCTTTATAGGTTAAAACAGTACAATTCATATAAACCTCATAGTTTTATTGTTCTTATAAAACCACGTGACCAACAAGTGGGACCATTGAAGTCCTAGAGCCATTTCCCAGCTCCTCTGGCCTCACGCACCTTCCATAAATGTGAGCATCCCATGGGCCCAGTGCATTAGCTAGTAGGTCAGTATGCAGCAACCCCTCTGCACAGGCCACACGCAGGCCAACTGGGAGGTGGCATTTAAATCAAGCATGCCAAATCCAGAGGCAGGCTACTCTCTGAAAATTGCAGTCTTCCAGGGGGAACCTTTGTGTTTATTTCACATTAGAATGGTTTCCCTTTTTCTCCATCATGAAAAGCTAAGCAGAGCCACAGCCTGGCATTTCTCATAGCTCTAGTTAATGATGGCTATTCAATCAGGTACATTTAGGACAAATGTGTTGTGTTGCTCCTCTTTCAACCACACTCAAATAAAAAGCCCCCCGGTGGCAGAGAGAACCGTGTGCCTGCCCACCCTTTAATGTTGCGTCCCCCGTGGACTTGGCCTACCTTCACGGGCTTGGCACCTTCTTCATCTGAATTTTTGAATTCAATGCACACGGTTATATTTCGTGCCTGAAATTACAGCGAGGGAAATGGAAATTATAATGGCCTATAATATAACACCAAAAAAAACAATCCAAGTGCCTAAAATAAGTAGCTTCGAATTAAATGCAACATATGTACAGTACTCAATACTTTCTTGTGACATCCATAGTGCTCAGAAATAGCAGAAGGATTTGGAGAGAAGAAAAAAACTCATGTCCAAAAGGGACAGGCATGCTATGCGCAGAGTATCTTAAGAAACGGAAAAAAGTCAAGAACAACATTATTTAGGGCTAATTTAGAAAGGTTATTAATGTGTCACACAACTGTGTATCCTTAAGCACTTTTAATGGGAAACTAATCATTGCCCATTATTAAGCATTTTCTTCAAATCATTTTCTTTTCCAAAGTGATGAACTATGGTAATTTGTATTTGAACTTTCAGGAGACCATCTTCATGTGGTCTAAACAGAGTGAAGACAGAGGATGATACTTCAGAAACATACCCTACCTTGTTGAAACATTTCTGGCTGTCATACTTGAGGTGCTTGGGATAAATATACATTTGATTTTTGTATACTCTATAAGGACGGCAATACTTTGTTGAGTCGTAAACAAACTCTTCCACCTCCACTGTGGGTTCTGGTTGAGCCATCACATTGAAAGGCTTGACAGGGATAAAGGACGATGTTACACAGTCTTTAAAAATCAGAAAATAAGAGTTTGTCATTTAATATGATTTTTTAAGTGAATAACACAACATATTTTAAAATTAATCTACTCAAAATAGAAACTCCATTCTTTTATGACAATATGTTAAATTATGCTAGAATGAAAAATTTGTAGGAATTAGGCATGCTAGACAATCAAACTATATATTTAATACAATTGATGTTGTAAAAACTGGTAAATCTGTCAGATAGGTTTATAAATATTTTTGTATTGAACTTGATATAAAAAGTAAAATTTGGCTACTGATCTTTTGAGCACACTCACCAGGTATTAGGGATTCACCCATTGCCCTATAGTGGGTGTCTATTACTAATAGTATCGAGTGGATTAATAGTATTTTTCCCCCTACAGGGTGCTTTCACAACATAGACCTGACCTGAAACCCCTCTGCAATATTAGCTATAATTTATCGTATTTTTATCTTCAGCTTTTATAATCTTTTAAAAATCTAACCTTGTAAGTACAGTCTAAAAAGAAGACCATGAGGAATTTATAAATCAAAATTTCTCTGATAAAATAGTTTGGAGGCTGAAGTTGTGGTATTGAAAAATAGCAAGGCCTTCTACCTTCCTTTATCCCATCTGGAATCTTCCTGTGTTCAAAAAAGCAAAATTATTAGCTAAATATGCTGGGGAATCAAATTACAGGTCTTTTTAAAAAAATAAATTATAAAATTTCTATAATTTATTTGAGTTTCTCTACTGTCCCACAGACCTGACAAAGAGAATATTTTAGCTCTCTCTTTTGTTACTTTTCTTTCCCATAGGTAATAAAAGGCGCATCCCTCACATCAGAGAGAGGAAATGACTTAGTTTGTCCTCTTCTTTTTCATACCAATCAATATAAAAGTGATTTGGAACATGGCTTAAGTTAGAATTCTCATTTTATTTCATAATAAGAGGTTTTGTGGAAAAATTATAAAAATAAAAAACTTCACAATGCTAATGGTGCTTCAGCCATTCTGTGGCACCCATCCCATCCTGCTTGTAGTTAATTTTAGGGTGTCTGGATTCATTCTTTGCATCACTGAGAAAGTCACTAACAGGCATAATCAGAAATAACTAAATAAAATAAGCTGATCTCACCACTTAAGAAATAAATTTTGAAACTCTTATTTATAAGTTTCCTTCCTTCCTTCCTTCCTTCCTTCCTTCCTTCCTTCCTTAAAAAAAATCCTTCCCTCCCTCCCTCCCTCCCTTCCTTCCTTCTTTCTAATCCTCACCAGAGGATATTTTTTTTTTCATTAATTTTTAGGGAGAGTGGAAGGAAGAGGGAAGACAGAAACACAATGTGAGAGAGACACATCGATTGGTTGCCTCCCACATGCCCTTGACCAGGGCCGGTAGCCTGCAAGGTACATACGTGCCCTTGACCAGAATTGAGCCTGGGACCCTCCAGTCTGCAGGCCAATGCTCTATCCATTGAGCCAAACCGGCTAGGGCTATTTTTAAGTTAATTCTTTACTATACACCTGAAATTCAAATTTTCATTTCACTGACATAAATAGAACTTTGACCATATTCTGAAAAAGATGAATGCTTTCCTCTGTGTAATTACAGTCTGCAGTGGTTCTCAACCTGTGGGTCGCAACCCCTTTGGGGGTCGAACGACCCTTTCACAGGGGTCGCCTAAGACCATTGGAAAACACATATATAATTACATGTTGTTTTTGTGATTAATCACTATGCTTTAATTATGTTCAATCATGAGGAACTGTATTAAAGGGTCGCGGCATTAGGAAGGTTGAGAACCACTGTTAGCTCTAATCACTGTATGACCACTGGGGGGCTCTGCATGGTGCTCAGAGTAACTGACAGCACAGGACAGCAGAACCAGCCCTGTATTTTGAGTCTGAGGAACTAGATAGAATGAATATAGATTCTCTCATTATGGGCTATTAGTTTATCATTCTATCTGAATCTGACTTTCTGCATTTGCAACCCTTTAGGGGTTTGAGATTAAATTATATAATTTAATACCTTGCTCTGTGCATGATGTACACAAGATAAGTATTAAGTTACCCTGAATATAGTTACTGTCCTACTATACTTATCTTCTTTTTTAAAAAAATATATTTTATTGATTTTTTTACAGAGAGGAAGGGAGAGGGATAGAGAACTAGAAACATCGATGAGAGAGAAACATCGATTGAGCTGCCTCCTGCACACTCCCCACTGGGGATATGCCCGCAACCAAGGTACATGCCCTTGACCGGAATCGAACCTGGGACCCTTCAGTCCACAGGCCGACGCTCTATCCACTGAGCCAAACCGGTTAGGGCTATACTTATCTTCTTAATAAAGAAATAAGAAGCCCTAAATTTCTGTAAGGTAATAAATTCCATTTATCTCAAACTTTGAGAAAAAACCCTCACCAAACAAATCTTTGTAACCAACCATCTAACCAACTAACCAAAATAACACTAAATATTAAAAACTCTACAAGCAAACTAGGACATCATCATCATACTTGGATGCTCCAAAGGAATGTTGTCAACAGCAATATCCAGGCTTCCAGGAATGGTCTGCATTTTGCTTATTCTGTCAGCCCTGTGAAAGCATATAAACACACACACACACACGCACACACATACACACTGAATTATTCTACTTGTCAAGAAAAAAAAAGTCAACTGTAATTCTGAGCTTTGATTAAGGGTGAACAGTAGGGCCCCATCCAATCTTGTGAATGACTTTATGTAGCTGGTTTGATTTTGAAAACTAAATTTTATGTGATATTGCCATTACAAATAAAAACCAGGGAGGGGTCAAGTTACAGATATCCTAAATTGTTTTAAATTTATTTGCACCTACTTCTGATAACATTTACATAAATGGCTAAACAAGTATAATAGTAAATATGGTTTTCTGTACCAAAAATTACTAGTATTTGAACTGGTTTCAGTAATCCATTTTCTTAAGGAATCTTAAGAAGCCTTGAGAGCAGCACTGGCCTTTGTTACAAGTGCTAAGTGGACGAGTCTGCTTTTCTCCTCTTCACCAACAGTCAAGAAGGACAAAGAGCCTTTCCCTGATCTTGGTTCTTCTGCCTTCTCCCACCCTGTAAATGCATGCAGACACTCCCTTCCTGCCTATCCCTGCTCTCCATTCACTCTGAGTCTTGGTTCCTGACTCTTGAGTCCTTGCATTTCTTTCCCTCTCTCTCTACTAAAACCTTCTCGCCCAACCTCCTTTAAAGTGAAAACCATAGTAGCCTGATAACAGCTTCAAGTGCTCTCTCCCTTTCAGGAAATTGACTTTGATAGGTGGAATAATTACAGTGGTAGGTCAGAGCCAGCTCTTCCCAGCTTGTGAGAGCTGATTGTTAAATTTTCAGTTATTTTGCCTGCCAATTGTTAAACGCAACCATTTTTAAAAATGAAATTATGTAAACTTACCATTAAACAAATTGTATTAAAGTCCAAGGTAATAAGTATATTTAAAATTCATCATTTACTAATTATTTTACTACAAGATAGATGATCCAGAATCTTGAGGTTATTTACGTGTACTGTATGGTGGAAATGTTATATAATGGTGTGCACATTTCCTCCCAATTCTGTATTTGGTGAAGCCCCATGGGTAGCTTGAAATTAGCAATGGTAGGAGAATTTACACCATAGAAATTGGCTATCAGTACAAATCAGTTTTCCCCACTAGAGTGTTCGTTGGTAAACATTTATCAGCACAATACTGCGAATAACTGCCATAGGTATGAGGTGTCTATGAGATAATTTAATGTTTCACCAGTATGGCATTGGGTATTCTAGATGCTCTCTAGCTGCCACAGTGAAAACTTTCTTTGCTATATGCTGATAACATGATTTTTTTTTAGAGTAATACCTTCTGTTTATACCAGATTACCCCCAAATCTTTTGACCATTCCTTTTCAGCATTTCAAATTTTCATGCTTTAGTACTCTGGCAAGAAAGTAAAGAGAAAAAAGCACTCCTGATTTCCACTTAGTAGCTGTGGGAAGGCCATGATAGGGGTTTTAATCAGGAAGTTTGATTAAGTCAAGGGGGGGTGTCTCCCAATGTAAGGAGTATCATCATAAATAAGTATTACTGGTCCAGGGCCTCCTCTAGGATGTTATTACTCACTTTTATTTTGCTTTCTCAAGTTTAGTTACTTTCCAGGACAACCAAAACATTGGGAAAACATCCTTAATAGTTAAATAGAAGCACATATTCTCTTGAAGATACAGAAAATATTAATAATGCCTGTTTCATAGTAATATGTTATTTTGTTTTAGATATACCAAATTAATTCATAGTGGACTGTTGACTTTTAGATGGGAGAGGCAGAGAGTTAACATTTGGGAAAGGGGCAAAGGGTACAAGAATCCTATGTGTATTGGGGGATTAACAATTTAAGATAAGTTTCTTGTCATGAAAGATCTTATCATCATAAGATAGTGAATGCATGGTGATTCATTTTTAAAATGTGGCTTTTATATTTTTCCCTTTTTAGCACGAACTTCCATCATTTTTTCCAAAAGCATTTGAAAGAAATATTATAAATCATTGCATTCACAGCAGTGCATTGCTCTGTAAAGTTTCAAAACATAGTTTTAAAATTCCTTAACACTCCTCCCATTTAGTGGTATCTATGTCCCCTTCGTTTGAATCTAGGCTCCCTTGATGGTACAAAAATGGCATTTTTGCATTCCTTGGCCCCAGTCTTAAGAAGCTGACAGTTATCACTGCTGTCCCTTGGGGTACTTACGCTTAGAATCCTGCCATGAGAAAACCATAGTAGCCTATGGAGACAGTCCCATGATTAGGAGCCACAGTTTCCAGCCCACAGCTCCAGTGAGTACTCAGCCAATAGCAACTTGGCAGTTATTAAATGAGCCACCTTAATATAGATCCTCTAGCTTCAGTTGACCTTGCCCAGCTGCTGCCCCTCATCTACCTATGCTCAAATTATGGACCAGGAGTAAATAAGTGATGTTATTGTAAGTCACTAAGTTTTGGGGTGACTTGCTACACAGCAATAGATAACCGACATAGTTTAATGTTCCACACTCATTCCATATAATTCGGCCAATATAGCCTTGAGGGTGTCATTTGGGCATATGTGAAGTCATGGGCAAACCATCTGCTTTCTGGAGGAATTTGGACATTGAGAATAAGGTAATCAAGTATTGTTTATACATAAATTACAAATCAATAGTGGCAATGGTGTTGATTTATGTTAATTTCAAGAGTATAGCCCAAGTCCTACCTTCTATAATCTGACACTAGTTTAAGTAGGTCCTCGGTTGAAATCTTGCTACTTTCTTGTCTATATAATGGTGAAAATCTTGAGTCTCTGTCCACATTTCCCTGGTTGTCCTTAAATACTGATCTGAAAAAAAAAGAATATTTATTTAGGTTGGTATTTGGATACTATTTACAGAGTTGTGTTTTTAGGTGATTAAAATAATTTAATTTCCCATTTATAATGGAAAAACTTTCATTATAAAAAAATTTAGAGAATAAAAATACAAGAAAACTTCTCAGACAAAAGTTTCATTTAGACACTACATTTATATTTAACTTTTTATTTTTCAACTCAGTATCGAAAGTGACAGCACCCATATTACAACTACATTTATTTATGATTTAGTAACATTTCAAACCTAAGGAAGGTGAAAGGAAAGGAACATGTTATTCCTTCTTCATTATTTCCTGAGCAAGCCAGGGTCACGTACCATTAGGTTTTACAAGTATAAAAAAAAGGGATAAGAACCTGACCATGGGTACGAGGGCCAGATGCTTGAAACATTTTCATGGAGATAAATGTGCCCAAGTCCTACATTTTAGGACAGAGACAGATATAAAATGGAGAACATCTGAGTCAGAATTTTGTACTAACTAATGATACTACCATGAATCGAAGTCATTTATTTCCTTTCTTGATCCATTTCACTGGAACTACACAGATTTTAGTTAAAATATATAAATTGTTTTTGTCCAAACAATATAGTAATGTCAGGCAACACTTGCTGACAAACTAGTATACACAACACAGCTTACTTTAGTTTTTCTTCCTCATCATTCATCATACTCTGCCTACCAAAGAAAATTAGATGCATGTATAATTGATTTCTCTCTAATGTTGAAGACATGATACATTTTTATTCCTCCTAGCTTAAAGATCTTGACTAGATGATTTTATTACTCTTTAAATTAGCCAAAGATTTCAGTGTTCAAGCTGAAATGGTCATTTAAATGGACATCTGATCATAGAGCTTTAATGTCTAGTAATACAGAAAATGTGCCAGAAATTTATCAGAATAGTATTTTAGATTCCTTCCATCTTTTTCCAATTTTTATCTGTTAAGTACTAAGTGAGGGGGGAAAAGCTCTCCTATCAGATAACACTAATGAAGCAGAATGAAAATATTTAACTAGACAATTATTTTTATTAAATGTAATATAGGGCTTTTATTCATGTGCGTGGCATGTTGAAACAAATATGGTATATTTCCCAACATGAGAGAAGACTAACTGAGCTTGGAAAGGAGTGTTGTTTTTTTTTAATTAACCAGCCTCTGCAAATATATTGATAGACATGGGTTGTGTAACTCGTTTTTGCTATTATCCACAGTTCTGTCCTAGAAATAGCTCACTTACATTGGACACATTATAAAAAGAATGAGGAGCACAGCACCAGGAAGTTATGCATAGTACCAAACACCCTGTCCTTGCTCGATAAATATTCTAACTGGCAACAGAACACAGACTGTCTCATTTACACAGATGGCTTCAGGGTGGCTGGGACACTGTGCCTACTAGTTCCAGTTGCCGCAGTTGAGCAATGATCAGTATATGTGAGAGTCTCAGAATCATGGCATTTGGGGTATGATGGAAGGAAATGCAATGTTTAACCAAAAGAAAAAGAAGCTTAGGTGTCCCTTAGAGCTTCATTCATAGGTAGCATGAATGCCACAATGTACAGAAAGAATTGGGCATATTTTTTGTGGCTATGGAAAACAAAATATAGAAGTGATTGTCAAACAGTTTAAACATTTTTTAAACGACTTATCTAATCATCAGAGCTACAGAAAGACAGAAAGAACCACAGTGGGAGGCACTTGACTTTTTGTCACTGGAAGGATTCAAACAGAGGTTGAATAACCATTTGTTGGGGATATTATTACATTGTGTACCTTCTCTAAGTTATAAATATAAGAACAATGTTTTACTGTAGTCTCATTTAATTTTAAAGAAAATTCAGTGTTGTGCACTGGTCCATTTAGAACATTGCATGAAACAGAGTAAAGAAATAAAAAACAGTCTTGGCAAGGATTTAGGGCACATATTATTCTAGGGTGATATGCACAGAGAGGGTTCCATTTAACAAAATGATTTTCTCCTGAATCAATGAGTGTAAAACACCCTACCTACTGGAGGATAAATGTTTTGTGGGTTGTTTTTTTTTTGTTGTAAAATGGCACCACAGCTGGTGTCAAAGATAAGAACATGAATTTCAGATAAAATGTTCACAGCAATGAGCATCTGTGTCTTGTAGTGGGTCAGACGATTAGATCTGGGTAAAAATATGGTCATATGTTACACTGTCACTTCTATGTGATAGTTGATTAGTGACAGTTGATTTTAAGGGCCAAAGTGTTTTAGGATACACTCAAAGCTGTAATGTGAAACAAATGACAATCTAGAAATATAATAGAAAAGAGAAGTAGCCAGAGAATTAGCAGTATCAGTAGGGTATTGAAATATGTCAGGAATTAGCTTATGTCAAAATCACATGAATAACAATGAGTGTTCAATGTTTATTGGAAGCAGTTTCCATATAATAAAGTTAAAATCTTCTTTAATTGTATCTGATACTTATTTTTGTGGTTAGATGATACAAGTAGTATAACATAAAACCTTTAGAAATGTATGCTAATCATTTTTCTCAGTTGCTAATAATGTCTATGGAAGTCTAAAACATATATTTATATACAGAAATTGGTGGTGTATACTGTTCCCTAACCTACAACCAAACCCCTCATCAGGCATTCATGTAGCATGAGCTTGTGGTTTTGTTGGCTTTCCTGTCTTAGACATAATTACTTTAATAGTGGTAACATTGCCAGCCTTCCTAGAAACTTCATCTGTCTTTCTTCCAACATATGCTACTAGAAACTTGAAAGTTGGATCGGTACTTCTTCTTACTGCTCTGTGATGGGTAAATCTTTTACTTATTTCTCACTGCCTCAAATTTACTAGAAAGGGAACTTGTGGTGAGTGTGATCTCCACAGGAGAATTCATAATAATCACATGAGAATAATGACTTCTAATAATGGCTATCTTTTATTGGGTACACACCCATGCTCATTAATTCCTGCAAGAGTAAATTTGGTATTATCCTTCCTCTATTGTACATTTAAAAAAATCTGAGGTAGCCCTGGCCACAGTGGCTCAGTTGGTTGAGCATTGTCTTATACACCAAGAGGTGGCGGGTTCAATTCCCTGTCAGAGCACATACACACTGGTGCATTGGATCTCCGGTTGGGGCACATACAGGAGGCAACTGGTTGATGTTTCTCTCTCACATTGATGTTTCTCTTTCTCTCTCTCCCTCCCTTCCTTCCTCTTTTGAAAAAGAATCGTTTAAAAATTCCTTTAGCCTGGGCAGCATGGCTCAGTGGTTGAGCATCAACTTATGAACCAAGTCACAGTTTGATTCCCGTTCAGGGCACATGCCTGGGTTGCAGGCTCGATTCCTAGTGTAGGATGTGCAGAAGGCAGCCAGTCAGTGATTCTCTCTCATCATTGATGTTTCTATCTCTCTCTCCCCCTCTCCCTCCCTCTCTGAAATCAATAAAAATATATTTTAAAACATTCCTTTAAAAAATCTGAGATAAAGACAAACCATAAGTACTTGCTTAAGTTCACTTGTCTAGTAAACAGAGTTGAGATTTCAAATCCAGCTCTGGTTCTAAAATGCCTGCCTCTGAAACCTCAGAACAATGCTGGACCCTTAAAGAGCAAATACGTTCACCATTGTAATTTTGCTATATTAGGATATTTTACTTTTGCCAAGGGATATTTTGTTTCTAGTTGCTCCAGTGGATTTTCTTGTGGGAACTGCTGAGAATACTTATCAATGTCAAAAAGTTTGACCAGCAAATTACAGCCAGTTATCCTTTCTTTTGAAACATATCAGAAGTAAAAACCATTATATTTATCAGAGAGGGTTCAGTATATCTCACTAGAAGCTTTTTCATGCAGACTATCCTGGTATTAATTGTCTCTGTAGGAGAGAGAGGGAAAAGGGAGAGCAAGTGATAGTTATGATCTACTTTATGCCATGGGCTTCTGCACCTGAGATTGCGCTTACTGCCCATGAGGCTGTGAGAATCAGGAAGGAAACTTGCCCAAAGTTACAAACTGTAAGTGGTGGCCTGATCTAGACCCTTTCTGTCAGACTCCTGGGCCTGGTCTCCTTCTCCCGTACTGCAAGGCTGCCTTACAGCACACAAATTCCCAGAGACAGTGTGAGCCTATATAGGCTTACTGTTGCCCAGACTCCCACATTTCTCATCCCTGCACTTGTACCAACTTTAAGTAACGCCCTCAAAACTATAACAAACATTGGTGAGTTTACTCTGGTTCTGCTCATCGCTGGGAACTGGGAGACCTAAGCATGGCATAAGTAACTGGTTCTCACTTCATTCTGCATTGTAAAATTGCTGTCATGGGTCAGCGTTATCAACATTCAAATGATTACTTAATAGGCAGTCCCATTTTGTAGTTCATTTGATTTGTGCACTGCTGGCCATTTTTTCCTTATGTCTGTTCCAGGCTCTTCCTCCTTTAAGAAATTATTGTACTAATAAAGATGCACAGAGATTGAAGAGGACAATAATAATGGATGTTTGAGTAGATCCAACAAACTGTTTTTGTTCTTTATGCAGAGGTTATATTTCCAGGAGGATGATTCCATCATCAGTGTCTATATAACTCAGCATTGCTATCAGCATCAACTGGTACTGATAAATGTAGCTATGCTAATCAGCACCAAAATCAAAGAGAGTTTAAATGATCAACCTGAAGGCTTCTTTTAGACAACCATACATAGACCTGCGCTCTACGCATAGATGAAAACGTGCAGCTGCCTAAGACATCAGTGTGTGTCCATCTGAATTTTATACACACCAAACTCTCAGGGGTGACATAATGTCAGGTGTCTGATAAAATTTATACCCTAAACAAGTTATGACTTTGATTTGACCCTACCAAGAACCCACAGCATACCTGGTCATGCTAACACTGTACCTATGTCGTGGCCTCAGTTTAGTATGAGTTGTCTTGATTGTCTTGTAAAACACATTTCTGAGGAGCTCAAGGAATTTATAAAGATGAACACATTAGCATTATTCTAGGTGTTAGTATATTAAAAATAACAGGTAACACAGAAGCGTTCAAAACGGAAGCTTCCAATGCTGACTACAAATGCATTTCTATTCTGTTGGTTGCAATTGTCAACCTACCTCATTGCCCAAGCGAATGGCATGCGGTATTTCCCCAACTTGCTGCAGAACTGCCTATTGGATTTGAGTATCTTTTGTGCACACTAAGGGAAAAATAAATGATATGTGGTTTAGAACATCACTTTACCACCTGCCCATGAAAAATATTAACAAATATTTTTTATGTTATCTTACATTGAAACTCAATGGAATTCTGACTTACTGGGCCCACAGATGCACCTCTTAAAGAGCCAAATGATAAGTCTTTGTGTTAAACTACTATATAATATTTGTCTTTCTTTTTTAGTTTGGAAATTCAAATATAGAAAATACCCTTGTCTTGGAATATCAAAGTTTTTCCTTTCTTCTGATTTCAAAAACCTTAAAATATTGAATGGAAAGTGTTATCAAATTTACATTCACAGTCTGTGCTATGTTTTCTTTTATTTATCATGGCAGAGGTCAGCAAAATTGTTCTGTAAAGGTTCATACAGTAAATATATTGGGCCATATGGTCTCTGTCACAACTTCTCATCTCTGCTGCTCTAGCAGAAAAGCAGTCATAGAAGATCCATAAATGAATGAGTGTGACTGTGTTTCAATAAAACTTTATTTACAAAAACAGGTGGCAGGGTGGATTTGGCCCACACACCATAGTTTGCCAAACCCTGAATCTCATAAATCTATTAAATTCTGCCCTAAATGGACAAATATGTTCAAATTCAATGGTTAACATTATTTTCGCAATGTATTTCTTTTGTATGGAAAATATAGACTTTTATATTTATTTTCTACTAAATAGTAACATTCAATTATTAAAGAAAATGTCATAGAAAAAAAAATTCTGTGTTCCCACCATTCAAAGAACTTTCTGTATGTCCTTTATTCTTTCTTTCTTTACTTAGGTCTATTATAATTTGATATGCAATTATCTATCCCCCTTTTCATAGTTTCTCATCAGCATTAATAATGTCTTAGTGGGCTGTATTAACTTGTTTTTAGTCAGATTAATCCTAACTTTCATTATTGTTAACACTTTGATCCTTGGAATTAAAGCTTTATCCACATTTAAATTATTTCTACTAATAGATGATCAAAAGTCAGAAACTGCTGGGTCACAAAGCATAAGCCAGGAATATATACTTTAAAATTTTCCTGATGCCTAAGTAAATGCCTTAGTGAAAATATTTATGCACTAAGTAAATATTTTGAGACTTAAACTTATCAAACTTGATAATTCATCAGACAATGCAATTTTATTTCTTGAAATCAATTGAAATGCTGTGTGGAAAAGATCATGGATTACCTTGTTGGAGTCTGGATTCTTAATGTAAGGTTCTGCACCACTTGCAATGTTTCCCATTAATACTTTCTCGACTTTGGCCACCAAAACAATGTCAGAATGTGGATTGCTTACAGAGAATATGGCCTATGTACAAAAAAAAAGAGTTAGGATTAATAAACTAGTAAGCATGTAGGATGCCACCTTGAAGACATTTACAAAATCTCATTTGTTTTGAAAGAACAGCTTTAAGGGAATTTTTATTTGGGTAATTGCTCCTCTTGTGTAGGGTATTGGAAAGAACAGGGGGACAGCATTTTATGCCCCACCATGTGTAAATAAAAGTGCAACCTGCTTTGGAAATTTCAGCCATTCCTCTGGAAACCCCTTGACGTGAGGTTCTTCCAATTGCCGCGGGGTGA
>NW_005371173.1:6474732-6491199 GCF_000412655.1 Myotis brandtii
TCCTTCCCTCCCTCCCTCCCTCCCTTCCTTCCTTCTTTCTAATCCTCACCAGAGGATATTTTTTTTTTCATTAATTTTTAGGGAGAGTGGAAGGAAGAGGGAAGACAGAAACACAATGTGAGAGAGACACATCGATTGGTTGCCTCCCACATGCCCTTGACCAGGGCCGGTAGCCTGCAAGGTACATACGTGCCCTTGACCAGAATTGAGCCTGGGACCCTCCAGTCTGCAGGCCAATGCTCTATCCATTGAGCCAAACCGGCTAGGGCTATTTTTAAGTTAATTCTTTACTATACACCTGAAATTCAAATTTTCATTTCACTGACATAAATAGAACTTTGACCATATTCTGAAAAAGATGAATGCTTTCCTCTGTGTAATTACAGTCTGCAGTGGTTCTCAACCTGTGGGTCGCAACCCCTTTGGGGGTCGAACGACCCTTTCACAGGGGTCGCCTAAGACCATTGGAAAACACATATATAATTACATGTTGTTTTTGTGATTAATCACTATGCTTTAATTATGTTCAATCATGAGGAACTGTATTAAAGGGTCGCGGCATTAGGAAGGTTGAGAACCACTGTTAGCTCTAATCACTGTATGACCACTGGGGGGCTCTGCATGGTGCTCAGAGTAACTGACAGCACAGGACAGCAGAACCAGCCCTGTATTTTGAGTCTGAGGAACTAGATAGAATGAATATAGATTCTCTCATTATGGGCTATTAGTTTATCATTCTATCTGAATCTGACTTTCTGCATTTGCAACCCTTTAGGGGTTTGAGATTAAATTATATAATTTAATACCTTGCTCTGTGCATGATGTACACAAGATAAGTATTAAGTTACCCTGAATATAGTTACTGTCCTACTATACTTATCTTCTTTTTTAAAAAAATATATTTTATTGATTTTTTTACAGAGAGGAAGGGAGAGGGATAGAGAACTAGAAACATCGATGAGAGAGAAACATCGATTGAGCTGCCTCCTGCACACTCCCCACTGGGGATATGCCCGCAACCAAGGTACATGCCCTTGACCGGAATCGAACCTGGGACCCTTCAGTCCACAGGCCGACGCTCTATCCACTGAGCCAAACCGGTTAGGGCTATACTTATCTTCTTAATAAAGAAATAAGAAGCCCTAAATTTCTGTAAGGTAATAAATTCCATTTATCTCAAACTTTGAGAAAAAACCCTCACCAAACAAATCTTTGTAACCAACCATCTAACCAACTAACCAAAATAACACTAAATATTAAAAACTCTACAAGCAAACTAGGACATCATCATCATACTTGGATGCTCCAAAGGAATGTTGTCAACAGCAATATCCAGGCTTCCAGGAATGGTCTGCATTTTGCTTATTCTGTCAGCCCTGTGAAAGCATATAAACACACACACACACACGCACACACATACACACTGAATTATTCTACTTGTCAAGAAAAAAAAAGTCAACTGTAATTCTGAGCTTTGATTAAGGGTGAACAGTAGGGCCCCATCCAATCTTGTGAATGACTTTATGTAGCTGGTTTGATTTTGAAAACTAAATTTTATGTGATATTGCCATTACAAATAAAAACCAGGGAGGGGTCAAGTTACAGATATCCTAAATTGTTTTAAATTTATTTGCACCTACTTCTGATAACATTTACATAAATGGCTAAACAAGTATAATAGTAAATATGGTTTTCTGTACCAAAAATTACTAGTATTTGAACTGGTTTCAGTAATCCATTTTCTTAAGGAATCTTAAGAAGCCTTGAGAGCAGCACTGGCCTTTGTTACAAGTGCTAAGTGGACGAGTCTGCTTTTCTCCTCTTCACCAACAGTCAAGAAGGACAAAGAGCCTTTCCCTGATCTTGGTTCTTCTGCCTTCTCCCACCCTGTAAATGCATGCAGACACTCCCTTCCTGCCTATCCCTGCTCTCCATTCACTCTGAGTCTTGGTTCCTGACTCTTGAGTCCTTGCATTTCTTTCCCTCTCTCTCTACTAAAACCTTCTCGCCCAACCTCCTTTAAAGTGAAAACCATAGTAGCCTGATAACAGCTTCAAGTGCTCTCTCCCTTTCAGGAAATTGACTTTGATAGGTGGAATAATTACAGTGGTAGGTCAGAGCCAGCTCTTCCCAGCTTGTGAGAGCTGATTGTTAAATTTTCAGTTATTTTGCCTGCCAATTGTTAAACGCAACCATTTTTAAAAATGAAATTATGTAAACTTACCATTAAACAAATTGTATTAAAGTCCAAGGTAATAAGTATATTTAAAATTCATCATTTACTAATTATTTTACTACAAGATAGATGATCCAGAATCTTGAGGTTATTTACGTGTACTGTATGGTGGAAATGTTATATAATGGTGTGCACATTTCCTCCCAATTCTGTATTTGGTGAAGCCCCATGGGTAGCTTGAAATTAGCAATGGTAGGAGAATTTACACCATAGAAATTGGCTATCAGTACAAATCAGTTTTCCCCACTAGAGTGTTCGTTGGTAAACATTTATCAGCACAATACTGCGAATAACTGCCATAGGTATGAGGTGTCTATGAGATAATTTAATGTTTCACCAGTATGGCATTGGGTATTCTAGATGCTCTCTAGCTGCCACAGTGAAAACTTTCTTTGCTATATGCTGATAACATGATTTTTTTTTAGAGTAATACCTTCTGTTTATACCAGATTACCCCCAAATCTTTTGACCATTCCTTTTCAGCATTTCAAATTTTCATGCTTTAGTACTCTGGCAAGAAAGTAAAGAGAAAAAAGCACTCCTGATTTCCACTTAGTAGCTGTGGGAAGGCCATGATAGGGGTTTTAATCAGGAAGTTTGATTAAGTCAAGGGGGGGTGTCTCCCAATGTAAGGAGTATCATCATAAATAAGTATTACTGGTCCAGGGCCTCCTCTAGGATGTTATTACTCACTTTTATTTTGCTTTCTCAAGTTTAGTTACTTTCCAGGACAACCAAAACATTGGGAAAACATCCTTAATAGTTAAATAGAAGCACATATTCTCTTGAAGATACAGAAAATATTAATAATGCCTGTTTCATAGTAATATGTTATTTTGTTTTAGATATACCAAATTAATTCATAGTGGACTGTTGACTTTTAGATGGGAGAGGCAGAGAGTTAACATTTGGGAAAGGGGCAAAGGGTACAAGAATCCTATGTGTATTGGGGGATTAACAATTTAAGATAAGTTTCTTGTCATGAAAGATCTTATCATCATAAGATAGTGAATGCATGGTGATTCATTTTTAAAATGTGGCTTTTATATTTTTCCCTTTTTAGCACGAACTTCCATCATTTTTTCCAAAAGCATTTGAAAGAAATATTATAAATCATTGCATTCACAGCAGTGCATTGCTCTGTAAAGTTTCAAAACATAGTTTTAAAATTCCTTAACACTCCTCCCATTTAGTGGTATCTATGTCCCCTTCGTTTGAATCTAGGCTCCCTTGATGGTACAAAAATGGCATTTTTGCATTCCTTGGCCCCAGTCTTAAGAAGCTGACAGTTATCACTGCTGTCCCTTGGGGTACTTACGCTTAGAATCCTGCCATGAGAAAACCATAGTAGCCTATGGAGACAGTCCCATGATTAGGAGCCACAGTTTCCAGCCCACAGCTCCAGTGAGTACTCAGCCAATAGCAACTTGGCAGTTATTAAATGAGCCACCTTAATATAGATCCTCTAGCTTCAGTTGACCTTGCCCAGCTGCTGCCCCTCATCTACCTATGCTCAAATTATGGACCAGGAGTAAATAAGTGATGTTATTGTAAGTCACTAAGTTTTGGGGTGACTTGCTACACAGCAATAGATAACCGACATAGTTTAATGTTCCACACTCATTCCATATAATTCGGCCAATATAGCCTTGAGGGTGTCATTTGGGCATATGTGAAGTCATGGGCAAACCATCTGCTTTCTGGAGGAATTTGGACATTGAGAATAAGGTAATCAAGTATTGTTTATACATAAATTACAAATCAATAGTGGCAATGGTGTTGATTTATGTTAATTTCAAGAGTATAGCCCAAGTCCTACCTTCTATAATCTGACACTAGTTTAAGTAGGTCCTCGGTTGAAATCTTGCTACTTTCTTGTCTATATAATGGTGAAAATCTTGAGTCTCTGTCCACATTTCCCTGGTTGTCCTTAAATACTGATCTGAAAAAAAAAGAATATTTATTTAGGTTGGTATTTGGATACTATTTACAGAGTTGTGTTTTTAGGTGATTAAAATAATTTAATTTCCCATTTATAATGGAAAAACTTTCATTATAAAAAAATTTAGAGAATAAAAATACAAGAAAACTTCTCAGACAAAAGTTTCATTTAGACACTACATTTATATTTAACTTTTTATTTTTCAACTCAGTATCGAAAGTGACAGCACCCATATTACAACTACATTTATTTATGATTTAGTAACATTTCAAACCTAAGGAAGGTGAAAGGAAAGGAACATGTTATTCCTTCTTCATTATTTCCTGAGCAAGCCAGGGTCACGTACCATTAGGTTTTACAAGTATAAAAAAAAGGGATAAGAACCTGACCATGGGTACGAGGGCCAGATGCTTGAAACATTTTCATGGAGATAAATGTGCCCAAGTCCTACATTTTAGGACAGAGACAGATATAAAATGGAGAACATCTGAGTCAGAATTTTGTACTAACTAATGATACTACCATGAATCGAAGTCATTTATTTCCTTTCTTGATCCATTTCACTGGAACTACACAGATTTTAGTTAAAATATATAAATTGTTTTTGTCCAAACAATATAGTAATGTCAGGCAACACTTGCTGACAAACTAGTATACACAACACAGCTTACTTTAGTTTTTCTTCCTCATCATTCATCATACTCTGCCTACCAAAGAAAATTAGATGCATGTATAATTGATTTCTCTCTAATGTTGAAGACATGATACATTTTTATTCCTCCTAGCTTAAAGATCTTGACTAGATGATTTTATTACTCTTTAAATTAGCCAAAGATTTCAGTGTTCAAGCTGAAATGGTCATTTAAATGGACATCTGATCATAGAGCTTTAATGTCTAGTAATACAGAAAATGTGCCAGAAATTTATCAGAATAGTATTTTAGATTCCTTCCATCTTTTTCCAATTTTTATCTGTTAAGTACTAAGTGAGGGGGGAAAAGCTCTCCTATCAGATAACACTAATGAAGCAGAATGAAAATATTTAACTAGACAATTATTTTTATTAAATGTAATATAGGGCTTTTATTCATGTGCGTGGCATGTTGAAACAAATATGGTATATTTCCCAACATGAGAGAAGACTAACTGAGCTTGGAAAGGAGTGTTGTTTTTTTTTAATTAACCAGCCTCTGCAAATATATTGATAGACATGGGTTGTGTAACTCGTTTTTGCTATTATCCACAGTTCTGTCCTAGAAATAGCTCACTTACATTGGACACATTATAAAAAGAATGAGGAGCACAGCACCAGGAAGTTATGCATAGTACCAAACACCCTGTCCTTGCTCGATAAATATTCTAACTGGCAACAGAACACAGACTGTCTCATTTACACAGATGGCTTCAGGGTGGCTGGGACACTGTGCCTACTAGTTCCAGTTGCCGCAGTTGAGCAATGATCAGTATATGTGAGAGTCTCAGAATCATGGCATTTGGGGTATGATGGAAGGAAATGCAATGTTTAACCAAAAGAAAAAGAAGCTTAGGTGTCCCTTAGAGCTTCATTCATAGGTAGCATGAATGCCACAATGTACAGAAAGAATTGGGCATATTTTTTGTGGCTATGGAAAACAAAATATAGAAGTGATTGTCAAACAGTTTAAACATTTTTTAAACGACTTATCTAATCATCAGAGCTACAGAAAGACAGAAAGAACCACAGTGGGAGGCACTTGACTTTTTGTCACTGGAAGGATTCAAACAGAGGTTGAATAACCATTTGTTGGGGATATTATTACATTGTGTACCTTCTCTAAGTTATAAATATAAGAACAATGTTTTACTGTAGTCTCATTTAATTTTAAAGAAAATTCAGTGTTGTGCACTGGTCCATTTAGAACATTGCATGAAACAGAGTAAAGAAATAAAAAACAGTCTTGGCAAGGATTTAGGGCACATATTATTCTAGGGTGATATGCACAGAGAGGGTTCCATTTAACAAAATGATTTTCTCCTGAATCAATGAGTGTAAAACACCCTACCTACTGGAGGATAAATGTTTTGTGGGTTGTTTTTTTTTTGTTGTAAAATGGCACCACAGCTGGTGTCAAAGATAAGAACATGAATTTCAGATAAAATGTTCACAGCAATGAGCATCTGTGTCTTGTAGTGGGTCAGACGATTAGATCTGGGTAAAAATATGGTCATATGTTACACTGTCACTTCTATGTGATAGTTGATTAGTGACAGTTGATTTTAAGGGCCAAAGTGTTTTAGGATACACTCAAAGCTGTAATGTGAAACAAATGACAATCTAGAAATATAATAGAAAAGAGAAGTAGCCAGAGAATTAGCAGTATCAGTAGGGTATTGAAATATGTCAGGAATTAGCTTATGTCAAAATCACATGAATAACAATGAGTGTTCAATGTTTATTGGAAGCAGTTTCCATATAATAAAGTTAAAATCTTCTTTAATTGTATCTGATACTTATTTTTGTGGTTAGATGATACAAGTAGTATAACATAAAACCTTTAGAAATGTATGCTAATCATTTTTCTCAGTTGCTAATAATGTCTATGGAAGTCTAAAACATATATTTATATACAGAAATTGGTGGTGTATACTGTTCCCTAACCTACAACCAAACCCCTCATCAGGCATTCATGTAGCATGAGCTTGTGGTTTTGTTGGCTTTCCTGTCTTAGACATAATTACTTTAATAGTGGTAACATTGCCAGCCTTCCTAGAAACTTCATCTGTCTTTCTTCCAACATATGCTACTAGAAACTTGAAAGTTGGATCGGTACTTCTTCTTACTGCTCTGTGATGGGTAAATCTTTTACTTATTTCTCACTGCCTCAAATTTACTAGAAAGGGAACTTGTGGTGAGTGTGATCTCCACAGGAGAATTCATAATAATCACATGAGAATAATGACTTCTAATAATGGCTATCTTTTATTGGGTACACACCCATGCTCATTAATTCCTGCAAGAGTAAATTTGGTATTATCCTTCCTCTATTGTACATTTAAAAAAATCTGAGGTAGCCCTGGCCACAGTGGCTCAGTTGGTTGAGCATTGTCTTATACACCAAGAGGTGGCGGGTTCAATTCCCTGTCAGAGCACATACACTGGTGCAGATTGGATCTCCGGTTGGGGCACATACAGGAGGCAACTGGTTGATGTTTCTCTCTCACATTGATGTTTCTCTTTCTCTCTCTCCCTCCCTTCCTTCCTCTTTTGAAAAAGAATCGTTTAAAAATTCCTTTAGCCTGGGCAGCATGGCTCAGTGGTTGAGCATCAACTTATGAACCAAGTCACAGTTTGATTCCCGTTCAGGGCACATGCCTGGGTTGCAGGCTCGATTCCTAGTGTAGGATGTGCAGAAGGCAGCCAGTCAGTGATTCTCTCTCATCATTGATGTTTCTATCTCTCTCTCCCCCTCTCCCTCCCTCTCTGAAATCAATAAAAATATATTTTAAAACATTCCTTTAAAAAATCTGAGATAAAGACAAACCATAAGTACTTGCTTAAGTTCACTTGTCTAGTAAACAGAGTTGAGATTTCAAATCCAGCTCTGGTTCTAAAATGCCTGCCTCTGAAACCTCAGAACAATGCTGGACCCTTAAAGAGCAAATACGTTCACCATTGTAATTTTGCTATATTAGGATATTTTACTTTTGCCAAGGGATATTTTGTTTCTAGTTGCTCCAGTGGATTTTCTTGTGGGAACTGCTGAGAATACTTATCAATGTCAAAAAGTTTGACCAGCAAATTACAGCCAGTTATCCTTTCTTTTGAAACATATCAGAAGTAAAAACCATTATATTTATCAGAGAGGGTTCAGTATATCTCACTAGAAGCTTTTTCATGCAGACTATCCTGGTATTAATTGTCTCTGTAGGAGAGAGAGGGAAAAGGGAGAGCAAGTGATAGTTATGATCTACTTTATGCCATGGGCTTCTGCACCTGAGATTGCGCTTACTGCCCATGAGGCAAGTGTTGTCCCCTGCCTTCTGTAAATGGGGACCGTGAGAATCAGGAAGGAAACTTGCCCAAAGTTACAAACTGTAAGTGGTGGCCTGATCTAGACCCTTTCTGTCAGACTCCTTGGCCTGATCTTCTTCTCCCGTACTGCAAGGCTGACTTACAGCACACAAATTCCCAGAGACTGTGTGAGCCTATATAGGCTTACTGTTGCCCAGACTCCCACATTTCTCTTTCCTGCACTTACTTGTACCAACTTTAAGTAACACCCTCAAAACTATAACAAACATTGGTGAGTTTACTCTGGTTCTGCTCATCGCTGGGAACTGGGAGACCTAAGCATGGCATAAGTAACTAGTTCTCACTTCATTCTGCATTTTAAAATTGCTGCCATGGGACAGCGTTATCAACATTCAAATGATTACTTAATAGGCAGTCTCATTTTGTAGTTCATTCGATTTGTGCACTGCTGGCCATTTTTTCCTTATGTCTGTTCCAGGCTCTTCCTCCTTTAAGAAATTATTGTACTAATAAAGATGCACAGAGATTGAAGAGGACAATAATAATGGATGTTTGAGTAGATCCAACAAACTGTTTTTGTTCTTTATGCAGAGGTTATATTTCCAGGAGGATGATTCCATCATCAGTGTCTATATAACTCAGCATTGCTATCAGCATCAACTGGTACTGATAAATGTAGCTATGCTAATCAGCACCAAAATCAAAGAGAGTTTAAATGATCAACCTGAAGGCTTCTTCTAGACAACCATACATAGACCTGTGCTCTACGCATAGATGAAAATGTGCCGCTGCCTAAGACATCAGAGTGTGTCCATCTGAATTCTATACACACCAAACTCTCAGGGGTGACATAATGTCAGGTGTTTGATAAAATTTATACCCTAAACAAGTTATGACTTTGATTTGACCCTACCAAGAACCCACAGCATACCTGGTCATGCTAACACTGTACCTATGTCGTGGCCTCAGTTTAGTATGAGTTGTCTTGATTGTCTTGTAAAACACATTTCTGAGGAGCTCAAGGAATTTATAAAGATGAACACATTAGCATTATTCTAGGTGTTAGTATATTAAAAATAACAGGTAACACAGAAGCGTTCAAAACGGAAGCTTCCAATGCTGACTACAAATGCATTTCTATTCTGTTGGTTGCAATTGTCAACCTACCTCATTGCCCAAGCGAATGGCATGCGGTATTTCCCCAACTTGCTGCAGAACTGCCTATTGGATTTGAGTATCTTTTGTGCACACTAAGGGAAAAATAAATGATATGTGGTTTAGAACATCACTTTACCACCTGCCCATGAAAAATATTAACAAATATTTTTTATGTTATCTTACATTGAAACTCAATGGAATTCTGACTTACTGGGCCCACAGATGCACCTCTTAAAGAGCCAAATGATAAGTCTTTGTGTTAAACTACTATATAATATTTGTCTTTCTTTTTTAGTTTAGAAATTCAAATATAGAAAATACCCTTGTCTTGGAATATCAAAGTTTTTCCTTTCTTCTGATTTCAAAAACCTTAAAATATTGAATGGAAAGTGTTATCAAATTTACATTCACAGTCTGTGCTATGTTTTCTTTTATTTATCATGGCAGAGGTCAGCAAAATTGTTCTGTAAAGGTTCATACAGTAAATATATTGGGCCATATGGTCTCTGTCACAACTTCTCATCTCTGCTGCTCTAGCAGAAAAGCAGTCATAGAAGATCCATAAATGAATGAGTGTGACTGTGTTTCAATAAAACTTTATTTACAAAAACAGGTGGCAGGGTGGATTTGGCCCACACACCATAGTTTGCCAAACCCTGAATCTCATAAATCTATTAAATTCTGCCCTAAATGGACAAATATGTTCAAATTCAATGGTTAACATTATTTTCGCAATGTATTTCTTTTGTGTGGAAAATATAGACTTTTATATTTATTTTCTACTAAATAGTAACATTCAATTATTAAAGAAAATGTCATAGAAAAAAAAATTCTGTGTTCCCACCATTCAAAGAACTTTCTGTATGTCCTTTATTCTTTCTTTCTTTACTTAGGTCTATTATAATTTGATATGCAATTATCTATCCCCCTTTTCATAGTTTCTCATCAGCATTAATAATGTCTTAGTGGGCTGTATTAACTTGTTTTTAGTCAGATTAATCCTAACTTTCATTATTGTTAACACTTTGATCCTTGGAATTAAAGCTTTATCCACATTTAAATTATTTCTACTAATAGATGATCAAAAGTCAGAAACTGCTGGGTCACAAAGCATAAGCCAGGAATATATACTTTAAAATTTTCCTGATGCCTAAGTAAATGCCTTAGTGAAAATATTTATGCACTAAGTAAATATTTTGAGACTTAAACTTATCAAACTTGATAATTCATCAGACAATGCAATTTTATTTCTTGAAATCAATTGAAATGCTGTGTGGAAAAGATCATGGATTACCTTGTTGGAGTCTGGATTCTTAATGTAAGGTTCTGCACCACTTGCAATGTTTCCCATTAATACTTTCTCGACTTTGGCCACCAAAACAATGTCAGAATGTGGATTGCTTACAGAGAATATGGCCTATGTACAAAAAAAAAGAGTTAGGATTAATAAACTAGTAAGCATGTAGGATGCCACCTTGAAGACATTTACAAAATCTCATTTGTTTTGAAAGAACAGCTTTAAGGGAATTTTTATTTGGGTAATTGCTCCTCTTGTGTAGGGTATTGGAAAGAACAGGGGGACAGCATTTTATGCCCCACCATGTGTAAATAAAAGTGCAACCTGCTTTGGAAATTTCAGCCATTCCTCTGGAAACCCCTTGACGTGAGGTTCTTCCAATTGCCGCGGGGTGACCGTGTCTATGTTCCCATTTTCCAGCATCACGGAGGCCCCTGAGAGCATCTGCCGGACAGCTGCGTGGTTCAGGTCCACATGGAAATCAGCTGAAATCTTCCTGCTGTCTTTGAGGTCGTAAAGGGCCACACTCACGAAAAAAGGCTCAACCTGCAGGAAAGAGAACCGATGGTTTTGACAAAAACCAACCAAACAAATAAAAAGATCACCCTCAAAACCCCAAACTGCTAAAAAAAACTTTTTAATGCTACCAGAGTATCACAGAAGACAAAGGAAAAAGATTCAAGAGTGACATTTCAATTAGAAAAACATCAAATGAACAGATTAAATAAAACAAGGACTAAAAGAAACAAATCTTTGTATATGTATATATATATACACATCCACACATCCATTTGTACATACATGTATATGAATAATTATATATGTAACTAGAGGCCCGGTGCACAAAATTCATGCACGGGTAGGGTCCCTAGGCCTGGCTGGCAATCAAGGCCAATCGGGGCCTTCTGGCTGCCTGCCAGGACCTTCCTTCCTCAGCTGCTGGCTGATGGCCAGGGCCTTTTTTCATCCCGTGCCACCCCCTGGTGGTCAGTGCACGTCATAGTGAGCAATCAAACTTCCGGTCAAACTCCCGAGGGGACACTTTGAATATTAGCCTTTTATATGTATAGATTACAGGCTTCTAAAGCTAGAACATGCTCACAAAAACATTTTTACTTATATTTATGCTTCTTCATTTTGATTTGATACCCATCATGTATCTTCCAATATTCTAAGGTCAAGCAGGTTATACATACAAATCACATTATGACATGGTTCATCATTGTACAGACTCACTCATGCTGTGGATTTTGCTGAATGTTTAATAGATACTTCTTGTTCTTTGAACTTATAATTACAATGAGGTTTAACTTATAATGAGGGTTTTCATTTAATTCCTTAATATTACCAATACTTATCAGCCACCTTACTGTTACAAATAGAATGACACATACAAAATGAAATTCAATAAATTAATTTGGAAAAAAATACAATTAAAAAGTGAAAGCTTTATGTTTTACCAATTTAATTTATTTCATAAAAACTCCTGGTTTGTGGTAATGGTAGTCTGCCAAGAGTTGAAAAATGAAAAAAATCACATGAAAATTACTCAGGCAAGAACATAAACACATTGAAGGTCAAAGGAAAAAATCCGTATTATTTTTCCTGAATTGTTGCATTTTGATTTTCATTTCTGCTTAGAAAATGGAAATAAATGACCTACATTGATAATCCATCAGAAATTAAAGCTCATACAGTGATTCATTTATTTCTTCAAATCCAGCTTTTCAACTTAAATGTCAATTCTTACTCTTTGAATCACTAGCTTTTCAGTAAGAATTTGTTTAATAAAGCACCTTCAAAGCCTAACAAATAAAATCATAGGTTTCTTTTGTTTAGAATTTTGTACTTTTCATAAAAAAAAATAAAAAACATGACATTTTAAATGTTGCTCTGCTGTGAAGCAGCTTTATTATTTTAGACTTTTGGAATAAATTCCCATTTTAAAAGAAATATTTTATACTATAAAACCATCAACCTGAATGTGGTTTTCAATGACTGACTAAAAAATTACATGCTGTCAAATAGTTTCCTCTTCATGCAAAAGTTCTTTTTAGGGTGTTTTTTAGAAGTTCATTCATTAAATGCAGCAGTTGGTTCTTTAGCAACTTAAAACAATATTTTGATTAATTTAAAAACATGTTCATGGACTTGAAACAATAAATTTAAAAGTAGCTATATTAATAAAACAGTGTCATTGAAAAATATGCAAGAATTAAAAAAAAAGAATGCCATCGATAGCAAACTGCTGTTGAGTTAAGGTGAGGCTGCTTTATTGATTGTGTCAAACATTGCTTATAAGCATAATGACATTATATTTTAAAAAGCAATTTCCTTGTTTTTTAACATTTATGGCAACTGTAAAATAAATTAAACCTATACAGACATACAGAGCACTCCAAATCAACTTCTCCCTCTGGCTGACAGATGTGAGAGAGACTGTAAGCTGCTCTCTGAACTTCTGCCTGTTCTCTTGCTTGAGAGATTGGCCCAAATACAAACAATGAGCTTCTGAATATGATTTTTTGTACAAACAAAGGAATCCACGGGAAAGGAGTCATATGTCCTTGGCACTAGGAAGAAAAGCCCATTATCTTTGCGTTTCAGTTCCTAAATTGACATTTTAATTAGAGTAAAAAAAAGCATTTATTTTTCTTTAATAAGATGATTAAGTGACATTATGGTTTGGGTTAAATTTTTCTGATATTTCTAATAGTATTTTTGAAAAACAAGTTTCTAGTGTGTGTGTGTGTGTGTGTGTTGTTTTTTTTAAATCCTGAATATAAAAGTATGTTCTGATTGTTCCTCCTAACACTTTTACTCCACATATGTTTCTCCTTATAGCCACCAACATCCTCCATGTTCCCACACCCACTGGGCTCCTCTTTGGCTTTGTGTTACTCAGCCTCTCAGCACCACTCCTCATTGCTGACCCTTTCTTTCTTGGCATCATGATGCACTCTTTCCTGGTTTATCTCTATTTCAATGGTCATTCCTTCATAGTCTTCTTTGGTCACATCTCTATTCATCATTTAAATGTTTGGTTGTTGGCCTCTTCTCTACGTACATAGAAATTTCTAGATGATTCCCTCCAGGTCACTGCCTTGACCAGACTTCCAAGTTGATATGTCTGCTCATGACCAGTCCTTTGGTTCCAAACTTGTGTTGAGTCTGTTAAATAGATATCTCTGTTTGGCTATCCAATAGGCCTGTCAGGTTTAACATGTCCATAGTAGAATTTTTGGCCTAAATCACCCAAATCTGCTCTTACTACAGTTTTGTCCTCTTAATGGCAGTAAATGGCAGCATCCTGCATAGAACTGCTCAAAGAAAATACTAAGGACTCATCCTTGAGATTTTCCTTTCCCTTCTCCTGTATATCCAATCTACCAGAAAAACCTGTCAACTTACAACACGTCAGTCAAATCCATCCATTTCTCTCCTTCCTTGCTATCCCTAATCCAAATGAGGAAATGTACTATAGACGTAGCCTCATAGCTTCTCTTCCCTATCAACTCCTGTTTCCTCCAATCCATTCCCCTGATGGATATTTTAGAAACACAGATTAGATTGCATCATTATAAACTACTATAAACCTTTGAATCGCCTCCTCTCACACTTAGGGTAAATCCAGAGTTTGTCCTTTCTGCCAGCCACTCACCATCACAACTAATAAGGCTCCATCTAAAAAGAGATGTATATGCATGAAGTGCACAATTTGTAGGGAAACGTAATGCTGTGTCTGCCTTCTAAAAGCAAATGGGGCCTTACCATGGATCTGGAAATAAGTTTTTACTTAGAGGTGAAAAATGACAACTGAGAGATGATTTATTAGAAATTAGAAAAGAATGTATTAAAAATAGTAAAAAGTAACATGCCAATATAGCAACTTTTTAAATTGATGGTAGGATTATGAGTGATTTTTATTTTCTTCTTTGTAGAAACATTTGGTAATGTTGATGCTCACAAAATGCACTCTTCCCACACATACATTCACAATTAGCATAGAACTACATCCTAGAACGGGGAGAACTCTCAAGAGGGTCTATTTGGTAGAAAAAGGATTCTTGTATTGATTTAATGAGCAGTGTGGTATTTTCCAAATATCAGGGAAGCACTTTTTCCTACAATTTGCATGTAGCATCTGTACTATTATTTATTTAATATTTACCTGATATTATTTCACTTGGTTCACTATTTAGCCTTGTCTTAGACAGTAATAACTGTGAAATCACAGGGCTGGTATGTTCATTTAAATTACTTTCTAATACAAATTAAAATAAACATATAACTATTAAAATAAAAATGTCAATTTAAAAGCCATCTTGAGATACAAGAAGATACACACAGTATCTTAGGAAACTCAGAAGCTATGCTGATTTAATGGAGAGAATCCTAGAACATAGTCCCTCTGACGCTTCTTCTTTAAGTTAACAGAAACATTTTATGGCAGCATATTGACAATTCCATTTCAGAACTTGTGCATTTTTGTCATGTGTAAAAATGCTGTCAGTCACATTCCCTGCTACACTAGATGGTGTGCAGTCTGTGCTTGGAATGACTAGGAACAGAAGAGATTTGACTGGGGTGGTGTGCTGTTGGTTAATTGGTATAGGAAGTAACAGAAGAGCAACTTACATTCGTTATCGGATCATTTTCATTCTCCGTAACACATCCCTGAAGACTGAAGTTGAGAGCTTTACATATGATCATGATCCTCTTGGCAGCTTTTTCTTCAAATGGTTTGATCACTGACTCGGGTTCTAAAAGATTCTTTTTCTGAAGTTTCAAGGTCTAGAAAAATTTTGACAGTTTTACTCCACCACAAAAATCCATCCACACACACAAAAAATGTATAAACCACAATTGTATGGATCAAGTTTCATGTGGGCTTAGAAGGAATTCCAACTTACTTCTATATCTGGATCCATGGAGAAGAGATTTAGCCTCTCCAGGTTTCGAGTGGCTTTGACAGTCTCTTCAGTTTCTGTGAGGTACTACAGAGAATACTGTGTTAGCTCCGGTCTAAATAGCCAGATACTTACAGCCCAGCCCCATCAATATGGCAAGAAGTAGCCCCCTTAGTATTATCAGAGTTTTAAAATCACCCATTAACACTTGGCAAGTCTTATAAAAAAAACATGCTTTATTTTCTGAATTTTGTGTTTCTTTGCTTAAACCTTAAAAAAAAGCATTTCCATCTTTTCCATGAAAGCATTAAGTAGTAAGCAATGCAAATTCATTTGCATGATAATGTGTCAGCTTTATTACTTTTGTGAAGTCTGGATGTAGGCTGTTCTCTGAAGAATCTGTTTCCTCTGGTGTGCATTCACATGTGATAGAATTATCCAGCGAATCTTGAAAAGATACACAAAGACAGGTTATTAAATAACAACTAATGAGTCACACCTTTCTCTAGCCTGTGACATTTCAAAACTAGGTTAGACCCGTGGTTGGCAAACTGTGGCTCGAGAGCCCCATGCGGCTCTTTGGCCCCTTGAGTGTGGCTCTTCCTAAGCCTTATGAGTACCCTAATTAAGTTAATAACAATGTACCTACCTATATAGTTTAAGTTTAAAATATTTGGCTCTCAAAAGAAATTTCAATTGTTGTACTGTTGATATTTGGCTCTGTTGACTAATGAGTTTGCTGACCACTGAAGAGGAGTCTCAACTGGGCTGACTGGGCACTTCAAGTCTCTGCCACATATCTGTTCCATGCCAGTAGGCTACCTCAGGAATGTCCTCATGGAGATGACAGAAACACAAGAAAGAGCAAGGCCTCTCGAGTTGTAGATTTAGAAGCACCATACTTGCACTTCTG
>NW_005371173.1:6491842-6573759 GCF_000412655.1 Myotis brandtii
TATTTTAAAGCAAATAGGTGAACCTGGTGAAAGGGAGAAAGAGAGTGAAGAGGGAGTGTGGGAAAGAGAGGCTTTGTAATGACTTCCATGTGAGGACAGCCTGGGACCCTTGTCTCCAACCTCATCTCCTTCCATCCTTTCTTTCAGTTTATGGTTGGAACACATCATAATTGCCCAACTTGTACACTATTTTAAGCCTCTGGGGTCTTACTTGGACTGCTCTGTGTCCAAGTAGAGAAGTGGAGTTATTTATCCCTCCTTTTGGTACGGCTTCAAAACCCTCTGCCTTATCCCCTAAAAAAAAAGAGAGGAGAAGAGCGTAGATTGGTTTGGCTCAGTGGATAGAGCGTTGGCCTGCGGACTGAAGCATCTGAGGTTCGATTCCAGAGAGAGGGGAGGGAGAGAGGGAGTGAGAGAGAGGAGCAGGGAGAGGAGGAGGGAGAGGATGTTTTTAGCAAAGGCCAGCTTAGGAGTCCCCTAATTAAGTTAATAACAATGTACCTACCTATATAGTTTAAGTTTAAAAAATTTGGCTCTCAAAAGAAATTTCAATCATTGTACTGTTGATATTTGGCTCTGTTGACTAATGAGTTTGCCGACCACTGGGTGAGACCCAAGAGCGATGAAAGATGGATGTTAGTAAACAGATGCCTTCACTATATCTTGGTTTCAGTACTCCTTACTGTTAAAAAGACATTGGCTGGGAAATCAGACCTTCTAATGATCTTTTGGGATTCTTTCCATGACACCATCCTGTGCCCATGAGAACTCTGAACCCTTACAGTTCTACATTAATACTTGGTGCTGTCTTGACTTACTTCATGAATGCATACTAAAGTTTTTGTACATATGTTTTTATTTTTGATAATTCTGACTCTCAGGCCATCAGTTTAAAATTCACATTCTAGCTTCTGTTACTAAACTCTCTACAACTCTGTAAACATTAATTTTCTAGTTGAATATTATTAAGTAAATCATGAATATAAAATACCTACTATGGTACACAGAAGTGGTGTTAAAAGCAACAATGATTTTCTTCTTCATTATCCCATGACTTGTTCACTTAAAAGCACATGATACTTAGGCTACTAGAACTTAAAGACACTTTGTTTTATAATGTACCACGATGTAGTGCAAGATGCCTTAAAATAGTTTTCCTTTGGGAGGAATGATTGACTCTAAAGGTGAAGTTGTTTTCCACATAATTATAGATCTGCTTTATCTACCATTCTTTGCACTCCTTCTCTCCTCTCTTTTGCTCCCTTCTCTTTGCCTGGAGTGAATTTGAATCTTTTTGAGGGAATTAGGATGGGCAGAAAAATTTATTTTCTTATAAAAATCTCTAATACTATGTCAAATTTATGGAACTTTCACATATACATAAGCAGATCTCAGTATGGTCAAAAGGCATACATGACACTCCTTTCAATTAAAAGGAAGTAATGCATATTTGCCTTCACAGAGTATACTGTTAATTAATTAAATTTAATGAAAAGCTATAAAACACCTCCAGGGTGACATCTCATCAGATCTGGGTACATTTTTTATACTGATGACAAATGCTTCCCAACATCATTTGCTGGCCATCAGCCTCAATCACTGTTCGTCCAGTTAAAATTGTACCTATGTGTGGTGACACTCACTATTCAGTACAAGTAAAAATTTAGGGACAATTTCTTGGAGCTCAGGGATGGATGAGCTAGACCTGCCAGTTACTATAGCTTCTAGGAGTTTAAATGACCCAAATGCACAGGTCACACTTTGCAAAGGATGGAAGGGGTTGGTGATGTGCTCTTACCCAGCCCCAGATCGGTGAGCTCTGTGCTCCTCCGACCCTGAAGGGGTCCCTCAGGGCTGATTTGCAGGATGCGGTTGAGGGTGTGGATCCATTCATCCATATCGGACTCCGTTTCAGCCGCCAGCACAAAATAGGTCAGTTCATTCATTTTCAATTCAAAGGCATATTTTCTTAGTCTGTTATTCTTTGGTACAAAAAGAAAGAAAAAACACCAGATAAATAAGTCTTAGAGAGTGGGAGACATATGTTATGGGCTCCTGATGGTTCCAAAGTTTTCCATATAGGTAAGCAACATAAAGAAATTTTCCAAAATAGGACACAAATTTAGATGGGTATGAATCAATCTGTAATTCTGATACAGGTATTCAACTCATACTAACACTGTTCTAAAATCTTTAGAGCCCCCACACTATAATAAAGCAAAGCCTATATACTCAGGATAACTCAACTTTGTATAAGTAAAACACAAACTGGAGAAGAACCAGAAGATGAGAGTGTTACTATCGTGTGAAATTGTAGATAAATATCAAAGTATAAATTATTTTATGGGAATAGGGTTGCTCTTCTTGGTGGCAAGAAAAAGTAATTTTGAATATCCTCTTGGCAATGTCCTTTTTCTTTGGGATGCCTTCAGACACTGTCCCAAAATAATTTGTTCCTTTCAACTTCCACAGCACAATTACAACTACAAAGAGGACACTTACTAAATACTCGCCATCTGTATACCAGGCACTGTGCTGAACATGTTACAGTCATTATCTTATTTAAATCTCCCAACAACCTTTGTGTGAAAAATCATATTATTCCATTTAACATATGATGACATTGAGGCTTGGGCAGGTAAGCTAGGAATTACATGGGTAGCAAGTGGTAGAAAGGGGAAATAACCTCTTTAGACTTTAACACCCACTGAGATGACCCGGGTATAAAGAAGATGCTCAGTGAATGCCATCCTCTTTCCTTGCTACCTCCCTGGCACAATCACCCACCAACGGGGTAGCTGTGGCCTGGAGGTAATAGATTTTCCGTGTGCTGAGAATAGACAGTGAGACAACATAAATGCCTCAAGAAAAAGTAAAATTTGGAAATTGAAGGAGAAAGAAGAATCAGTTTAAAAGCTACATGTGATTCTCACTGTAAAATGTCACAGTTCAAATGCTATTTTCTGCACTCTTCCAATGACGAGCTATTTGCTCCCGTCCATACTTTTGTACTATTGTCAAAGGTATTATTTCCTTGCCTTGTAATGACTCACTTGCAGGCTGGCTCTTTTATTTGTCCATGAGCTTGATTAGAGCAGAAGCTGCCTAACTGTCCTCAGTGCTCAGTGCAGTGATAACATTCACTCATAAAGAGGTGTCTATTGTGTTTGCATTTTGTGTCAGGAAGAAACAAAGTCTCTGCCCTGGCAGAACAGGGAGACAGGCCTTAACCAATGAAACACAGTGTGATATTGGGAGATAAATGTACTCACATTTTGTATGAATATGTTGAAGAAAAGGTATAAAGTCAAGATATTAATATGCTTTTTGAAAACAGAATTGCTATTGGCATATGAGAATATAGCTGGTCTCATGAGAGCACAGGGCAGGATGGCTTTGGCACAGAGCTACTTTTGGAAAAAATTATTTGGCTGCAGTGTAAACAGAATGAGGAGTCACCAGAAAGGCAGTGGCCTCAAACTACTGTGTGCAAAGCCAACATCTAGGCAGCCTCTTTAAGAATGCAAGTTCTTAGAAGCCGCGCTCCCCGCAGGGAGAGTGAGCAGACTCCCTCCATACACTCTCACACAAGCTTCCTGGGCTTCTGTCCAAGGAGGTCCATTGAACCTCCTGTGACCTCAGTGACACAGAGTGCCTAAGGACAAAGACAAGTTGGCTGATAGCACATATAAAAAAGAGAGACAGGTTTCTTTAAAAAAAAACTAAACAAACAAACAAAAAACGAACCCCACAGGAAGAGAAATAGACAAAAAGGGAAAAACTAGAAATGCCCAGAGTTCAAGACCTCACTTTGGCTAGGACAGTCGTCGGCAAACTGTGGCTTGCGAGCCACTTGCGGCTCTTTGGCCCCTTGAATGTGGCTCTTCCTAAGCCTTAGGAGTACCCTAATTAAGTTAATAACAATGTACCTACCTATATAGTTTAAGTTTAAAATATTTGGCTCTCAAAAGAAATTTCAATCATTGTACTGTTGATATTTGGCTCTGTTGACTAATGAGTTTGCCAACCACTGGGCTAGGATATTGTTAATTATTTGACAATTGCAAATGCAAGCCAATCTCAGTGCTGTCTTGAAAACAAACAAGTTAAAGAGTCTCCTTGACTAATCTGGTGTTGTAAATCATGAGAACTGGGAGATGCAGCTATGCAAACTGCTAATACTGGGTCCAAGTTAAAAGTGGATCAAGCTGCAACCTGCTTTCCAATGCTGCTGCTAAGAAACTAATAAAAATTTTAGAAAGAAAACATTATGAAATATTTAAAAAATGTTGATTTCCTAAATTGCATTCTGTACATCAAATAGATTTAATATTGTTGCCAAGTTCAACAATATTATTACAAATATTTTTTAAAACTTTGTGCGAATTATTATAAGCTAGCCCTTGGTTCTCACAAAGAGGTGGTATTCATAAATAAGATAAATATTCTATTTACAACTGCTCAGACACCAAATTATTTTTTTTTAAATTTGGAGAGAAATAGAACCGCTTTCAGTGTTGAGAGGTTTATGTTGGAGAGGATTAAGATGTCTAAAGTGGTTTTCTATCTCACTCTCCAAAATAATGGCATATCAACTAGCAAAAAAGAAAGGACAGAAATAGAAAAATCAATGGAACATTTTAATAATCTTGAAATGCAATAGTTAAGTCATTACAATGGCATTCATAAAGTAATCATACTCATTTCACTCCCCCAATGTTCCCCTGTTTCCATGAAATCAGTGTTCTTTGTATCCACTGCAACTACTTTGCTCATCCAAGCTCACCACAGCCCACCTACACGGCTTCATAAACAATAGGAAACTGAATGTGGCCTAATGCCGTCTGATGTGTTTAATGAGTTGTAGCAAACTGGTCTGTTTCTACAGTGTTCATCTGGAAAAGTTTTGAAATAGATACTCCAAGGACGCCACTAAAGCCAATGGAGGACTGAATGTCAAAGAAAGAAGTTACCCAAACAAAATATTCCATTACACCAGCAATGGTGCTAGATACAGAATTTTTCAGAAACTAAAGAAGAGTTTTAAAAGGAAACACACAACATCAACTCCAGGTTACTGGTATTGCTGGCTACCACCCGTGCAATTCTGTCCATTCTCTGTATGTTTATTTGTTCATTTATAAACAATATTAGGTACCTTCTATGTGCCAAGTACATAGCATTAAAAAACACATGTAAAGTGCTTGCCCTCCTTTAACTTACATTCTGGTGTAATGGAGTGTCAATAAACAAATAAATGGAACGAACACATATATACTATGTATAATGTAATATAATGCAATGTATCATCATCAGCGATAAATAGAATTTCACTCTTGCATGTATTATCAGAACCTAATTGAAATGAGTCATTTATGCTTTATTTTTACACACGATATATATATATATTTCTGTTCATCCTCCTACAGGCTGGAAGCTCTTTGAAGACAGAAACCACATCTAATTCATATGTGGCTTTCCCACAATGCCTTGCATATAGAAAGCATTTCAATATACATTTGATGAAGTAAACCCTACATCTAAAATGCACTGTTTAGAACTGCACATAAACACATCTTTATAGTGTTTCCTGTGCCCATGTGGCTTACACAGGATAAATGTATGTGTGTATGTGTGCAGGTATGTCCACTTCATGTATAATAACCAAAGGATTTTCTTGGGCATCTTTTTGTAATTTTGGACATTCCTGTGCCTCAGATCTAATTTTGCCATTTATTAGTTCTGTGACTTGGAAAGGTATTTTATCTCTCTGAGGTGTTTTTGTTTGTTTTTTAATCCTCACTCAAGGACATTTTTTCCATTGGTTCTTAGAGAGAGTGGAAGAGAGAAGGAAAGACAGAGATAAACACCGATGTGAGAGACACATTGATTGTTTGCCTCCCGAAGGTCCTTGACCAGGACCAGGAGCCTGCAACCGATACATGCCCTTGACCAGAACTGAACCCTGGAGCCTTCAGTCTGATGTTTTACCCACTGAGCCAAACCGGCGAGGGCTTTTTTATTTTTATTTTTTAACACATTGAGACAATAATAATGTGAAATTTGAGGTAAGATTGCTAAAACACTTGATTGCTTCAATTTTTATGTAAGAGGGAATAAGGATAGCTATTTAATCAGACTAGAAAGAATAAATGTCTTGAAAGTAAGAGGTCCAAATGAGGTCTGTGGAATTATCTGCTGCCCTTTGCCACCGTGGTCCGTGCCAAATTGAATATTAAGGACAATAGTCTGAAGATCAAGAGGTTGCAGAAGAGCATTGTCTGTTAAAAGCACTATGTCTGTTTCTTAAATTAAGCTCTTGGGAATCAATGTAATCCTTGTCTTTGAGGGAAACCTCCTCTTAGAAGGAAGATGATGTATATGCACATTATAAATTTACTATCTCATATCTAATAATAAAGATAATATTTATGAAGTGTATCTTTTGAGTGATATGATTTACATGTTATCTTACCAAATTCTTCAGTTCAGCGGTTCTCTAATGCAGCTACACAGGTGGCCATTTTCCTCGAATATATAAGACTTGCTCTTGCCTCAGGACCTTTGCATGCACTGCCCTGCTCATTTTTCAGTCTCTAGATCAAATACTTTCTCTTCAAACATACTTTTCTCACTTCTAGAAAATTAACATTCTTTTCCAATGTCATCATTTGTCTCTCTCCCTTCAGTATCCCTGTTTATTTTCTTTATTCCAGATTTCACCAACTGATTCTATTGTTTATTTATTTCTTTGCCTATTTTCTGTTTTTTCTTCCTTTATTGAAAGTAAGTTTTGTGAAAGCAGGGATCAAGGTTGTCTTGTTCTCCACTGAATCCCTAGGGTCTAGAACAATTCTTGGCTCATCTCAGATACTCCATAAATATTTGTGGAAAAAATAACTGATGACTGGATGAACATACTCTTTGATTTAAAAAAAAAAAACCCAAGAGGGAAAAAAGATTCCTACTCACCTGCACCACGCCTGTACAGGAATCCAAAAAGATGCAGCCTTTGGGTTCTTTGGATATTTTTTCATCTTTGTAAAAATTCATGATGTAGGAGCTATCAGGCAACTGAGTCAGCTGAAAGTAGCGCTTTTTGAATGACTAAATAATGGAAAAGATACAAGAAGGTAGTTGAGGTTGCAGTGTCCTATTACTCACAGAAACTAGCATTTTTTCTAATTCCTCCAGGAGTGCGACACCTGTAGGGTGCTGTTTGAGAGAAGAGCACACTCCTTTCTCATCAATAAAATATGACACAGAACATAAACTCAATGCAAATGGCTCTCCTCTGTGCTCCGACCGAAGAAGGGGTGTCGGGAAAGGTGGCAGACACAAAGATGTGTCCTGATGTCTCCTTACCCGCACAGTAATGGTATTGTTCACGGTGCTGTTGAAATTCCCCTTGTAGAGCCAGCCAGACTTGAAAACTCCAGTTCCTCCCGCTCCCCCACCGCCCTTGGAAGACGAGTGGGAGGTGGTATCCTGTACAAAAGCATCATTAGCATGACTGCAATCTTTTGTGAATCCCAGATCTTCTGCACTTGCACTTAAAAATGAGCCTCTTTTTCTCTCTTTGACTCATCTCAAATAATCATGTTCAATCTCAAAACAAACGTGACTCATTTTGACTAAAAGCCCTCATACAAACAGTTACTGCAGCTTGATGAAAAACTGTTCAGAACAGGGAACACTCAAGTGAAAGACAGGCACTAATTATCTCATGTTTTAAACATTTCTCTTTCAACAATTTACTTACTTCATCCTTATCAGCATCTTCATGGTCAACCTCAAAGGAATGTGAAGGAAGTTTCTCTGGCTTGTACTCTGCTCTAATATTAAAACAAAAATAAAGGTTCTGATTTGTCATTTGAGACACGGCTTTCATTTTCAGCTGTTTCCTGGGTAACAACTACTGCGTTTTTTAATAAAATAATGTAGCCTTGTGAGGATCCCATTTTCTTTGGAGGTATTAACCTTCCCCTACACCTTGACATCTTAACCCAGCAAATAAATCTCTATTTTAATCCATGGAGTTAATATTTATGCAGATTTACACACTGAATGGGATGAAGGTGAGCAGGACAATTTTTAGGTTTGATGGTTTAGATTTTCCTCTTCCACATGCTGATGTGATATTTTCATTACCTTTCTGCTTCACCTTTTTATGACATGCCCAAGGGTACAGGCGGTCATTTGAAGAACTGTATTCCAGAAAACAAGTCTGTGATCTGGCCACTAGACTGTGCTGCTCCCCTAACCATGGTCTCCCCAAAAGTCTGCATCCATTATTGGCAATTGTGCTCACTTTATGAAATTCCATGGTAGCATAGAAACACCTCTGTGTCATAGCATCACCGACCAGCTCAGGGGAGTGAGAGCATACACCTGGCTCTATACACGGAAATATAGGACAGAAATAAGTTTTCCTTGGCTTGATTCTGTCTCACACCTCATGGCAGAATGGAAATCTGACATTATCATTCAAGGTTCAGATCTTTCTTGATACCTAGTTAGACATTTTCACATGTAGAATTTGCATGGCATATTTGTTTTCTTTAAGATGATGTAGACTGTGTAGAAGCAACCTCACAATCTGACTATTGAGAGGAAAAAGCCCAGTGGCACATTCAATATTCCCATCACAAAGAATCTTCTATGTTGAAGGTATTCCAGAGAGCATCACTCAGCCAAGTCCATTAGTCCTTAACAATATTCTTGCTGACCTTATGTTCATAGAAAAAAAAGTGCAGACCTGTGTGTGTCAATTTATATCCTATCGTGGGGGTAGGGGTGAGTGAATATCTTTTCATTGCTGGCTTTTCTTAATTCTGAGTTTGCTTGATCAAATTCAATGGGAATGCAGAGTTGCCTTAATTCTTGGAGGTTATTCTTTGCCAGTAAATGATCCCGTACCCAGATAGTACCTGCTACACAGAAGACCCCCAATAATATATACCAGAAAACAAATCCCCAACCTGAGGAAGTGAGCATTCCAAGGAAGGAGAGAATAGATAATTAAGCATACATAAACAAGATAATCTCCCTGGGTGAAAACGGTTGTGAAGAAATTTAAAGTGGGGCGGAGAAAAGACTGATCCAAGTAGGGATGGAAGAGACCAGATTTAGAAAGGGTGGTCACGGATGGCCATTTAAATTGAGACTCAACTGATGCTGGCCATGTGAAGATCTGGGGGAGGTCATTCTGGCATAGTGAATGGCGACAGTACCCGTCCCGGGGAGGAACCAAGTTGGAGTGCCCAGGAGTGGAAGGCTGGGGGCTGGAGCACAGTCGGGGAAGGAGAGCAATAGGAGGTGAGAGCAGCCATGTAAGAAAAAGTATGGGGGCTATTGAGGGGTCATCTTTCCCAGTCATTCCGCACAGCACAACCCTCCTTGCCTTTAAGTAACCATGTCACCACTCAGTCTCTCATGCCTGCAGGGCCATTAAGCAAAGACTATTCACCCTTTCACAGACCATGGAAAGATAAGCACCTCTGCTCTTGAGTTTAACATTCTTCCCCCAGCAGCGATGTGTGGTCTCTGAATCTTTGGGATCCTGAAGTAAAGGGCTCAGTAGGGATCCTCTGATGTTTGAACCCAACATTAGCTATCATTTCTAGGCAGTCTCATTGCTCACTTCTACACCCAAATTACCCCCATCGCCCACATAAGGGGTTGGGGATGCCTGAGAGCCTCCTTGGTTACAGTTGTGAGATTAGAGGTGAGTTACTATCCCTCTCAGTGCCCTGGTTTCCTTTATACAGCAAGGATAACAGTTCCTACTCTGTGGGATTATGCTGCTAAATGAGATAACATACAAACGGAACCTAGCGCACTCGGAAAACATTCTTTTATTTAAAAAAATCTATTCTAATTAAACCAGAACCTCAAATTGGTTACATTGTATTTGATATTCAGTCACAAAATACATTCTGTAAAATGTTCTTCTTTATATCAAAACAGCTATAGTAAAAAACTTAGATATGTCATATATCTTTGTGTTTTACCCCGTGGATTAATGTGATCAGTGGCATCATATATATCTTCTAAATTGAGGTATTATTGATAAATAATATATTAGTTTCAGGTGTACAATATAATGATTTGTATATAATGCAAAAATGATCTCCTGGGTAAGTTTAGTTAATGTCTGTCACCATACATAGACTTTTTTTCCCCTTTTGATGAGGATTTTTAATATCTACTCTCAGTAACTTTCAAATATGCAATACTGTATTACTAACTATAGTCACCACCCTGTACATTACATCCCCATGACATTTGTTTTATAACTGGAAATACCTTTGATCCTCTTCAACTATTCCCCCCCCCACCTCCTGCCTCTGATAACCATCAATCTGTTCTCTGTATCTATGAGCTTGTTTTTTCTTTTTTTCTTTTTTTTTTAAATATATTTTATTGATTTTTTACAGAGAGGAAGGGAGAGAGATAGAGAGTTAGAAACATCGATGAAAGAGAAACATCGATCAGCTGCCTCCTGCACATCTCCCACTGGGGATGTGCCCACAACCCAGGTACATGCCCTTGACCGGAATCTAACCTGGGACCTTTCAGTCCACAGGCCGACGCCCCATCCACTGAGCCAAACCGGTTTTGGTGAGCTTGTTTTTTCTTTTCTGTTTGTTTGTTTTCAAATTCCCGATATAAGTGAGATCATATGGTATTTGTCCTTCTCTAACTTATTTCACTTAGCATAATTCCCTTGAGAACCATCTATGTTATTGGAAATGGCGAGATTTCACTTTTTTTTATGATGGAACAGTATTCCATTCACCCATCAATAGACAGATTGTTTTTTATATCTTGGCTATTGTAAATAGCACTGCAGTGAACATGGGATGTATATATCTTTTCAAACTGGTGTTTTCATTTTCTTCAGATAAATACCCAGAAGTGAAATTGCTGGATTATTTTAATTTTTTTGAGGAACCTCCATACTGGTTTCCATAGTGACTGCACCAATTTCCTTTCCCATCAACAATACACCAGGGTTCTCTTTTCTCCACATCCTCACTAACACTTGTTATTTCTTGTCTTTTTATAATAGACATTCTAACAGGTATGAGTAGATAGCTAATGGTGGTTTTGATTTTACTTCCCATTGTCATGTACCTGTTGGCCATCTGTATGTCTTCTTTGAAAAAAAATGTCTATTCAGAGCCTCTTTCCATTTTTAATTAGATTGGTTTTCTTTTGTGTGTGTGTGTGTGGGGGGGTGTTTGTTTTTTGCTATTGAGTTGTATGAGTTTTTGCTATTGAGTTTATATATTTTGGATATTAACTCCTTATCAGATAAATGATTTGTAAATATTTTCTTCTATTCAATAGATTACCTTTGCATTTTGTTGATAGTTTTCTTCGCTGTGCAGAAGCTTTTTAGTTTGATGTAGTCCCACTTTATATTTTTGCTTTTGTTGCCTTTGATTTCGGTGTCAAAAAACAAAACAAAAACAACCATTGCAAACAACAATGTTAAGGAGCTTATCTCCCCTGCTTTCTTCTAGGAGCTTTATGGCTTCAGGTCTTACATTCAAGTCTTTGATCCATTTCGAGTTAATTTTTGTGCATGGTGTAAGACAGCAGTCTAGTTTCACTGTTGTGCATGTGCTGTCTAGTTTTTTCAACACCATTTGTTAAAGAGATGCTCCTTTCCTCATTGAATATATATTCTTTGCTCCATTGGCATCATACATTTTTATGTCATTCTGGAACCACAAGTTCAGCGATTTTTTTTATTCCTTATGTGTGAAGGCTTTACATTTCACATTTCTCCAGTATCTTCCCATAAACAGACACTTAAAAAAGTGGAGTTCTTAAGCCTTAATAATAATACAATTTTAAATTTAAGAATAAAAATGAGGAATATAAACACACACCTCTTTTTTCACTGAATTGCAAGTTTTCATTTTGTAACCTCAGCAACCCATAAAAAGAAATGATCAATTTTAATTGTTAGCAGACATAGGAGAATTCTCCTAATACAGGAGGTATGAAAATGATTTACACTAATAGCCTCAGAAGGCCCAAGTAAAGTATGTGTCCCCACTACTGACCTAAATACATGTAGTCTTCAGTGGAGAGTGCTTAGCTTTGTAAAATAATTTTAAAAACAGTTTTGCTAATCAGTGTTACAGTCTTCATTATTTCAGGGGCTATGTGAGGATTATATTTCTGGATTATAGTCTAGAAATTCTGATTTTCATTTTGAATATATATATATATATTTTTTTTCTTTAAACTTTATTACTTTATGACAGTCTTATTCTTCCCCATTCATGGTATCAACTTCCACTTCCTTTAGTTAAAGTAAAAAAATTCTCAACAATGTTTTGGTTCCTATTGCATTTCTTCTCTCAAGATTTTTTTCTTATGCTCTATGGGCATTCCAATTCAACAAGACTCTGTATTTACTATAGGTGCTTTCTCTATTGTTTTAATAGAGGAAAAATACCACCAATCTTTTCTTTCGTTTATTTTCATTAAATTTATTGGGGTGACATTGGTTAATAAAATTATATAGGTAATGTTGCCAGTGGAAATTGGGTTCTTCCATGAGATCAGGAGGAAAGCATTTCAAGGACCCACTCATGGAAGATTGTGGTGTGGCAAGCTAGCTAACTATACTAACAGTTTCAGGGGTGCAATTCTGTAATACATCATCTGTATATTGCATTGTGTTTGTGTTCACCACCCAAGTCAAGTCTCCTTCCATCACCATTTATCCCCCCTTTACCCTCTTCTACCTCCTCCCATCCCCTTTCCTTCTGGTAATCACTATAATGTTCTCTGTGTCTATGAGTTGTTTTTTTCTTAATCCCTCCACCTTTGCACACAGCCTCCCAAACCCCTTCCCCTCTGACAGCTTTATTTATGACATCAAAAATATAAGAAAAGAAAAACAATGTTTGGGGATAAAGCCACTAAAAATTTCATTAGACCTAAAGACAGTGGAGTCATTTATTTGAAAGGCTAAACACTGTTCTCTATACTTCATATGCAGTATCCCAATAGCTTGGGCACAACCTCCAAGTTGTAACCACTTCTCTGAACTATTTTGGAAAAGAGGAAGTCTTGATGTGAGAAAAAATGCTTTGCTTTTCAATTGCACCTATAAAACTTGTGTGCTAACACCCAGACGTTCTGAATTACTCACGCACACCTAACTGTGTGATGGGACCTTCTTAATGAGCAGTCGCAGAAAGTTATCTATTACAAGTTACCTGACTCTAATGGAATGTCCAGAGATTTGGTAAAAGTTAATGTTCACTGTTTGTTTGTTTTTTAAAAAAGCAACAACAACAAAACACATGTGCTGATTTGGAGAAACATTGGGTCTTCATAGTAATGCAACTCCAAAAGAAATGACCGTCCCCCCCATACACCTCTCTTTTTCTTATTCTCATCACTGCAATCCCCTTTTCCATAGAGTAGAACAAGTAATCTTTCGAAGAGGTAAAACAGACCATGTCACACTCCTGGTTAAACATTTCATGGGCTTCTGTTGCAATGAGAGTAAAATCCAAGCTCCTTTCCAGGGCCCAGAATGTCTCCTGCCTAGGTTTCCAGAGTTTCGTTTCTCTACTCTCTTTCCAACCCTCAGCTCCAGCCTCCTTGATTATCATTCTGTTCAAGTGACCATGCTTATTCCCACCTCGGGGCCTTTGCCCATCCTGTTCCCTCTAGGAACCTTTTCCCAAGATCACAGTGCTGGTAGTGACTGTTACTTCACATCTGAGCTCAGATGCCACCTTCTCAGAGCCATTGCCTAACTCCTCCTTCCTATTCTGCATTTTGAAGTTGAGAGCACTTTCAAGTACTTGAATCTGGAAAAGATGTTTTTTGGGGGCAAGGGAAATCTTGGAAAGTGGAACCCCAATCTGAGCCATGTGTCCATGAAAAGTTAGATGCCATGTGTATCATCTCAATATTTCACTTGAGGAAAGTGTTAATAAAAACATTATCTCTGAATTATCTCAAGTGTTTTTCTGGGTTATTTGCATCATTTTAATTTGATGAACCAATGCATTGAAAGATCCCAGTTTATTTAAGCTCCTTAAACTTCAGCATCCGATCCCATCTAGGAATCCTGCATTTTGAAATTTGCCATTCACTCAGTTTACTTATCTGATAAGTAATGACTGCACACCTAATGTGTGCTAGGCATTCTCATAGGCCTGCAGGGGATTCTGCAAGGAAGCTCCCTGCGCTTTGGGGTTTGTACTTCAGTGGGGACACAAACACTGCATCAGTGACTGCTTTAGTTCAGGCGAGCTTCTCTGTGAAGCTGACATTCTCAGAGTGTAAAGAAAAAAGTCACCTTCTCCTAAAGGCTTCATTTTCCCCAGAGTCCAGAAAGAAAAGGAGGTGTTTATTTATCCCTTTTAGCTTTTTTAAGGCATATATCATTTCTGTGGAGGTTGCTTATTTTAGTAAATTTAAAAAATATATATTTTTATTGATTTCAGAGAGGAAGGGAGAGGGAAAGAGAGATAGAAACATCAATGATGAGAGATAATCACTGATAGGCTGCCTCTTGCACACCCCCTACTAGGGATCGAGCCCACAACCCGGGCATGTGCCCTTGACTGGAATCGATCCTGTGACCCTTTAGTCTGCAGGCCAACGCTTTATTCTCTGAGCCAAACCGGCTAGGGTTATTTTAGTGATTTTTGATATCCCAGTATGAAGATACACAGAACCAGTGGCAAATCTGAACACTATATACAGAATATTGTTAGAAAAATTTTTGATCCAAATTGTAGTTTTCTAACCTTGTGTCTGCTATTGAAAGGATAGCTCACAAAAATATGATATAACAATATCTTCAAACTTTGTTCAAAATTAAGTAAGTATATTTATAGCTTATTCCAAATTTTTGTCACTATATAAACATTGCATTGTTGAATAAAATATTCTATTGTGATTCTTATTTTTAAATTGTATAAAATATTCCTTGACACTAGATTAACAAACATGTGTTCATAAACAATGGCAGAACTTAAACAACTAAATATTTTATATTTGGGAAAACCCAAGCTCTACTTATAATAGGTTCTTACCGAGGTAACTGTCGAATGTCTCCAGAATATTGTTCATATTTGTAGTTTACCACGTACCACTGGGAACTATAAAATTTACAAGCCTTAAAGAAAAACAACAACAATAATTAAACAATTATCATTAAAAAATTCAGTTGTCCTCGCAAAAAGTACTAGAATACAGTTCTCATGACCTCTGGGGTCATGTTAAGGAACGTATGCTAGTGATGCTAAGGTAGGTAAGGGGCTTGCTCATCATAATCATTTCACGCTTTCCAGTGAAATGAAAGTCCCACCTTTCCAAGACTCTTGGAGGAGGAACCATTGCACATATTTATTCTATTTTGCTCCATCAAGGAAGACCTAGTTTATCACTTGCTGAATCACACCAAGGACATGTTGTTAACCTCAAGTACCATCATTTCTCAGCTGTCTTTGGCAAACCCTTCTATTACTTAAAAGCTTTTAGTAGAGAAAGATGTTATTTATATACTAGTAGCCCTGTGCACGAATCTGTGTGCCAGTAGGTCGCTGCCGCCCTCCTGTAGCTCTCTGCCTGCTGCCCCACCCTCCTGTAGCTCACCCCTTCCCCCCTCCCCCCGCATAGCTTGTTGCCCTGCCCCCTCCTGTAGCTCTCCGCAGCCTGCTTGTACCTCACTGGCCCACCCACCGCTGATCCGTGATCTGGTCGTGACACGCTTGGTCATTACGCCTCAGGGTGTAACAGCTAATTAGTATATTCCTCTCTTATTATATAGGATAATCTTTTCATAATATTTTAGCCCATTTCTTCTTGTTTTTGTATTAGTAAGTTTCCTTTTTCTCTTTATATCAACACTGTTGTTGACTTGAAATCTGTTTGCCGGTTTCCCTCACTGCCTTCTAAGCCCAGCCTTCTTCATCACTGTTCATGGATTTTACACATATACTGCTATGTGAACAAAAGATGATAAAAAACTATTTATTTAAAAAAACACATAAATATTAACAACACAAAACAATCTATATATATGAAAGGCTAATATGCTAAATGTCTGACTGTCCAACCAGTTGCTATGATGCACACTGACCACCAGAGGGAAGACGCTTAATGCAGGAGCTGCTGCGACATGCACTGGCCATTTACAGAGAAATGGCAGCGCGGACCTGGTGCCAACAAAGCAATACTCAGCTTCCCCCAAGTGGGACACAGGCCCTGCCACCACCCTGGAGCAACACCCCACCAAATTGCAGCCAATGCTGCCAAGACCCCATGGCGCAAAATGTGGCCCACAGCCCTGCCCAGCCCAGCCTGGAAACAGTCGCTGTGGGCGCCGGGTAATGACATCACATAGCAATGCAAAGCTTCCTCTCCCTAGTGACTAGTCTCTTTGGAGTTTCTTCAGCTCAGAAACACAACTTGCTTTATAGCCAGGTGGAAACATTTTACACTTTAACCAAATGTCTGTGAAGTGTTTTCCTGTGCCTCATCTCCTTTGATCCTCCCAAAGTCCTGGAGTAGGTAGATAGGAGACTCGACGGAATCCTATTTTCTTTTCATTAGCCAGAAAATGGAGATTTAGAAAGCTTATAAACTTGACCCGACTGAAAAGTAAGAAATGGTGGACCTTGAAAATGACTTCAGGTTTTCTCACTGTGCAGAATATAATCAAACACTACTGCAGTTAAATATTTTACCCCTTGTTCTCCCTGTGTGATCTACAATAATAATCTGCTTTGTGTTGATATTTACTGCTGTGTTGCTGACAATTACCTGAAAGAGAAGTTGGGGTGCTTCACTAGGATGGAAAAAGTTTACCTAAATCAGAAAGCAGGTCTAATTAAGCAAGTTTATCTCTCTATATAAAGCTGTCGCTGGCACCAATTGCATGTGTGTGTTTCGATCTGTCATCGTCGACTGTGAATTTGGTTGACACTTCTATTATAAAGGGTGAATAGTGATATTAAAATATTTCTTCTAACTAATCTCCTTTCAATGTGCAAAAATTTCTGCACTGGGCCACTAGTTATATTATAGTGGTCTATAGTGAATGATTTTATAGTATTTACTGATGGCACATATTTCTCAAACTCCTACCATGCACTTATCAACCCATTACTGTGAGATGGTAATTGGGATTTCACTAGGTGGCTTTCAGATTCCTTTTGTTTCTGAAATTATATGACTCTGGGGATTAAGCTGCTGCTAGGATTAGATGGAAATTTTGTCTTCTAGCATCAGTGGGAGTATGAGGAGCAATAAACTTGATACAATGTGAGGAATAAAGATCTGTGATTGCTTTTGTGACCAAGAAGGGATAGGCAGGATCTCTTTGTGACAACAATCAACTCAAGGTGCAGAGGGCTGCAGAACAGAGAGCGCTGGCACTGCTTTTGCAGAAACAGAAAGTGAGAGGGGATGGCCCAGTGGATGGTGTAGAAAGGTTGATGGGGAACCCAGGATGCAGGCACCTGGCTCAAGATGCACAGAATATGCAGGAAGAGGGGAGAGGGATTAGGAGTCTTCAGTTGCTATGGGTTTCTCTGACCTTGAACTTTCTTACACCATAGGTTTATTTGTTCAGGGAAACACCCACACACAAACCAGGGACTGAGGGTAAAATAATACATAAGACTGGGACAAAGACAGGAGTAGGAGGATGAGGGCAGGGCCTGCAGGAGAAGAGAAGAGCTTAAAAACAAAACAGCAACAAAGCCAACAGATGAATAAAAGAGAATTCAGGAGATCTGTAATGACCAGATTGGGAGAGATATTTAGCTATTATTAAATTTCTTAACTTGCCAATTCCTGAGCCAGTTCTGCAGATCACATGTTTCTGAATATAAGAGGAAAACTGAGCCCTGATATGATCCTTGGCTAACAAGTTCCATGTTCCTTTAAGGATGCCAGGGATTCAGGTAAAAAGCATATAGGCCCATAGTATCCCAAGCCTTAGAGACAGAACATTCATGATTATAGTTCTTTCTTACCCTCTCTCACTTACATTCCTTTCTCAATACCTTGCTATAGTTCTCAAATGAAATAAAACATATTCTAAACATAAAACAAAAAGCATAAAACCCACTCCCTTTTTGCATTCCCTTTTAATCTTTTTTTCTGATACATGGCTTTACCTCATTCCCCTGTAAGTATATATTAGAATTTAAATAGTTTTTTTGTTCACATAATGGCATATTCTAAAGATTTTTAAATTTGCTTTCTAAATTCTATGACCACTTTAAAGAAGTACAATAAAGTAGAATAATTTATTAACCCAGACTCCTAGTTTTGGAGTTATCAATTAATTAATTCAACAAACATTATGGAGCCTTTACTGTGAGCCTGGGGTTGTTCTAAGTGATGGAAACCCATCAGGGATCAAGAGGCTAAAAGTCATTCCCTCTTGAAATGTATCCCTTTGTGAACACATGATTAATAAATACACAAAAAAAGTAAATTATGCAATATGTTAGCAGATAATGCCTGTGGGATCGGGCCTAAACCGGCAGTTGGACATCCCCCAAGGGGTCCCAGATTGGAGAACGTGCAGGCTGGGCTGAGGGGATGACCCCCCCCCCCATCCCAAGTGCACAAATTTCATGCACCGGGCCTCTAGTTTAGAATATTGGAATAAATTAGAAATTTCTGTCCCATAATATCTATCTCTATACTTTCTGATCTGGAGGTTTTTCAAAAATCCATTGACTTATATGTCTTTTCTTGTTATGGATAGTACCTATTTTTAAGCATGATAAACATGTCTACTCATTCATATTACACACAATATCCATAATGTGCCACAGGCTTAACTGAATAAATCTGAGATGTGGTAATCCTGAATTTCACTGGCCAAAAATGAATGTGGTACTTACTTTCTTGTATTAGTGTGCTATATTAAAGAACTACCTCTTTTTGTTTGTTTGTCTTGGAGAGGCACGTGCTTGTTAGATATTGTACTACTAGGCACTTTACATATCATCTTAATAAACACTCAAAGATATTTTATGATTCCCACACACAAACCAGGGACTGAGGGTGAAATAATACATAAGACTGGGACAAAGATAGGAGTAGGAGGATGAGGGCAGGGCCTGACAACAATCAACTCAAGGTGCCAAGGGCTGCAGAACAGAGAGCGCTGGCACTGCTTTTGCAGAAACAGAAAGTGAGAGGGGATGGCCCAGTGGATGGTGTAGAAAGGTTGATGGGGAACCCAGGATGCAGGCACCTGGCTCAAGATGCACAGAATATGCAGGAAGAGGGGAGAGGGATTAGGAGTCTTCAGTTGCTATGGGTTTCTCTGACCTTGAACACAGAGGCAAAGAGAGCCTCAGATCTTTGCTCAAGATCCTACATGTGATTTGAAACTGGATTTGTCCGACTCTCCAAGTTCATTCAGCTAATTTATGAATTGCATGATGATTGCAGACACTGGACCATAATTCCAGATGTTTTTATGGCATTTCTGTTTCTGTCTTGGAATCAGACAGAGCTGGTTTTTAATATTGGTGTTAGCTCAATTAAGTAACTTAACAACTCTAAATTTCCTTATCTGTCTAAATAATACCAACTTTAATAGGATCAAATAACACAATTCCTATAAAGTTCTTAGCATAGGGTAAATACTTAATCAATACTTGCTTTAAAAATCAGTTTTTCAGTTTGACTCAATCTATAATTCATATTCACAACAGTTGATGATAACTTGTTTTTCCTGATTTATAAAAGCACAGTTCTGGGAAGATGTATTAGCTCTGATTATCAAAGAATCTTGTTGGAATCAAATAATTTATGAATTTATGGGCCAGATTTAATGTATCTGGTGGTGGGTAGATGAGAATTAAGGTTATAGTAGATAACCCTTAAGAATCCTTCTAAATCTGTGATTTCTCTGATTCTGTGAAAGCCAATGCATTTTACAAATGCATAAAAGTTTCCCATACATAGCTATGGCATCTTGGAAATGTTATGCATGGAAAATTACTCTCTATTCTTTGTTCCAGCCCACACAGTCACTCTAAGAAGATCATTAAGAACTATGATAATTATGACTACAACTCCTCTCTGTCCAAAATGTAAGCTGAAGTGACCTGTTTCAAATTCAAAGTCACAGGCTACAACTGTGCTTGTTACCATAAGGCAATTGCTCCATTTTCTCCCTGCTAATGATCTATCCCACAACACCAGTTTCGAAATATCAACTCCTTTTCCCCTTTAAAATGGAGGCTGCTACAGTCTACTTCAAAGGTGAAGTATGCTGAGCTAGTTAATTTTTCCAAACAGTAATGACCCAATTCACGTTTTAGTAATTTATTCATTTACTTATTATTTATTTATTTAAAATATATTTTCATTGATTTTTAGACAGAGAGGAAGGGACAGGAATAGATAGAAAAACAGCCCCCAAGCCCTGCATGTGCCTTGATTGGGAATCGACCTGGCAACCTCTTGGTTACTGGGTTGATGCTCAATGGCTGAGCCACACCAGCTGGGCTATTCATTAATTATGTTTGCTTGTTTAGCCTTTATATTAGCATCTCTGCCTGTGGCATTTATGCTAAAAAAAGCTGAGCCAAGTCAACATACATAAAGGCTTTTATGTCATTAGGATAGTGTTTCCTAAACTCTATCGTGTTCCTGAATTTTTTGAGGTTGCTAATTAAAATGCAGGTTCCAAGGTCCCACATGAATCCACTGAATTGGATGGAATCTGTAAAGTGGGGGGAGCCTAAATCCATCAATCCACTGGATTGACAGTGTGGCTCAGTCCTTGTCATGCTGTTTGTCTCTGAAAGCATTAGCGTCCTAGCTTTATACAGTGAAGTCGAGTAAAAGATATCAGCTTTCACTCAAGTGGACACAGCCTTTGAAATGGGCAGGGAACATATCAACTCCAGTATGGGGTTTTACTTATAGTGGATATTCAATGTATATTTGTTGATTGAATGAATCTTGTATATCTTTTTTCCCTTAGAAATTACTAAACATGACACCTTGAAAGTTCTCAAAATCTAAATATTTTAGAAAAGATTGGGCAATTGTAAAGAGCAGCAGATTACCGTAAAGAAAATATTTCATTTCTCCCTCTCCTCTTTAGAGAATCATTAGAATCAATTCAAATCATGTTACCAACCCAAAGAGCAATTTTGGTTTGACAATATAATTTGTCCATCTCTGAAAATGGCTATTAGATTCTGGCCACAGAGTAATAAGCAGGTAATAAATGGCTTTTTAGATGCAAACTTGTTTTTCTTTCTAGCCATACAGGTTTATTTAATTACATGGCTACTTTCTTGACCAAAAGATTTATGCAACCACAAAAGGTGTTCATTTTGGCCCTTAGTCACCACTGGGATTAATTCTGTATTTGTAAACAGATTGTGGTAACTTTCATATTCATGTCATTCTTTATATAAAGTTTAGGAGTAAATATGGCTATTGTATAAATTTTGAAAGTGTAGCATCATGAAATTGGGTGAATTTAGGCAAATTATGTATTGAAAGGCTTGCTGGATAATTTATTATCCATATTGAAACACTTCAAATTCAAAGGTGATGCTGTTAACCAAGCCAACAAGTAGAACATGGCTTGTGGGCACTCAATACATTGATATTTTAGAGGGAAAAAAGGCACTGAAAATATTTTTTCTTTAATTGGATCATATTATGAATCCCTTTAAAATTCAATAATTTCTGCAGTATAAAAATAAGTTAATGATATTTTAAAAATACTTATACTACACTCGGGAGAGAATTAAAAATAATGGGTTTGGACAAAATAAATTATGTAAATATAGATATGACTCAGTTTCAGAAATCATGGTACATCTTTTATAATGGATTCGGGTTTGATTGTAAAAAATATTACTTGATATTAGGAAGTGTTAGCATGTATATAAATAATGCATGTGGAACACAAAACAGAATGTCATATCAAATTACAACCATAAGAAAAAAATAATTTTTAAACTATTTTCTCACTTTGAATTATAGAATAGCCTAATTTGTTTTATTTTGTTGTTGTTGTTGATTCTAAATTGAAAGTGGATAAAAATATTTGGGTTTTTTTCAGAATGTGTTGAATTGAGGTGGTTGAAATTAGACTTTTATAAATCATACCTGTGCCTGACCTGGGACCAGACACACTAATTTCCTAGCTACATCTCACAAGTAATCTGTCAGGATATAAATAATGGATGGTACTAAAACCTTGGTAATATTATGATCTAGTCATTCTTCTCATGAAAGGCATAAAATCTGGGTTGTAATTCAATGTAATTGAAATATTAGGTGAAAACTTAAAGTGGTTTCTTTATTATTCTAGCACTCCAGGGTCTCCAATTGCACTTCTTTCTTTTTATCTATTTACCACCAAACATTATAGGATACTTTTTATTGTGGAGAAGGGGAAGCCAATTTACAATTGGAACGGTTTTGCATATTTAGAAACTAGACTTTATTATTCCAGCGACTTTGGTGACTAGAAAATAAATTTCTTCACAGTTGTTAAAGTGAACCACAAAACCATTTTGTTTTCATCAGTGTTTTTTATATATATTTTATCCTAATGCCACTGAAAATATAATGCATTTTAATTTACCTTATGAACATTCATATGCTTATTATCTTTAATGTTATACATTTAGTATAAAGAAAATCTGTTGATCCATTTTGTTCTGGCCATGGCAGAAATAAAATCATATATATATATGTGTACTAGTATACATATATATATATATATATATGACTAAGTTAAATATAGAATAATAACAGATTTTGATGATATTTTTCCAATAAAATTTTTATTGATTTCAGAGAGGAAGGGGGTGAGGAAGAGAAAGAGAAACATCAATGATGAGAATTATTGATCTGCTGCCTCCTGCATGCCCTCTACTGGGGATCAAGCCTGCAACCCAGGCATGTGCCCTGACCAGGAATTGAACAATGGCCTTCTGGTTCATAGTTGATGCTCAATTACTAAGCCACTCCATCCGGGCTCCATTAGATTCTTGAAGTCACAATATGTAAGTGGCTTTACTTATAAATTTACTTTTTAAAAATACACACAAAATGAAAAGTCCCTTAGCCTCTAGTAAAACCTTTATCAGGGAATTAAGAAAGAACCCCATTCTTTAAAACGAAAAGTCAAAATCATTTTATTATCACTAATTTTATTAAGAAAGAACTGTGACTTTTTGATTTGGGGAGATTTTTATAGTTGCATTTTCCCTGTACCTTCCACGGAATTAATTTGTACATTTAGCCCTGGTGTCATATCAAAGACATTAGTTCTACAGTGAGCAAAACCATGCTTATCATGCTCTGGTCTGAAGTTAATGAATACATTAGAATTATTCATTTGCTACCCAATGATTCAGAATCAGGAAACAGCCTTCATTTTTACTTAATTTATTTATACATGCAAAAAAAAAACCCAGAATCACTTACTCAAAGATTTATTCTTACTTCAGGGTAAGTTTGAGTGTACATAATTTTACATATTAGATTTAAAATTTTTGTATAAAGTACAAAGGCATTTTGGTCAAAAGAATGGTTTCTTTAACACTGTACATAATATGCTGTCCAAAATTAAACATAAAAGACAAAGTTATTTTAATTGTAAAAGTAAGAATTTTATTCCTTGATTCCTTGTGTTTTCTTGAACCAAGATAAATCTCATTCTAGTTTGATGTATTTCTTTCAACAAAAATGGGCAGCATGAAATACATTTAAAATCATGGCCAATCCCTCTGTCCGCATAATTTTCTTTGCTATGTCTAGGACTCAAGTTTTTTAATATCTCTTTTACTTCTCAATATGATACAAATTCTACCTTGCATATACATAATTTTCTCTTGGATTAGTTGTATACCATTTGTCTGGGTCCAAATGGTGGAAGAGGAAGAAATTTCATTTTCAATATTATATTCATTTGATTGTATTGTTTTTCATGTTCACAAAATTTTGTTTCTTAATAAATTAAGCAATATTTTATACATAACTTAATAGCCTACTGAACTATTTTTAACTTTGGTATGCAGATGATGAGGGCATTGTATAATTGTGTGTGTGTGTGCATATAGATAGATAGATAGATAGATAGATAGATAGATAGATAGACAGACAGACAGGTATTTGCTTCTATTCTTTAATGTTTTCATAAATCTTAAATCCTGGAATATTTTATGTCTTGACTTGGAGTCTTGGATCCAATTGAGACTTGGGCTCTTGGATTCACGACTTAGTTCTCATTTCATCATTGCTCTACTCCTGCAGCTGACAGATTTCCAGAAACTGCCAAGGGCTTTGTTGGCAGAGTAACTTGCTACCTTACTACTTTGTCAGTATTTCTCTCAGCCATTCTGCTGAAGTGGTCCCTAGACCGTTGCTCCTGTTAGGCCACTGTATCATTCTCAAGTCTCTGCTCTTCCATCTTCTTTGTTTCGAAAGTCCAAACCAAGAGCTTAGTTTTAATTAGCGTTCTGTGTTTCTGGCTTTCTATTATCCTTTTGTACATATTCAAAAGAAAACTTTGCTCTATAAGTTTTTGGCTTAGGAAGTCTTCATCCTATTTATAGATCCTTTAATTGCTCCCCAGGCCCCAGTGGCAGGAAGTGATGCTTGTTTTATCAGGGAAGTGTCTGATATTTTTTGTGGTTATAGATGTTGATTTTAAGTCACTTAGGAGGATCAGATAAAGACATTGCTCCCCAATTGTTATTTTCCAAATGTTTTCATGTTATTGCTATGTTTAGTTTTAGAAATACAGCATTGGGATTATTAATATCTCTATTTAAAGATGGAGAAACCGAGGGAGAAAGCTTACACGTTTGTCAAATGAAGGACATACTACCTTGTGAACAGTGAAAATATCCTCATCAAGTCAGTCTATTAAGGAGCATGTGTGCCTGTGTGTATGTAACAAAAGATATAATGAGTTGCAAATAATTTCTGTGGTTAAGTATTGTCTTCTGGCTTTATGGTACCATTTATCATATAAATATTAAAATTTTTATTTGCTTAAATTTGTCCACTTTTCATAAGTTTCCACTTAAAATATCCTACATTTTAACAATTTTTGTTTTTTTTCATACATGTCTGGAATTATTCACTCACATTTTTAATATTTATGTGGAGTTATTTTTTATATGTAATGTGAGATAGAGAACCCTAACTTTATATTCATCTAAAATGGTGAGCCAATTTGTATTTGTTGAATTGCTCACTCCTTCCTAAAGAATTTCAAGTGCCATATTTCCCATTTATTAAGAAACCATATGCACTTAGATGTTTCTAGTACTCTGTTTCATTTCACTGGATATTTGTTTATTCCAGAATATTTAAAAATTGAAAACTACCTCAATTTATTGTCTAAAGCTAGCATTTCTCTAATACCAAAGGGTGGGGGGGAGAAAACAACAGCCAGACTCCACTCATGAATATTAGTGCAAAAATTTTAAATAAAATATTAACAATTCTAATGTAGTCGAGTATGAAGGTAATAATGCAACTGGAACAAAAATTTTATACCAGAAATGCAAGTGTGGATCCACAGGATAGCGACCTACTAATTCTATTACAGTGCTTTATAAATTCATGTAGAAGAGCTGTTATATCAATAGACTGAATATGCATTTCAAAACCTAAGTAGCAAGTGTTTATAAGGACTGTAGAGACCAAGACCTTCTTAGACACTTCTTTTATGCCAGAAAAAAATATAATAAAACACCAATAAGACAGGATGCCCAATATTAGCATTATTATTCAACATTGTTTTAAAGACATTAGGTAATAAAATAACACAAAAATTAAATAAATGATATACTTATTAGAAAAGAAGAAATTTTATTTGTAGATGATATAACTACACATCTAAAACTCAAATAAGAACTATTAGGATAGGAGAGGTTAGTAAGCTAGTTATGCATATTTGAAAATTAATAGCTTTTAAAAGATAGCAGCAATGGACACTAAGAAAAGGAAATGGACTTTTAACATTCCACTTATTTTTAGCAAAACTATAAAATACACTGAAATGAACTTAACAACAGTGTTACAGATCATTATGAAGAATGTGCAATATTTTGTGAAGACCATGCAAGAAAACCTGGTTAAATATTCCGTTAGGAATTCAATGTTCTAAACATTTCAAACCCTACCTAAGTTAACATACACGTACTGCATGATTTTGTAGACCTAGTCTCAATAATTCTAATTCCTTGATTAGAAAATAATTTGCCACCTCTTTTTTTAAACAGTGATGCCCTAGTAGATATCAAAACTTCCTCTAAGGAGATTGTAAATAAAATATTATAATACTGACATCACACTTATTATTTTTATTAGGAAATATGAAAATAGTACACTCAGATTACCTGATGTTATCTAACTTTGCACTTTTTTTCTTTTTTTCTACATCCTTAAGACAGACTCTGCAATTTAATGTGAACTTTAGGAAATAAATATAAAATCATGGAATTGGAGAAAAATAAACAGGTAAATTTATGGCAAAAGGTGACCTGAATTAAATAGTACAATATAAAGATATATAATATATATGCATATACATATACACACATGTATATGTAAAAAACAATAGTATAATATAAAATATGATTACTCAGCTTGGTATTAATAGCTACACAAATAAGGCTAACTTATATTCATACAAATATGTTTAGGAGCTGTGAAAGGGTTTTGCTGTTGTGTGTGGCTTTAACTAAATCCTAATTGGGATACACTACTTTCTCAGGATTAAAGACTGCATTTAGACTTCAATACTTTTACTTTACCTGTGCTCGGCTAAGTTTTATCATTGCTTTTTCCATAAAGGAAGGATTGGCTCCATTTATTTATTCAGTAACCACCTGCTAGTAGCTGTTCTGTGCTAGCCCAATCCCTGCCCTAAAGCAACCCGCTCTCTGGTTAGGAGAAGCAGCAGTGCTGTAGGCCTTCCCTACATCCTTCAAATGCAAGTAGATGACATAGCAACATGCTTCTATCAGTCCCTTACAGCTGTTCACATTAATATTTTCATAGTTAGTACTTGAAAGAACTATATCTCTTAAAATGGAAACTCTGGTATAAAAAATTCTCACATAGTATGGCCTTGCCTATAACTCAGTCCAAATAAGTAAAATAAAATTAAACCTGCCTATTAAGAATACTAAAACATTTCTTTTTTTTAAATTGTTTTATTGCTTAAAGTATTACAAAGGGCATTACATATGTGTCCTTTTTTTCCCCCCGCCCTTGACAATCCCCTGGCCTCCCCTACCCCCCAGGGTCTTATGTCCATTGGTTATGCTCATATGCATGCATACAAGTTAATGTGGAATTTTTAAGTTAAGTAAAAGCAAAACAAAAAAATTCCAAAAGTTGAATAGTCAGCAGATAATGAAAAACGATTAACAGGAAAATGGAACACATCTTCAGGCAATGATGATCGAAAGACATCAACTAATCTCTATTGAAAAGGTGAGGAAGACAATGATAATAAAGTTGTATTAATAACTACCTGAGGGAAAGAGAGTTTTATAAAAGGAAGGATTGGAAGCATCACATTTACCTCTTTCACCAGTAAACTTTCTGCTTTGTGCTCTGCGTCTTCAGGTACTGTTGAGTACAACGTTCGGATATCCCACGAAACTGTGGCCGTCTGAGAGAAACAATGAAAAGAAATTAAGCCCTCCAACTTAAAAACATTGTGCACACCTCTACACCAAAACACAGCAGGGAGGTCTTTTCCATCTTAGCTTTTAAGGACAAGAGATTTCAGAGACACTTCCTTGGTTCTTCGAAGTTTATTCTCTAGGAGAGAAAATCCAAACCCTCCTTTATTACCACTTACCAGCATTATTACAATTACTGTTTATCAGTGAAGCTTATGATTTTAAGCTCTTTCCTTCCCTGCAGAAAATGAAAATTTGGACATCTGTCTATTGTGACTGGTTCATTTCTATTGGTATCTTTTGTTATTGTTGCTAATGATAAAATAAATATAAAATAAAGGAGAAGATATACAAAATCATTGTTAATGAATCCTACTGTAAACAATCTCTTGAATATCAACAGGATAAATTTAGCCCTTTTCAGAACTCTTTGTGTGTGTGTGTGTGTGTGTGTGTGTGTGTGTATGTGTGTGTGTGTGTGTGTGTAACTACAATTAGGGATGGGAGGCAAGAAAGGGTGTTTAGTATATCTGTGCCTTGAAGAAAACAAGTCATGTTTCTGGTGTCTTTTTTGTTATTGTTGTTGTTAAAATGAACAAAGTATTTGCAACTTCAATGCTAAACAACCTTCTGTTAAATGAATATACATGAACTGAAAGTATAGAGTATCTCTTAAAACAAAACGTCTAACACAGAATTCACAGTTTGTTTCCTCTTTATACATCTTCAGTTCTATCCAGCTGGGGATTAGGGGAGGTCGTAAAACAGTTACTTTCCATCACCAGCTTCCAGCTCTCTTCAGTCTGTGCTCCTTTTGATTACAGGGATGCTGGAATGATGAGTCTGGTCACATAGCTGGTACCAACCGTTGGGGTCTTTTATTTTGTAAATTACCAACCCACAAATGATTAATCAGACATAATAAAGTTCATTTGAACTGTTCTAGATAAGGGGTATTTTGAATGAATTATTGGAACAGATGAAAGTCTCAAACCCCTCCCTATTGGGGGGAAGATGGGAAAGAGAGGGGTCCAGGGAATTCAGTATTCTGGGTTCATGGCAGCTGTAAGCTCTGCCACCAAGGGCAGCATCATTACTTTTCTTCCAAACCTAGACTCCTATTTTCTTCAAATCCTCTCTTTCTTCACTCCTGATGTGAGCTCCATGAGGTCTGTTTAGTTTACTGCTATAACCTCAGTGCTTGGTTGGGGCGTACCTACTGATTTGTTGAAGGTGTTGAGCATGTGTGAGTATGCATATGTGTGTTCTGTGTGAGCATGTGGTGAGTGTATGTGGTGTGTGAGTTTATCTGTAAGGGGAACATGGGCTTGAACACTGTGAAAGAGGAAGAATGTCATGTGAGTCTAATAAGATTACAGACTAAAAATTAATGAGAACACTATGCTCAAGATACCTCATATAGTAAAAAATCAGTGCTCATCCTAAAATACAGCTATGGACTGAGCTCCCTTGGTCAGTGCGTTTGCCCTAGGATTTGATTGCAGGTATTTGAACAGTTAGGAAGTGATCATCAATTCAAGCAAAGTGCAGGTTCACAAACAGGGAGACATCCCTTCCCATGGGAAGTACGATAGGACCAACTTAAGATTTATTATTATTATTTAGATTTTGCATTTTTTCATTCCTTTTGAGTTTCCTCTTTCATCTTGTTTCTTTTATGTTATTCACTCTGTTGGATAAACAGCAAATAAACTCTATTAAAGTTTGGAGTAGAAGACTTAAATGCACGCCTAAATTGAGCTTTGCTGGATTTCAATTATTTGGGGATAACTTATTTCCTATTTGGACAGATAATTCACAGATACTCAGTGTTACTTGTCTGGTTTCAAGGGGACATTACATATTGTAATCTGTTGACAAGATCAGGATTTTTTTCTCTAAATAATTTTTTTTCTAGATTTCAGCCTCTATTTTATCATAAAAGCTTTATATAAAAAGTAAAAGATTCCTCTTTTTCATTATGCACTATAGTCTCCTATTGATTTCGTGCCTTTTGAAAAAAAATAATAGCTGTTCTAAATACTCTAAGTGTGATGGAAAGTAGAGTAACATGGCCTAAATGTAACCTTCCTGTTCAGTTATACTATAAACCTACCATCCCACTAAGATCACTGCTCTGTACAATAGAGTGAATACTGAGCTAATTTAAAAAGGATATTTTTCTTAATGGTAAGCTTCTGAAATGTGAGCTCAGGTTTTCAGTAATAATAATTACATGGCTACTTGATTCATGATGTCATGTAGTAATGATGGAGCCCCCATACCTAAGCTAATGCTCATATGCAATGTATGAGATTGGGAATTCATTCAGGCTGGGGTCATAAAAACAGATCATGTGTACAGTCATGTGTGCAATGATTATGAGTGATTCCTGATGACCTCTGGTTATGAAATGACAAGTGGGGTTGAGTCATCTCAGTTTAAATTTATATATAAATCTAAAACATTATTTTACAACATGCATGGAATTATAGCACATCTAATACTTTGCACAGAATACAGAAGATACAAGAAAAGGAATACACGTTAAAATAAATGCCTATAACAAGTTATTGGTCTGTTATATTTTGTGGTAATACTGGAGAACCTGCCTGAAAAAGCAGGAAGCCACCAGTTTCAACTGTAAGAATTGTGGTACTTCTGCTCACATTTGACTTCTATAATGTGTCTCCTTTGAAGCAAAAATAAATTGATCAAATAAAAAAGAAAAGTATACAGAGTCATATTTGTTAAGGTTACAGAGAATTTCTTTTCTGAGAATTGGATGCTTTCAGACCACGACAAATTGCCTTGGCCACAGCAGACTTCCTGTTCTCTTTTATAAACCGTCTGGTCGACAATTAGTACAGCTCAATGGCATGAAATGGATCTGAGACTGGGCTGGAACTCAGCCGAGCTCCTCTTCTGGAGGTAGTTTTACAAGCGGACTATTGTGCAGAGATTAGGCATTTGGAAATAAAAATTACCATTTTTATTTATGAAACAATGCATGCAGGCTTGCTTGTCATTTCAGGCCTATACTATTCAGACAGCGTAGACTACGCCCTGTCACTTTCTGGTTCCTCTACTCTGCAGTGGGTTGTCTTGGTGGCTTTGCCACAGCCACCATTCTGCTGGCTAACATGACCACAGAAGACTTCATTCCAAGTACATCAGGGCCATTTCTCAATTGACCAAAGGCCACTGTCAAAGTCTAAAAAAGAGGCCACTTATCCTATCTTGGGCTGAGCACAGCTTCCTGTAATAGCATTGCAGATCCCAGCTGTTCAAAAAAGAAGACAGAGATGCTGGTGTCAGCAGTAATCAATCAGTCCCAGCTTGAGAAGTCAATGGGCCTCACAACAGAGACTGTTAACTAACAGTTGCGATCAATCCCAACCCAGCAAGTGTCTGAATGTGACCTCCACCAGATTTCTCAGACTGAGACATGGACAGTGCCTCAATTTTAAGCAGGAGCTTATATTACATTAGTTGCTTGAAAAACATTTTTATCACATTCAGAAGAGTATTGTTGTGATTTCATTTTGTTTTTATTTTTAAATAAATGAGAAAATCACTTTAATGCCTTCATTGTGCTTTATAGGGAAGGTGTCTTTGTTTTGCTGAAGGTACACTGCATGGGGGATGCACAGATAGTGAGCAGTTGGCCATCACTGGACAGTCGCCCTCCTCCAGCCAAGGCGAGCATGGGGACATCTCTGTCACAGGATGTAAGTGTATAAGGAGGGAGGTTTGGAGACCTGATTCAAGTTTTAGTCTTAGATTGGCAAACCCCTGAGCAAGTCATTTCACTTCTGTTTTGCGATTCATTTCTTCAAAATGTGTCACCTCCTCTAAGGAGGTGAGGATAGGATATTCTACCTATGGAAAAATGTGAGCATGAATAGAACCCAGTGCTCCGGTATACAGATACTTATGCACTAGGACCTCCCCTTGGCAAGGACTTGTGGCAGTGGGCTGATCTCTCCAAGGTTGCACAGTGAAGAAATGTGCTGGCTGTGAGGCGGGCAGACATGGCCCTGTCATGACCCTGTGACGAGCAGCCTCAGACACAAGCAGCCCTGACACAGATAGCCACCCTGCCACGGCATCTTCCTGCATGGCTGCTCACATCCCTTCTTCCATCCAGGGCTCAGTCCTGCACCATCCTTGCCCATGCTCTTCTGTCTCTCAGAGAATCCCTTTCTTTCCTTGTTCTTTTCTAATCTCAGGTTTAGGATAGGTGCCAACTCCTTTTGAAAATCTTCTCTAATTCATGCAACATACATCTCTTCTCTGAACTATATGGTTACCACCTGCAGCTTAACTGTAGAATCTTTAGGGCCAAAAGCTCTGCCTGTGATTAGTTATGTCAGTCATTGTACAGGTGTGTTGTTTTGAGTATAAATCACATTAACTCTTCTTTGAGGACAAATTATAAAAATAAATTAAATATTTTGCCATGTTCTTCAGTACATTTTGTTTAATTATTTTAAAGAATGAAGTATTTGAGTGTAGACATATATTTTTATGATTGTTCAGTGCCCTATCTCTGGTTTAAGTATATCCACAGTGCTGTGAACCATCATCAATATTTAATTTTAGAACAGTTTCATCACTCCCCCCTCAAAACCCATACCATTAGCAGTTACTTCCCATTCTTCCTTCTTCCCAACCCTTGATGATTACTAGTCAACTTTCTGTCTCATGAATTTGCCTATTCTGGATACTTCATGCAAATGGAATCATTCAGTATGTGCCTTTTTGTGACTGGCTTCTTTCACTTACATAACATTTCAAGTTTCATCCAGGCTCTAGCACATGTCAGTACTTAATTTCCTTTCAGGCGGAACTGTTTATCCATTCACCATTTGATGGACATTTGGGTTGTTTTCACTTTGGGGCTATTTGAATAATGCTGCTATGACTATAAGTGTCCAATCTTTATTTGGACATATATTTCTAGTACGATGGAGCCCAGGGCAGTCTCTACATGTTCTCACTGAATTGAAATACACAGTCTAGACTGTTTCATACAGTGCCAATTACCCAATGGCACCACTCACTGTGGGATTCGGGGAGTTAATATTTCCCTCAAGTTGTGCACCTTATTTTTGGCCACAGAATACTATTTGGACAGAAACTCTAATAATAAAAGTCAAGGTGCTTATGTTTGATTCCCATCTTTACAGTTACTCTCCATCCTTGAACAAGAGGCTTTTCAAATCTCAGCTTCATTAGCTTATAAATGAGAGAGCTATTATAACTTAGAAATAACCTAGTTTAACAAAGACTATTACTTAGCTTTTAAATCACAATTACAGCATTCTTGCATGAACACTGGGAGCCACTTAGGCTCAGAAGCCAAGGTTTAAAAAGAGGTTGAGCCCAGCCAGTGTGGCTTAGTGGCTGAGCATCGACCTATGAACCAGGAGGTCATGGTTCCATTCCCAGTCAGGGTTCATGTCTGGGTTGTGGGCTCGATCCTCAGTGTGGGGCATTCAGGAGGCAGCTGATAAATGATTCCCTCTCATCACTGATGTGTCTATCTCTCCCTCTCCCTGCCTCTCTGAAATCAATACAAAATATATTTTTTTAAAAAGAGGTTGAGATTCCTATAACATGTTAGGTTGTGTCTCAGTAAGAGAAGCAAGAAAAACAAACCCAACAATCTCATGACCTTTCTGCCTTTCAAAAAATAAAATAAAATAAGACCTTTCTGCTTCCTCTCACCAAATGACCCATGTGGTTGAGTCTGGAAATCCCCATTACCAGTTGCTTTTTATAGCCAAAAACATACTATGAAACGAACAAGCCATTGGTATGCTAAGAAATCACAATTCACTCAGTCTTAATAGTGAGCCAATGAAAATGCCAGGATGTACTGAAGAGCCCTGAGAGACTAATTCTGTAATGAATTAGGGATTTGATAGGAAGGAGGGTTTTGAGAAGATGGTGTAACTATCTAAACAGGCTATTTCAGGTGTGCAGCATAGACCTTTGACTTTGGCAATGGTATTTCCCCAGGTTGAAAGCATAACCTTGTTTATATCGGTGATAGTCACAACTTAGCTCACAGAGGTGGGCCATAAGGCTGAGCTGAAATAGAGGAGTTTTACTGGTGTGGGCAGTATTGAAATATGCTTTCCCACAGTGTGAGGTGCTGCTAGCTTTCAGACCTCTAAACGTTTTCCCACAGTGTGAGGTGTGCTAGCTTTCAGACCTCTAAACTTTCTTATTTATTTACACTTTGTAACTCCCAGAAATGATTCCACCTCAGGCTCTCGGTGTCCTTTGCTTAGCAAGAGACTCATTTCTGGCTTTCTCACTTTGGGTTCTGCTGTTTTGTGTCTGCCTCTCCTTAAACAGAATCACTCCACAATATGATTCAGTGTGTCCTCGAAACTGTCCTTTAGCTTTTGTTTGCCTTCCTCACTCTCCTTGCCTAATTCACTAAGCCGCAATTTGGTGACTAAGTTCTTTCTTTTTCTTTTCTTTTTTTTTTTTTTGGTCTTAAGTTTCTATTGCTACCAGCTTCAAAAAGATAGATGAGAAAAACAAGAATAGCAAATATAATTATTGAAGAAGTACATGTTTTTGAATGTACTGTTAATGAGTGCGCTTAAACTGCTTATTTCTAGTAAATCATTCTAAGTCATACAGATCATCATGCCTGCTCCCAGAACCCACGCATCAGGAGAAATCATTTCTACCTGGAGTGTCAAGAAAAAGGAAGGTGCTGCTACTTCAGTCCCTTAGCCTAGAAGAAGATGATTTTAATTCAATGTTCAGCTATCTTAATTGAATGCCCATGAGTCAGACATTGTGTTGAGTACTTGAAATACAGTTATAAATGGATTTCTCCCTTGCCTAGTAACAAAAAGCATGTGCGTAAGTACATTAAGTGTTATAGGGAGGAAATTAGCCAGGCACTGGCCTAGGTGGAATGAGCCTCTGCAACAGGGGGTCATGATCTTAGTGCTGTTGTTGTGAGGTGATTTTTGAGTGGTGCCAAAGAGGAAAGTATATTAATGATCATTTTATTCCTCATTACTTCATTCTCTTTATTCTCCAATTTCCTTTCAGAATGGCTGTTTGCTTCGTAAAGGAATAAAGTTATATTTAAAATAATAATCTACATGTTTCTGAAATAAATATCCATTTTCCACTTGTGTTGTGCAAGTGCCGCTCTTGTTTCTGGGGGCCTTGCAATGACCAAGATAAAAGACATCCCGTCCTAGTACAGGCTACACTCTGACAGCGAGAAACACCAGGAATGGCAAAGCAAATAGATTTTTCTAGGTAGCAACACATTCTACAAGAGAAGCAAGTAGGCTGATGGGGTGGGTAATGTAGTGTGGGAGTTGGGTAATGGAGGCTGAAAGTCAGGGATGCGTCTTTGGAGAGGGAGCATCTGAACTGAACCATGAGTGAAAAACAGGAACCAGCATGCAAAGAGGGAAAAGGCCCTATGAGCTTGGCAAGCTCAGGCAACAGAAAGAATGGAAGGTAGGTATCCATGTAGTGAGCAAGGGAAACAGGGTGAGGAGATAAGGGCTCAGAGATCATCAGGAACCAGCTGGCTGGGACAATAATAAGAAGGAGCTTGACCGGACTCTCAAGGCAATGGGAGACCACTGGGAAGTTTTACCCAGAGGACTGGCTTATCTGATTTGTATTTCTAAAAGCTTTCTTTAAATGAATCAAAATGAAGGCAGGGAGGGAGCAGCAAGACCCTTTAAAGGCCACTTCTGGGGATCCAGGCCAAAAATGATGATGCTGATGATAGCTTGGGCCAAGAGCTTGGATAGACAGAAACGATGTAGGAATTCTTGATACTCCTAAACTATAAGCATTCTTAATCAACTTTACATTTCATCCATATTAGGGCACACACGTCTTAACCACAGGGCTTTTGCTTTTCCTGTCAGCCTCACTCGTCTAGAAAGTGTTGCTCTATATTCAGTGCCTTGTGGGTGCTAAATAAATATTGATGAAACAAACCAAGTAATGAATCATGTCTGCTCTCAGTGTGGGTGCTTGGAAATGTGGAAACACAGAAGTGAGCTGAATTCTCCAATCAGTGAGACACAGCTGGGCTAAAGACCACTGGAAGGAGGGTGGGGAGCTGGAGCTGTTCCCCTTCCTTCCATTCTGTGATACGTTAGGATTGGAGTGGTCATCTACTACTACGTCCTACTGGGTGGGTGGAGACTGTCCATACACATCCCACAGAATCCTTACCATTGCTCAAGGATGAGCCTGGGAAATGATCCTCTAGCCTGGTGAACAGGAGGCTTGCTGTTGGTGACCAACACCCCTGACATGTGACATAGGCAGGGGATGGGGCAGACAAGGGCAGAGAGTTTGTAAGGAAAGCTCTTTATTCCACATAGAGGAAGAGGGAAAAACTCCAACACATAAACACGATTCATTTTAGCAGGAATCTGTATAGCAGATTCTGTAAAGGGTCAGGTAAATTGTTTAAGGTCCTCTCCTCTGCTGTAATGACTTCATCTCTATTGAAGTCTGCAGGTGTAGTATGAAAGCAGCCATTGACAACAGGTGAATAAAAGGGAATGATTGTATTTAAGTAAAATCTTATTTGTGGATACCAAAAATCAGAATTTTATATAATTTTTATGAGTTACAAAATAGGCTTCTTTCTTTTCCCTTCAACTATTTAACCAGTTCTATGAAGAAAATACAACAGACTAGCGTTAAAAAATACACACATAAAATTCATTCGTACTTCACAGGACATATAAAAATAGACAGCAAGCCACCCATGGGCCACAGTTTGTCAACTCTTACTCTGTAGAACAGGAACGAGGAAAAACTATCCATCTGCATTTTGTTAAAAAGTTGGCAACTTCAAGCAGTAACAATATTTGACGCTATCCTTTTATTTGGCAAGTGCTTAATGTAAATGAAAATTTAGCTGTTTGTCTGAGAAGACATTTTCTGATAAGGGGGACTCCATAGCATCAGATGTCTCTTGAACACCTGCTAATTGGCAATTAGTCTCCCAACTGTTCTCCCAGGTTCCTCTTCACCCTGTTATATGCTCCAATAACATACACCAGGTCATTTGTTCTCCTTGAAACACTCCAGTGACTTGCCACTTGCATTTGAAGATGGCACAAAGGCTTACCTTGTCCTTGCCTGACCTCCTCTCTGACCACCCTCTCTGTCCGCCCACACCACTCTTCAACCTCAGAGCTCTCCAGGGCCTTTGTAGCAGCTTCCTTCAGCCTGAAACACCCCTTTCTGCCCTCCTAGGTTTTAGTATGGTTGGTCCTCCTCAGTTCAACCTTGTTATTGGTGCAGTCCATGACCCCCAGTCCAATCTAGCTCTTCTTCTAGTCAGCTTCTATTGCATGGCCCTATCTCATTTTCTTTATGGAACTGCTCTTTATCCAAACTATCTTGTTAATTTAATTTGTTCACTTTTTTTGCCTTATTTTTCCCAGTAAAAGGTAAGCTCCATTAAAACAAGGTAATTTCTGTCTAATCAATGCTGATTCCCCATTCTGAGATTCATGCCTAACACTCAGGATTATACATTTGTTGAATGAATAAAGAAAGGACACAGTCTGAGGGGCGACAGAATGTTATACCCAGAATTGTGCTAGTCTATTACCCCAGTTGGGAATTAGGATGATGGTGTTTGATAGGGGTGAGGGTTGGGTAGGGGAGGAAGAGTATGGTTTTGAGAAATGGACAAGGGCCAGATGTTGGAGAAGCCCTTGGGCAATGCTCAGGTGTTTGCCCTTCATTTTGATGCCTATGGGGCTGGCTGCACTGGATAAAAGAATTCAGTGTGTTTACTGGAATGGTCACTTCGGGAAAAGAAAAAAAGTATGTATTATGTGCTCTGTTTACATCTATAGGACAGCAAAGGTCATACCATATTCAGATCATCCTTAACTTAAGTGAGTGTGAAAGATACCAAAAAATGAAGTCAAATTCAATGAAAATGTTTCATGCCATCTACTCTCTTCTTGAGTTGGGGGAACTTGGTGTAGCTTTTGACACATTTCTGAACAACAGAGCTAGAAGAAAAAGTTTTCCAAGTTTTGAGGTGTGTTTTTTTCATGTGTATGTTGTTGTTTGACAGAAAAAGGCTGGTAAGTTTGCCTTCAGTCTGAAAGAAAATGAGGATACGGAATTAAAAATAAAACGTGGGTCAACTCTGTGTTTGCAGTTCAAGACCCAGTGGCCTGGTCCAACCACGGAAATGAGATCTCTGCATGAGATAAGCTTCTCTTAAAGTGTGTCAAAGTGGGAGCCATTTAAAAATCTGAAAAAGATTGGGAGAGCTTCCTTTTCCTACCTACAAATCTATCACCTTTCTTTCATCCTTCTTTGTACTTGGAACAGAAAGTTAACTTGCATAATACCTTCTTTTTTTATTGAGCCATGGAGGAGGGTGAAAACAATGAACCTTTAGAAGCCAGAAGCCAGACCTGCCCCCAAAGTAGGGGAGGGAAGGGAAGTCTGAAGCCATTTGAGGAAATGTGAGGTCTGAGGCCCAATGGTTATTTCACAGGATGACCTCAGAGCTGTCTTTACATCAGCTTTAAAATGCTCATGTTGGTGATGTTGGAGAGTACCTTTCTTTTAGGAGAAAGAAGGAAAATTTACCACCTGCCCATTAAGATCTGTTTCATAGTTAGATATTTACTAACAATTTTTAAATGTTTAAAATGACCACAAATGGATTGGTTAGGACACGTGGCTGCATCCATAACTTTACTGTGTTTCTCTCCAAAACACATTTCATTTTTATTCATTCTGTTTACCATCCCAAGAGCGGTCTCTGTGCCAGTGAACATTGTCCTAAAAAGGGCATATCCAAAATCACAAAGCCCTCCATGAAGATGCACCTGCCTATCTTTCTCTGCCCACAGGCCTTATCATTTCCTTATTAAAGGACACCCAAGATTAAGAGTGACTTTTAAGAATTGCCTCTTTTGTGCCAAGAGAGTCCCAGCTTTGTCATCAGTTGGTTACAGTTGCTTGGAAGCTTTTAGTTAGAAATGGTCTGAAGGAGGAAGTAGGCCAGGTAGGACAGTGGTTTAAAACCCATACGTTGGCAGAGATACAGGACTAGCTGGACCCAGGCAGTGCCCTGTGCTGCTCCCGTTCCAAGTGGCCACCTTCACTTAGCCCCCATCTTCAAATGTACGAGGTTCTTGGGCACTGGAAATTGCTGGATGTGGACTACCACTGCAGTGACTGTAATGTAGGGTGACCACAGGGAGGGCTGGACTCCCCTGACCCCCTAATCATCTTGCGGGCCATCCTGAACTTAGATGGCTTGAAAGGAGCACACTCACCGAGAAGTCGTCACTGGGGAAGAAGAGGAGATCTCGAAGGGGATCATTCTGATACGTCTTTTCAAGTTCTTCAATGATAGTTTCATAATCCAAAGGCTCGGGGAGCCTGGGTTTTTCTTGCTGTAGAAAAAGAAAACATAATATTGACCACTGACACATATAATCTTCTTAATGCCTGGTTGGGTTTCATGTCTTAGTATCACCAAGGCTTTGACATTGTGCAACCTTTCAATAGCTTCACAGAGACTCCAGGCATTTAGGGCAAAGCCACATAACTGTTATTTCCAGATCTCAAATAATAGGAGAAGATCCTGAAATATGTGACATCTCATTCAGTAATTCAAGCTGTTCACTGAGTCCTAGCACACCCATAGCCTATAATTCTATGTAAACTTTACCTTGTCAATGGGAAGAAAGGTCTTCCGTTACTTGCTATAGTATTGTGATGATCATCATCACTTTTGCTGAATTAGATACTTCCTTGTGAGGTCTACTTGAGTGTATTCCAAAATGTTGGCACCCTGCTAGCAATCAAAGTATCACAGGCTGTCTTAGTTGTCACTGAAGCATGGATCCTGTGTCAGAATTAATTGCTTGGCTCTGAGCCTTTTTGCCTCAATAGAGAGAAGCTGGATGATTCTCTGACAGAACTGAACAACATAACTATTATGGACACAGTGTGGTGAAAATGGAGAAGAGTCTGAAAATAGCTGTATAATCACACTGCATTGAAGACGTGAAGCTGAAGCCCTGGCTGTGTAGCTCATTGGTTAGAGCAATGTCCTGCTGGGCCAAGGTTGCCGGTTTAATCCCGGTTCAGAGCACATACAAGAATCAACCAATGCATGAATAAATGAAATAACAAATAGACCCCTCTCTCTCTCTCCCCTGCTCCTTCCCCTCCCCCTCAAATTAATACAAATAAAATAAAAATAAAAAGTCCTTAGGCTGAAAAGAATGGCACTTCCTTCAAATAAGCTGCCCATAGCACCAGAAAGATAAAGACAATGCTAGTGGGAGAAGGTGTGATTGTTTCATTATAGGGTTGGTGTGTTTAAATGATGGAGCCCAAAAGAAAGAATAACACATCACAGAACATAAAACCAAGGACACAACTAAGTTCCCTTGGCCCTTTGATGAAGCATTTATATTAACACAAATGAGAAGAAATGGCTGTTTGGATTATTTTAAGGCTTGGAAGCTGGAGTGGTCACCATGAAATTTGTATGCTAAAGTGATCTTGTAAATGAAAATAAAATTTGTGGGGTTTTTTTTCACGACAATGACATCAACAGTTTCCCACTACCCTCGTTCCTCCCCAGTCTGCAAGGCACACAAATTTAGCTTCCATTTCTAAGGCCTTTTTTGAAAGATCTCTGCTGCTAAAGCCCCAGAAATCTTTATTGACGTTTTAATAATTTCTAATGCACTTCTCAAAGTAGCAGTCAATGTTTATTTTGATGATTTTCCAAATATAAAAAGTGACACAAAACAAAATGTAACACAATGGGCCAATAATAAAGATTTCCATGTACTTTCTGCATCAAAATAAAACAAAAGGAAAATAAACCCATTTTACAAATCCTTAAATAAATCGAGGAAAATGTACAGTGAATATTTTCTCTGGAAAGGGCCCTTTAAGTAAGATTGCTAGATGTAGCAAATAAAATTCAGAACTCCATGCAATATTTGAAGAAAAGAAGAAATTTAGTTGCCCAACATAATCTACTGAGTGAAAGAGCTGTGAAACTTGTAACATTTTGAAGTAGAAGAAGGAGAGACACTATGGCACCAATAGAGTAATTAAAAACAAAATCTTCCTAAAATCAGTATCTTTTAATAAAAATTATTTTATTTAGACTTGTTTTAAGTTACAATTTTCTATTTTCCCAGTCAAAGGTCAATTCTAAGGATTACAAAATGATAGCTCAAGAGACATGCAGATCCCAGATGTTTGGTTTGGTGCAAACATTTATTTCACTTTATTTTTTCTTTTTTTGTCTTTATTGATTAAGGTATTACACCCCAGATGTTTGGTTTGGTACAAACATTTATTTCACTTTATTATTTTTTTGTCTTTATTGATTAAGATATTACATATGTGTCCTTATTCCCCCTTTGCCCCCCTACCCTCCCACTCATGCCCTCACGCCCCTGGTGTCTGTGTCCATTGGTTAGGCTTATACAAGTCCTTTGGTTGACCTCTCCCCCTTTCTTCCACCCTCCCCTACCTTCCCTCTGAGGTTTGACAGTCTGATCGATGCTTCTCTGTCTCTGGATCTGTTTTTGTTCATCATTTTATTTTTAGTTGGCTTTGAATGCCTTTCAGGGGTGGTATTTCACTCCAGTTCAGCTATGGATCTCCATAGTCCTTTTCTATTACCTCTTAACCTGCAAAACCATACTTTGATTTTACCAACTGCCCCACAAGGCCTTCAAGTCTGAAACACTGGGCTTACTCTAGAATCTCTTTCCCACCCTAATATAGTTTTGGTATATTAAACATAGCAAATAAAATAGAATGTATTGTAAAAGCATCAGACAGTTCTTATCTCAGCCACAGATTTGGTTGGTTATGTCTCTTTCCTTTCTTGTGTTTTCAGCTTAAGTGTGAGCCCTTTGGTCTCATAAGCTGGTGGCATAACTACTAGCACTTTCCTTCTCTCTTTTCTTCACACCACCATGTGAGAATGTGGCTCCTTGTTTGTTGCAGTTGATAGATTTAAAGGCAAATGGCATCAAGATGTTTTAAGAGGCCTCCTACAATTTTGTTTGCACTGTCTTCTAAATTTCATCTCCCATCAGCTACAAACTACAGCATTAATAAATAAGCTGGAGACTAGCAGACCTTCAAAGAAGACATTTTACTAGGGCACCTCTTCCACCTAAAGCGAACGCCACCTAAATTCATAGAATAGAAAAATTAGAGTTTGCAAGTCACAGGTTATCAATAAAACCATAGAAAAACTAAATCCTAAACTCTCCTTGTTATGCCCAATAAAAGGCACAGCTTACAACAGATGTAAGCATCTATTGGAAGGTAGATTTTCATTTATTCATTTCAGGCTAGGACATACCAGTCAATCAATAAATGACATTTACTAAGACTTTCCTGTTTAAAATGCTGCACTGAGGTTATTTTGACACGAAGTTACAAAACCTAGCAGATCTGCTTCATCTAATGTATTCAGTCTTGACCTCTGGGCAGAGATATATTAGTTGAGTGCTATCTTTTCAAGGAACTTGTTAATCAATGTGTAATTTTCAGGATATTCAATGCATTATAATTTTTTTGGACATGAGGGTGTTTATGTTTTTTAAAATATATTTTTTATTGATTTCAGAGAGGAAGGGAGAGGGAGAGATAGAAACATCAATGATGAGAAAGAATCATTGATCAGCTGCCTCCTGCACACCCCACACTGGGGATCAAGTCCACAACCTGGGCATGTGCCCTGACCGGGAATCGAACTGTGACCTCCTGGTTCATACGTCAACACTCAACCACTGGGCCATGCTGGTCGGGTGGACATGAGGTTTAAAAACGCAAATAACAATGATATATTTCATAGCATCTAGAGCCTGGGATCTGGCAGTGTTTGCCATGAATGCGTTATGATCTGTGATGGTGAGAATCCAGGCTATGGATCCCATAGTTCTCTCTGGTGCAGGAGAGCTGTTTTGTTCAATTCTTCAGTCAAAGAGACAGATCTATATAAGGATGGTGGGATAAGTTAATTTCTCACTACAGCTGCTTGCAGAGACACTGAGTAAAACTGGGAACTGAGCAGCATTGATTTATAGCTTTACAATGGTTGGGTTTGTCCCTCCAGAATTTAATGTGCCTCTTTCTTCTGGAAATGTACCAACTGGGAGGAGGCATGTGCCAAGACTGCCCTGAATTGGATTGGATTTTCATAGTGCTTTTTACTCTCACTCTCTTTCTCTCAAACGAGTAATGAATTTCATTAGCTATTCTAAAACCACTCCAGGCCTGGGAAAAGGCACCCACCAGTACTGTTATTATGCAGCAGGGCTGGTGTTGCACCACAGGGTAACAGGCACTATTCTTCCTATACAGTATTAAGGGATTTGTTTGTTTCACTTCCCCAAATCCACAGCTCTCCTCCAATAAAACTTCACAGCAGAAGAATGGGATCCCGTCACCAAAACAAACGCTCCCTTCCCTTCTACTTATTCCTCACTTCTCATGGATTGCCAACACAACGTCTAAGTCCTAGAGTTGGTCAACCTGTCATCTTCATAACAGCCAGTACTGCCAAGAGCCCTTTAATTGGTTTGGAGTAGTCGCTGGTCTATGCCTTAGCTAAAGATTCCAATTGCAAGAACATAGTGTCCATTACAATGATCTGAATTGCTTTCATAATTGTAATTAAATATCAAATGGGTGAAATGACGCTGAGGACTAAGCATTTGAAGTATGTAACACTGAACAATTACATGATTAAATCATCAACCTAGACCTGTCTCCAGAATAGAAATATGATCTAACTAAAAAATAAGCTGGACTATGGAGCTCTGCTTTAGGAAAGTCCAAAATGAAAGGAAGAGTGTGATTACAGGTTTTCTGTATTGAGATGCAACTGAGAGTGTAGCATGCACTCTAGAATGAATGTTATGGGGTAATATTTGTGTGTCTTAGAACTGTACCACATCCACAGTGCTCATCACATAAGTGCCAAGTTTTAAATTTGCACTAGCCATGGGTTTAAAGCACTTCTATTGTAAATTTAATGTGTACAAAGAGCAAAGAGTAGGCACTCAATAAATATTTGTTGAGTTAATAAGTTTATATCATTTCATGCAAGAATTCCTTTTCTGGGACTCAATTTTTTTTAAAAAAAACAATCACATATATAATCAAAATTTATACAAAATTGTCTTTGCAAAATTATCTTTGTAACAAGATGGGAAAAATATATTCACCTTAATCCAAGATAGATAAGAAAGGCAGGCAGGCTGGTAGGCACTATATCCAAAAAGTGAAGACACCATAACTGCTGCTCAAAAATGTGTGGTTTATATTTTTCAAAGAATTGTGTGTCATGGAGAGAGACTTAGTGCTACAATGGGCTCTGGGAAGGGCATTGAAAATAGGGTAGGGGTTGGAATAAAGCAATAAATAATTTAATAGTACATGCAATGTTTCCTCCTTGTAACTCTTCATCCTTCATTACAGTTCATTGACCCACAAAATTTTGTATGAGTGGCTCTTGTGGGAAAACATGAGGAGGTTGGGGTCCTTGATCAAGGTGGCAAGCATTGCTACAAAAGAAAAGATAACAAGAGGGCACTACCTCAGAAGGCAAGAAGGTCAAGTTCATCTTGACACTGTTTTTCTAGATTCACACATATTGTGACATTAGAGTTTAAATCTGGAATACCTAGATCTATAAGGGGTAGTAAGGAATGAAGGACATGGTCAGATAAATGGGAAACAATAAATTATCAAGGATAAGGAATGGTTAGGAAATTATGGCACATCCTTTCTAAGAAATAATACATGACCATTAAAACTGAGTTTTTGAAGTTTGTAATAACAAGCAAAATTGCTTATGTATTATTGTTAAGTAAAAGTGTGAATAAATATTGCACACTGTAATAACTGTGCAAGATTTTAAAAACTTAAAGAAAAAAGATTAGAGATATAGATCCAAATATTATCAGTTATTATATTCCAATGGGATGATGACATTTAGGATTTTGCTAATTTGAATTTTCACATTTTCTAAAATGAACATGTATTGCTTTCATCACGGTAAAAAAATGAACTTTGTCTTTCAAGTTATCATGCCTCCATGGAAACACTGGGGAATCATTGAATCATTGTAAAATTGTTTACCCTTTGCAAATCCACCAGAGAGGGAACCTAGAAAATCCCAGTGGGGACTTTACATGGAAGTTCAACCACTAATATCATCAAGTAATTTTTAAAAAAGATCCATAAACACCAGGGGAAGGAGACTGGGGAAAAATTACAGATTATGTATGTGCACTAGAAACTAATGTCAGCAAAAAGGGGAAGAACAATTAGCAATGTATTTACTAAAGTATTTTGAGCTCTGTAGGGTACCACCACAATCTGGTAAATCACTTAAACACCTCTGTGTACCAGTCACTGTCACAGAGGATTCCAAGTCAGAATCTGTATTTGGAAGTTAGGATCTTTTACCTACCAGCTGCATAATTTGGACAAGCCATTTAAATTGGACTTAGGTTGAGTCCAATGAGTCAAGGGTCAAATTTTCTGCTTATGGTAGTGCAGTTATAAGGATCAAGGAGATGGAGTATGTGAACCATCAAATACATGCCAGACAAATATAGATTTGCCTTTATTTGAAAATAATTGAAAGCACCTCACATGTTTTACCCCAAAGCATACACCAAAACCAAGTCAAATTAACCAGCCAATTGAACTACACTAAATTCTTTATGTACTAAGAATTATGCTCCATGCGTATATAGTTTTCATCTAAATTTCATTTAAACAAACAAACAAACAAATTTTATTAACTAATGATTCTGTGGAGGCAAGAGGATAACAAAAGGAAAAGCACTGAAATTAAAAAAATCCTACAGAATAAAAGTCTAATATGCTAAGTGTCCGATTATTTGACCAGTTGCTATGACATGCAATGACTACCAGGGTGGCAGATACTTCGACCGGTAGGTTAGTTTGCTACTGGGGTCCAGCAATCGGGACTGGGTGAGATGGGCCAGGTGAGACGGGATGAACACACTCTGGAGCCCTGCCATGATCTCTCCCCAGCCTCTAAAATATTTATTCTAATTAATTTCCTTTCAATGTGCATGAATTCATGCACTGGGCCTCTAGTAAAAGATAAAAGGTCAGTGGCTCCTCCATGGATCTCCTGAATCAGGTTGGGGCTGCTCTGTCCCCCACAGGTAGAAAGAAGAAAGTGATTTTGAAATTCTACTTTTTTTTCCCCTTGAGAAACAGCCTAGAAAATATTTTTAAGTATTTACACCTCTAGATTCAAAAAAAGATTAAATTTAGCATTGATTTAATATTAAATTTATTAGTTGTGAAAATGTAAGTATCTAGATAACAGTCAAGTTGTAGATACTTAGAATTTGTTTCTGTAGCTCTTACCTACACACATGGAGGTCAAGCTTGTTAGGACAGGTTAACAGGATCATTAAGGACTAATCAGGGAAATGGTTTGATGTGCTAAGGAATGCAAATCCCTTGTGTTTGGGGCCCATATGTTTGTGTTCTAAATTTTAAGTGTAATCAGGGAGCAAGGTCATTTTAATTTGTTAATCTGAACTAGTTGCTCTCCTTTTCAGAAAATCTGATCTTTCAAGAAACATTTATTATGAAAAGGTATTTTTTTCCTATTTTTGAGAAGTTTTATGATTTTCTTCAACATGCAATGTATCCTGTGATGTCAATTTGGACTTCCTTAATCACCCTTGCCATTTTCGGATATCTGAAACTTTATTCTAATTTGAGTATCATAACAGAATTAATCCTGTTTCTGAAATGCTTTCTTCATCTTACAAAATTTTGCATCCTGGCTAATGGCTCAGAAAAACAAACCAATAAAAATAATTACCATAGGACCAATACAGTAGGCTCTACCATGTTAATTCTTTAAATATCCTCTTGACATCTGGGCACACAGACAAGCAAATAGCTAAGAATAGGGATCTAGGGGGTCTTTAGAGAGAGACCCTAAAAAGAATTCCAATCTTGAGATCTCCAAAACATATTCGAAACAACACAGCTGGTAACTAATTTCTCCATTATCAAGATAACTAATTAATTTTCTTAGAGGAAATAAAAGATCTAAATGACACATGGATTTTTTAGACCTTAATTTAATCCAGGCCCCTTTGGCCTTAATGCAGTTGAAATGGAACCAACTTCCACACTATTTGTGCTTAAAACAAATGAGAAAATTGGAGAGAGACCATGCAGCTGGATTCACGGCCACAGCTGTCAGCCTGTGGTCGTGTGACAGATTCAGTTCAGCCTTTCATCAAAGGGAGTTCCACTGGACAACTTCTCAAATGTTGGCACTTCAGAAAACAAGACTAGCTTTTCTTACCAAAAAGGAAATGATTAAGTAAAGAATAAGCCATCTTATGTTGACCCTGTAACCTTCTCTCCTTTTTGACCAACTGAGTTTCGTGAGAATGGAAAAACACTAGCTAAATCAAAGTTAGGAATTCCACAGCTGGGACAGCTCAGATTAAGCCGAATTTGGACATGGTTCCCTTAGTAACGAAAAAAAGGACATAGATCTCAGAAGAAATCAACCAGTAGTGGAGAAATCAACCAGTAGTTGATTTCTTAGTCCATTTCAGTAAAATAAACCCAGTTAAACTTGGTAAATTATAAATCTCTTTGCAAATATATAAAAAAATATTAATCATCATACTCAACATAAACATGGTAGATAGAAAAATCAGAATAGTCTATTTTGTTAACCCTCAATTTCATTAAGAAAACCAAGGTGATCAACAAGCTTATAGAATCTATAATAAAAGACATACTTTCAAGTTGAATTCAGACCTTTGGAATCTTTTTTTTTTTAAGGAAATCTGACCATGTATATGTTTTAAGAGCACATCAATATTCGTGTGTTACATTATTGTAGATTATAATAAAAAGCAAGTAAAAATGGCTACTTTTTCATCTAATACCAGTACTTATAAAGAACTAGAAAATCCAAGAATATCCAAATCAAATTGTATGTCTCATTTAGTTTTCTAGAAACACTTGAAAGAGAATAGATATCATTAAAAATACATCACAACCCAATTACAAGTCTGCCTGACACCAGGGAAATTAATGCCTTGGAGCAAACTGCTGGGAATTTTAGATTAATTTGTATTAAGGCTGTGATGAAAGCTGTCACCGGCACAAACTCTGATACTATTTTAGTATCAACAGTCACACAAATAAACTTTCACTAACAGGTCAAGTGTGAGGGGAGTGTTATGTATATATATATACAAAAACATACATATCACATACATGAATGTAAACAGGTATGTCAGGAACATGTACCTATGTTTTCAATAAATCTTCCCCTAGTGAGAGTCAACTCATTCTTTATTTCCTTTCTTACTTTTGGCTGCTTGAAACTGAATATGTATAGTGGACTTTTGTTGTCTTTTGGCCTATTTAACATCTGTCCTGTATGTATGTATGTATGTATGTATGTACGTACGTACGTACGTACAGTGGGGCCTTGACTTACGAGTGTCCTGACTAACGAGTTTTTCGAGATACAAGCCGTCTCTGGGGCGATTTTTTGCTTTGAGTTGCGAGATAAAATTCGGGTTACGAGCCAGCTTCAGATACCCCACCGCTAGTTGGCGCAGCGAACGTCACAGTGAACGCCACAACATCAGCCCAGCATCACGTGTCTCACTCCTTCACTTTATGATTTGACATACGAGTAATTTGAGTTACGAGCTCCGTCATGGAACGAATTAAACTCGTAAGTCAAGGCCCCACTGTATGTATGTATTTATGTATGCATGTATATATTTACTACTAGCATTTACTTTCCTTCTGGTGACTTTATTCTCTCCCTATCCCCATAAGGAGCAGTCTTGCAACATCTGACAATGAAAAGCGTCCTGCTTTTCTGTGGACAAGGGCATGCGACCCCAGTGAGGCCCATTCAACACTTCCCTCTAGAACTCTGGATCTTGAGTGGAGAGATACCAAAACACCACATGATTGTCCATTAGTCCCTAACACCAAGACCACCCGTTTCCACTGCCCTAAGATGTTCTGCGTCCATCCCTATTCTTTCCCAGCCTGTCTCTCCAACCTTCCCTCTGTTCTCTTATCTGGACTGTGCTTATTTACCTGAGTGGGTTTCTTCTGCTTGCAACTAAAGAAATCTAAGAAAATATAATACAAGGAACAGCACCTATAATATGGGACTATTATCTCAACTTGTCTTTATTTGGATTTGAATGGTCTTAAAGGAGAACCTCTCATAGCCGATGACTCCTTCAAGTTCAGGAATTTAGGTTCAGTAAACTCATGTATTGCTAATGAATTACAATGTCATGTCATTCTATAAAACATACATCAGGCATCACACATCCTGGGTACGAGGGACTTACGTACCTGCTTGGTTTCCTAAGGTGGTAAACTCAGTGCAGCCCTATCTGTAATGTACCACTAAGCCTAACTTATCCCTCTCCTATGATACCAGAATAATTGGGGGGCAAAAAAAGGTTATTTCCATATTTACTTTCAGTGCTGACATTCCGCATACTACAATTTTCTCTCCCAGGAGGTGCCAGGTTGTATTTGAAGTACTGGCAGCCCCCTAGAGTATATGATCAACCAGGCATCTCTAAGCCATTGCTGGCCCCAAATCCTTTTCCTTTATTGTGCCATTTTCATTGTAAGAGTCACATTCGCTATTTTTGTTACATTAAAATACACTCATCTTTTAAGTATGTTTGCTTGTAGAAGTAACATAATTACACAAAATAATTTCATACTAATAGTAATAATGAAAACTGTCATTTTTCTGATTTACCTCATATATGCTAATAATTATTATTATTTTTCTACAACTACTATCATGATCAAATGGCAAGGACCATGGTAAGTATTTAAGACTTTCTCATATCATATCAAGCCCAGAAAAGATCATCATTGCTTTATTTTACAGATGAAGAGACTTGGATACTGAGGACTTGCTGAGCAAGTTGATGGAAGAACTGATATTTCAACCCAGCTCAGCAGGAAGCCTGTGGTCCACTCCACTCCACCAGTAAAGGTCATGTCCTTTCAGGAATAGACAACATCAAAGCTTCTTTTTTTATTTTCCTAAGTGAAGATGCTGAAACAGAGCGGTAGTTTTGAGGACTATTCCTGTTTCCTTTGTGAGTTCTGCAGGGAAGGACATGAAAAATCTAGGGGCTGGTATGAGGTCCCTGGTCACTTCAGGGAAGGCAGTGCTAAGGACAGAGAACAAAAAGTATGTATAAGAGGGTAAGGGGGACCAAGAAAATGAACAGATAGTAAATGTCAGATAACGTCTGTGGCAAAAACCACAATGGAAATTGCCACTAATTGAGGGATTCTGTAAATTCAGAAAGTTTTGTACCATTGCCACAATCTGGGGGGGAAAAAAGAGTTGTTGGGATCATGGTGTTACTACTTCCTGTATACTATGGCATTCCCTGTTCTGACAAATGGTTGACCTCCTGCTCAGAGAGTTGTAAAGGGCACCTTCATGGAGTTAATTCTGCTTGCTATGGCAATTACCCCCCACCTTCTTCTCTCCTGGCTCATCTCTTCTTCCTCTCCTAGCAGTCACTCTTGAGGAAAGTGAATTCGTTCTTGGTTAAGTTGCAGGTACCTCTCCTGAGTTCATTTGGAAAGCATCCTTTCTCTGCAGCTACCTGGCACCTGAGCTGGCTCCTCCCTCTTGCCTTACCCTGAGCCCTCTGATGGGGCCTCAACTCTTAGGCCAGATCAAGTTTCAGTTTACATTTCTCCGTTTCCAAGGTTCAGATTGAATTTGACCCCTCCCATTACTCCTGCTTCTTTGCATTTTCCAACCTGTTCATTTGTAGCTTTCATCCCTAATTTCCACTGTTTCAAGCCTCATTCAGTCTCATTTCATTGTTTCCTGCAGCAGCCATCCTGCGACCCTTTCCTGTCAGCTCACTGGCTTATTATAAAATAGCCTAACTAAGTAATTGAGAAGGTTCGTATAAACAAACAGTAAAGAAAGGAAGCCCAGATGACCAGGGAGAGAGGCTTGTTCCCATTAACAAGGAAGAATAAAGGATAAAAAATAGACTTGAGCCGGGTCCGCATAGCTCAGTGGTTGAGCATCCACCCATGAACCAGGAGGTCATGTGCTCGATTCCTGGTCAGGGCACATGCTCAGGTTGAGGGCTTGACCCCCACTGGGGGGGGGGGGGGGGGGGGGGGGAAAAAAATCAATGATTCTCTCTTATCATTGATGTTTCTATTTCTCTCTCCCTCTCCCTTCCTCTCTGAAATCAATAAAAATATATTTAAAAAATAGACTTGAAAGATACATATTATAAAATGATGTATATGAGATATATGGTAAAGACATTCAGATCAGACCCCCTATCTATAGTTTTCAATTTTCTATTCAAGTGCTAATAGGCTATTACTAAAGAGGGAAGCAAGAATTTTCATGCATATTCCAAAATTTTCAAGTTTTTCAAGGCCTGCAGATTTAAGACCTATGAGCCAGAAAAAAAACCCACTTAAAAATATCAAACTCAGTTGTTTAAATAAATTTTTCATCTTTCTGATTGTACAGATGATTGATAAAATAATTCAACTTAATCATGTAGTTAATCTTTCCAAATTAAGACTTGCAACATAGGAAGGAAACTATCATTCTTATTGACTTCCTGTGTACCAGAGGTCATTCTAAATGATTTGAATTTTTTAAAAAAGACAGTTAAAAAGAAAACCTCCAACTATAGAACACTACATATATGTCAAAATTTAAGAGAAGTTGTCCTACTTGATCTAACACATTTCATTTTCCTTGAACTTTTCTTATAATGTAGCTGCACTCTGTGATAAGTGAATTAAAGTTCCAAAGGCATTTCTTAGACAATACACTTGAAAATTGGATTCATAAGTGAAACTTCCAAAGCAATTAAAATTTACAATACAGTTTAACAAACAGCTTCAAAAGCATTTTTAGAAAACAGAATAGACAAAATTGTCAATCTAGGTCAAGAGAGTATCAAGTTTGAATTGTATACCCTTCAGGAAGCCACAAACATCTAGTTAAACATTCTAGATTACTAAGAAAGTAAACCATTTCTAAATTATCTTTTTGCAAGAAATCATTTGTAGAGTTCAAAATTCACATGATCATTATAAAAACAGATCATCTATAATAGTCATCTCCAGGAATCATTATTTCTTTTTTCACTACAATGAAGGAGTATAACCAAAAATTCAAAAGAATTTATTATTTTACTCTCTAAACAAACTTTAAGCCTCATCTTCCTTTGTTGGTCATTTGGTCACTTGAATTGCTTTTTCATTATCACCTATCAAGTTGTCTCTGAAGCCAGTCTAAGGATGTTGGTGTAGCCTTTAGAAAGTTTAGATGGTTGTGTTGTGGAAATTCCAAAAGGGCTTTGAGTGGGTTTTAGCTCAGCTGGGCTTAGGTGGGGGCAGAAAAAAACATGGTATTTATAAGGCAAATCCCATCAACACAGAGCAGTCTAGGACCCTGAACACTCAGCTTGATGCAATTCAGAATTATATCTACTCAGTAGCCCTGTCACTGAAAAAGGTTTGAGGAGAAGGTGTCACTTCCCATTGGCTTCATTTGTTGCAGTCATTGGAAAGGCAATCTCACTATAATTATATCCCTCTTCCCTTGTCTTGAAAACATAAATATTCTACTTGGCTCTATTAACACTACCTAACACTTATAACTTTTATAGTGTTCAAATCATGTTCAGAATGCACAAGATCAACTTGAATTCCAGTAAGTAATCTTAAAATAGGGCAGGTACTGTTATGAACACTTTATGGGAGAGGAAACTGAGGCTCAGAGTGACATTAAGTAATCTGCACAAGGTCATCTAAACGGTAGGCGAGAAAGTGAGATAGAATAACCCCCTAGGACTCCAATGACACGTTTCACTTTCTTGGATTAACTTTTTTTTTTTTTTGAAGTGAAACCCACATCTCAGGATAATACTTCGGATGTATTGAGCAATCCCTTACTCTACAGAAGAGACAACCTGTGAAAGGAGATAGGCCTATCTTACGAAGACTCCAAGCAGGCAACAGCAGCAGGAAAGTCCCCAGTGCCTTCCACAGAAGAAAGCTAATCACTGTATGAATGATCTTAATTAAATGTGAATGCATTGCTACTGAATGCTGTGGAAAAACACAGCCCTTACTGGCTGCTTTTCCCATAGTGCTTAGTAGCAATACCTTCAAATTCAATTAAGATAATTCATAGAGTGATTAGCTTCATTATACGGGGAGACACCAGGGACTGTCCTGTTGCCAAACTGTATATATGGTCTGTATGAGATAGGCCTGTTCCTCTCTTGTGTGTTGTTCTTTAGTGAACACAAGAAGAAGTAAATCTCACGGTGACATAACCCAGGGAACTTCTAAATTCCACTGAAAGGCAGTGAGGAAATTATGGTGTTTTTTTCCAGACTGGTCTAAAGGTTAAATGATCTCAAACCAAATAAGTTTTCAAATACTTATCCTTTTTAACAGGCTAGTAGTAAACAACTGATGAAGCTCTTAGGGAGCCAGGAGAGAAGACACAACTGGGCACTCATTTTGGGCCAATGGAGACCAAGAGGTTAGGTTCAGGACCCTAAATATTCCAGTTGTGAAATGCTGCATGGAAAGACCTAGGTGTATCCCATTACATAAAGGTCAAGGGGCTCACTTGCCTGTGTTTCCTAATGAAAGACATTTAGTACTGAGATAATGACCGAGGAACCAACCAAACAACAACACAGCACCAATCCTATGAGCCACAAGTCTGGTAAATTCTATCCACGTTATATTGCCATAATATAGATGATGAGTATAAAGAGAACCACTGTTAATTAAGATGTAGTATTCTGGTTCCTGATTTCAGCCTGTCAAGGGCTGGCTATTCATTAGTTTGATTATTCATTTAAATGACTATTCACAAAGAATCATTATATTATCATTTACACAATTTTTTTTAAAAGCTGCTCTGTTTCTAGATGCTTATATGAACAAAAAGTATATTTACCCCTAGTGGTCCTCAACTGGGGACATCACTCTCCCCACCCCAGGGGACATCTGGAAATATTAGAGACCTTTTTGTCACAACTGGGGAGAGTTTGCCACTAAGCATCTAGTGGGTGGAGGCCAGGGATGTTACTAAATATCGTACAATGCAGATAGCCTGGCACAACAAAGAAATCTCAGACCCCAAATAACAGCAATGCTCAGGTGAAGAAAGCAAGCAAAATGTAAACACCCCATAGAACGAACATTTCTGTAGAAAGAAATCCCAATCATGTTGTTGCAGCCATTTATCATATACAGTGAGCCCTTCACATTACACGTGGTTCACTGTAAGCCTCCAATACTTAGCTGCGGATTGTTCTAACAGATAGGCATCTTGAATTCTGTAATAAATACACATTTCCGGAGCCCTCATTTTGTTTACAGACAATAAAAAGGCAGAAACATTTTAACAGTAAGCAAACCACATCTTTTTAACTTTTAAAACTTACCAATTTCTACTCTCTTCCCTGACTCATGTAATCAAATTCTTATTTACATTTTCTTTCATCTTTTGCATTGTTCTAAGAATTCTAAAACAAATAATGAGTGGTATGTGATAAAAAACAGCAGTAGTATTTTTAAAAAAACACAACTATGTACAAGTGATCAACTGGGTTCTTCATTGAGGCACTGGTAGGCTTTTTAAAAAGACAATTTTCTAGTAATATGTTAACTATTTAAATCCTCTATCAATATGTTTTAAAATATTAATGGGAGTAATTCCAATATTCCAAATAGTCTAATAATATCTTAGCTACTTAAATTGTCTATCAATATGTTTTAAAATAATGATGATGATAAGAGGATATTTATGAGCCAAACTGAAAATTTGGTTGTGTCTAGGACTTTGCCCACAGCTTTTATTAGAATACCACCCCAGAGTTAATCTTAATTTTTTTAAAGTACTGAAATAAAGCCAAAAAGCAAACACCGACATTTGGATACCTACGGAACCAAGTCTGTGGATTTCTTCTTGATTTACTCTTCTCACTGTCCGTCTCTTCTTCCAAAATTCACTGGGCTCCCGTTTGAAAACTTTTGCTCGGAAGCTCATTGTGTTGCTGTCATTTGATTCGCAAAATATTTAAAAATGTCAATTTTGTCAAACCTCTTCCTTCTGAAGCCTCACCAGGCCTAACGATTCTTTCTTCTCTGATAAAAAGGGAAACACTCATGCTACATTAACATAACTCACCCGAAAGGAAAAGAAAACCGACAAGTTACCGCTTCCTGTAAGTAACTAACTACCAGCTGTTCAGATAGGCTTCTTTGCAAGTATTCTCCTTAGTCACCTGCTTTAGAGCAAGACAACAACACAAGGAGACTTTGGACATCTAAGGGAATCGCTCATAGCGAAATAAACCAGAAGATGTAAGTCCACCCATGGAACCAAATCAAGATTGAATCAAAGAGCTAATTTACTGTAAGGGTCTATGTCTGCCACTTAAATGGCCATCCAAACTTTATCACTCTGGCTAGATCCAAAGGTAAACTATAATAATATGCCTGAGGTCTAAGACATCTGTTTAAGGCAGTTGCCCATGAAAATGTAGTTAAATTAGTGGTTTTCCTAGAGGGTTGCCCAAGACAATTAGGGAACAAGAAAATATTAGAATTCTATTTATATTGTTTATCTAAATAAAGAAAATTGACTTGGACGCCTTGATTTTCTATGCCAAATGGTCACAAAGGTTCAAATAGTTAATTCCCTAATCTTTAGAGTTTTGCTTATTTTCTCTGAGGTTGTGCTAAAGGGCAACTCTTCCCTCAAACCCACCAGAATGTTCCTTCCTGTTTTATTTTTCTTCATAGCACTTAGTAGCATGCCACACTGCTGTACATTTTACTTATTATTCAAATTATGGTCTGTCTTCTACTAGACTCTATACTCCATGAAAGTGGGAGTTTCATCTGCCTCATTCACTGTGTCCTTCAGTGATTAGAATAGTATATAATTAGGTTTAATGAAAAAATAAATGGGGAACTTACATTGATTGTGCTTAACAATGAATCTTGTCCCATATGTATATTGTGTTTTGAAATATTAGTTATGATAAGAACTATATAATTTATAAATAAACATAGAATATGGGAGTATAGTCAATATTTTCCTATGAGATGCATGAGATAAATATTTGGAGACCACAGAACTAGAAAATGATTGACTAAACTTTAAAAGATTGGTTCTAAAATCCTTGATCCTCAGAGAAGGTCTCACTTAACCAGCTAGTTCCAACAACCATGACCTTAAATAGATGTCATCGGCTTATTTAGTAAGGTTTCCCTTTATCTCAAATACTTTTTTACTGATGCAGGAAATTCGCTTTTCCAATAATAACTAGATTTAGCTGAAGCACATACATATATCTCAGACTTGAGCAACTCAGACATCTCTACCTTGTCATGGGGCAAGTAAAAAGAGATGCTGATCATTACTTATCGAACTACAGAGACTGAGGAAGCCTCTTTCAAAAGCCATAAGAAAAATAGCAAGATGCTATAAAAACACTGTAACTGGCTCAAGTAAGCAACCAGGAATTCCACTTTGACCCATGGTCATTCAATATGTGGGAATTCCACTGTATGCGTTTACCCTAAATAGATCTCACCCTCTAGATAACTTTCACATTTGTTCCATGAGCAGGTATATTATACTACACACCAAGTTTTCAGATTTACTTTTTTTTCATTATATGATACTAGAGGCCCGGTGCACGAATTTGTGCACCAGTGGGGTCCCTCGGCCTGGCCTGCGGGATGGGGCCAAAATCAACTTTCTGACATCCCTTGAGGGGTCCTGGATTGTGAAAAGGTGCAGGCCAGGCTGAGGGACCCGACAGGTGCACGATTGGGACCGGGGAGGGATGTGGGAGGTTGGCCAGCTGGGGAGGGACTGTGAGAGGGCCCCAGGGTGTGTCCGGCCCATCTCTCTCAGTCCTGATCGGCTGGACTCCAGCAGCAAGCTAACCTACCAGTCGGAGCGTCTGCTCCCTGGTGGTCAGTACACGTCATAGTGAGTGGTTGAGCTGCCTTAGCATATCATTAGCATATTATGCTTTGACTGGTTGAACGGCCAACTGGTCGACCTGACATTTAGCATATTAGGCTTTTATTATAGGATTTTGAGAGTCTGCCTCTGAGTCACCTAATGTCCTGGGGTGGACAGTAGCTGTAAAAAGTATTTTACAATCCCTTTTGGACTGTGGATCCATTTGAGAATCTAATAAAAATTGTGGATTCACCAGAAAAGTGTAAGTATCAGAAAGTATACATGCAAGGTTAAAGGTCACAAATGTCAAAGTCCATCTGAGGACCCTCATACCCAAGGTACTGTAAATTCCTAACTCAGAGTTTTAGAAGATTCAGAAGTTTTAGAAGGAATACTATCTTATCACAAGGAATTTAAGAAGCTTGAGCAACTCTTAAATGACTTCCTCTCTTTCTAATATTTGCATCTCGTCTCTCCTCTATTCCTCTTTAGGCGCCACACTTCTTTATCTGCAGCCCCTCCCACTCTGTGACTTCTGCAATATGAGAATGACTCATTTCTCCCCTGGCTTAGCTTTTGATTGCAGCCCTCTTAAGTACTGGCAAAGGGAGGCATTGCCAGGCAACATATGGGGTTGTCAGATAGCCATAAATGCAAAGGAAAGGAAGATCCAGCAACATGAAGTGGTGTTCCCTGGATGGCACTGTTAGACAACTCTACTGAGCTTTGCTTTCCTTGATTTCAGACCAAGCCTATTTATCCAGCATTCTGTGATACCCCACACCATTGCAACAAATTCCCTTTCTGCTTAAGTTCAGAAATATGTTGGCAATCAAAAAACCTAACTAGGACATTGGGCAAGAATGGACAATAAAGAGAAATTCCTTGTGGCTCAACCACAAGCAATCCCTGGGAAGTTCATTAGAAAAGAAATCTGATACCAATGAATAGTCAGAATTTATGAAGTACTATATTCAAGGCATTGCTGGGCTTCATAAGAAGTACATAACACCCTTTCTAGCCTTAAGAAGCTTGTACCCACAGAGGAGTTCTAGAATTTGAACTAGTCTTGGAAAGCTTTACAGTAAAGGTAGAACCTAAGGATCGCTTTGGCTATTGGATGAGAGTGGAGTAGATGGGAAAAGGGTAAAAGATACTCTAGGGAAGGGGAATGTAGTGCAGAAAAGGCATAAGATAGAAACATTAAAATCATAGGATCTGCAGTCATCTTGGACCAAATCCTAGGTCCACCACTTCCTGACTGTGTGTGTGTCTTTCAGCCAATCACTCACTGTCTCTAGGAGTAAGTTCTCTCTTCTGTAAAATAGGGATAGCATGGTAGCCACCTCAGAAAGTTGTGAGAATAAATGAGATGACTCTTTTAAAAATTTCATCACAATGCATGGTACATAGTAAACAAAACTATTAGTTGTTACAAAAGCTAAGAGGCATGCCAAAACAGGATGTTTAAGGAAAAGTTGGAAGTCCAGCCCATCTAGAGCCAAGGGTTGAATAAGAGAGAAGAGATAGAAACTATTAGAAAAGAGAAGTCAGGGGCCAGTTCATGGAGGACTTAGAATGCTGAGATAATGAATGTTTCCACTGTAGCCTAAAAGCCATGGGAGACCACTGGAGGATTTTTAAAATTACAATTAAATTAGTGCCTTTGGAAGATGCATTTGGTAGCTATATGCAGGCTGGATTTGGGAGAATGTGATCCAGAGACAGTTTGCATTAATCCAGGTGTGAGCATAGAGTGGTGGAGGGCAGAAAACTTGGCAACAAAAACAGATTTCAGGGAGATTATACATAAAGACTTGGCAACTAAATGAAAAATGATAGCTGAAATTTACCGAGCAGATACTAGGGATGGGTGCTGGTCTAAAGTTTACAGTACCTTATTTCAACCATGCAACAACCCTGTGAGGTAGGTATTATTATTGTAATCAGCACCCCAGTTTTACAGAGGAAGTTACTTGGGACCTGAGAAGGTATGCAACTGGCCCAAAGTTCCAAATCAAGTAAGCAGCACATCTGGGATTTAAAACCGGCAGTCCGGGTTCACAGCCCATGCCTTTAACCAGAAGAGAGGCTCACAGATGTCAGCAGGTTTATGAGTTTGGCCATCAAGAAAATGGATAATATGACTGAGGGACACAGGAAGGTAAGAAGAAAGGACTTGTTTTCCTACTAATGCTGACTTAGAGACATATTGAGTATCAGGACAAGAAGACAGACAAATGGGCATGTCTAGCACCATTGTTATATGTGTGCCTCGAGCTCAGGAAAGAGTCAGGCCTGCAGATGTGAAGCTGAAAACCATCAAAACAGTTAAAATTGAAAGTGCAAAAATAAACAGAATTCCTGGAGAACAGAGTAGTATGGAATTGAGAATACAGTCATTTTTCTTTCTTTTACTTTTCACCTTGTTATTAAATTTATTGGAGTGGCAATGGTTAATAACATTATGTAAGTTTTAGGTGTACAATTCTATAATACACCATCTGTATATTGTATTGTGTATTCATCACCCCAAGTCACGTCTCCTTGAATACAGTCTTGAAGTTCTTTTACATATGACAGATGGAAGGCGGTTTATGAAATTGAGAGGCCTAGAGATAAAGGGGAAATCTACCAGGGCAGTGCAGCATCCAGATGCACTGGGGAGGGGAATTTAAGGAAGGTGGTACATGGCATCTGGGCTGAGATCCAAGTAGGACCCAAGGATGTCCAAAAAGATTCAGTGTGAGAGATACACAAGGTGAAAACTAAGGACCTTGCAGTCTTGGATTTAGACAGATCTATCTTGGAATCCTCTTCAGCCATCTATTAAGTGACTTCCAGCAAGTTACTTGACCTCTGTCTGCCAGTTTCTTATATCTACAATGAAGCAATTAGTATATAACTTATAGGGCTGTTGTAAAATAATGTTAGTACCTGGTATTGAGGAAATATACATATTATGTGCATGTATATAGAATAGCTAAGATTCCTATATGTGCATATAATATAAACTATTATTTATTGAATATGACTGGTATTTACCAGGTCTACCTAGATATATAATGAATGTATATTCACACCTATACCATATGCATATACAAAATACACAAACACACATATTCATATATATATGCAAAGTTTGGTCCCATGGTGTCCAGACAGAGAAAGTAAGTTATCAATTTTCAATAGATAAGAGTCTGGCTGTTTGGAAGTTAGTGAAGATGGTAACAAGAAATAGGAATCTGAGTGCTAAGATGTCAGAAATTTAAGAAAAGATTCTGCTAGTCTGCATTACTTTCCATTGCTGCTGTAACAGATTGGCACACATTTAGCAGCTAAAATCAACACCCACTCATGGGTCAGAAATCCAGGTACAACATGTTTCAGCTGAGTCTCTTCTTGGAACCTCAGAGGCTGAAATCCAAGTGTGTTGTTGACAGAATTCATTCCTGGCAGTTGTTGGACTGAGGTCCCCAGTTCATGGCTGTCTGTCAGCCAGGGGTCATTGTCAGTGTCCAGAGGCTGCTGGCATTCTGTTCTCCTCTTTATAAGCCAAAAGCAACAGGTGGAATCCTCTCACACTTGGAAGCTCTCTGACTTTTCTTTCTGCCTCTTCTCTCTTAAACCTCTCTTCTGCTGCACCTAGTCTAACCAGAGAAAAGTCTTGGCTGTTAAGGCCTCATGTGATTCAATTAGTTGTACCCAGATAATACAGGATAATTTCTAAATCTTAAGGCCAGCTGATAAGTAACCTTAATTAACATCTGCAAAGCCCCTTCACTGCAGTACTAAGATTAGTGTTTGATTAAACCACCAGAGAGTTTGGGAGGGGAGCATCTTTAGAAAACTGTCTCCTACACAGTCTTATTCTGGACAACAGTTTGGCTTTGGTGCTTATCTCTTAAGAATACTTTTAATATCAAGAATGTACTGAGAAGATGGTGTAGGTGAAGATAAACCTGGCCTTTGAGGGTCGTTTCACTGAGCATGGCGGTGGGATACAGGTTGCAGTAGGGCTAAGAAATGAGTAAGAGTAAGAGGAAATAGAAATGTGGCTGGTAGACAGCAACCTGAAAAAATTAAAGGTGAGAAAAGAATGGTAGTTGTGGGAATGAACAACAGAACCAAACAGACAAATCTGGAAGATGAAGAATGGTAGAGACGTAACCAAATATAGAAATACAGACAAAGGCAATAAGGCAAAGCAACAAGTTATGAGAATTAATCTCTAAAATGTTTAAATATGTTTGCACAACATTTGAATAGGCTGTAACATCAGCAAATGACATCCACCTTGAATCTGAGAAACCAAAGGATAGAAACTTGCGTTTCGTTGATAATGCATCTAAATGTACTTGATAAAAATTACCCAAAAAGTACCATTAGAGATGCAGAGTAACTGAAAACTTTGTGGTTAAGACTTAGACAGCTAACATGATGTCATACTTGAATCCACAAAACCTAATTTGAGCAACTGGTAAAGCACTTCCTGTTCATTTCCACTGCTTTCTTTACTACCTCTTCATTCAGTCTTGTCCTTATTCCAGTTTATTTTACCAGTTGAGCTTTTCAGGATATACTATGGACATTTCTTCATTGATAGAAGATGTCTAAGTAACTCATTTTATTTTTTTCTCTTCCATTTCCAATAGATTCCCCTTTGCCAGAGGGTTTGCATGCTGCCCAGCCTTTGTCTCCTGGGGAAAACCAGGCTGGTCCACAGTGCATCTCCGGGTTCAGTTCCCACTGTACCTTGTTTAAAGGAAGTAAAGCACAGGGACTACTTCCTCCTTCACTGTGGTCTCTCCTGAACTTCGCCCCAGGCAGAAGTGCTCTTCAAGTTAGCAACACTGAGCCTCACTACTTCCTGCTACAAAAGTCAGTGCTGAACAGCTCAGTGTTGCTGATGCGAGAGCCTCAGACCTCTCTAGGGGAGTTTAAATGGACACTACAAACCCTCCTATGTCTAAGTATGGAGTTTTTCCTGTCCACTAACTGCAAATTCAAATAGCATGACTTTTAGTAAAAAATATTTCTAAATTTCATGGACAAGAAAGTGACATGCAATCTGAATGGCACTGAGGGAGAATGCAGAAATGCCCAAAAATAGAAACAGATTTCAGTTGTGCGTATGTGTATATGTTATGTACTGTGTGTGATGTGTGTGTTTGTTTTCTTGTTGTGTCTGTGTGTATGTGATAGGCCTAAGTGATCTATACTGCATTAAAATGATTTATAGTATTCCATTCATAGCCCTTCAACCATGTATGAAGGTGTAATGATATTTGTTTATATTATTGAATTTAAATAAGTCTCTGGAAGTAAGAATTTCCACTTAATCAGGGTTTGATCTGGGGGTGGGGGAGGAGGTTAAAAAACTAAGTTCTTACAGAATTTAGTGAACCTTTCATAGAATCATTAGCATCTGTGAAGGGGTAGACTTTCTTCTTTTCAACTTTATCATTGGCCACAGACTTCCATTGGGAAAAACTTTGTAGCCTGGAGATACTCATACATCTTGCCAATAAGTATCTTAATGCAATATTTAGTAAATGAGGAACAGTGATTTTAGTGTTTTCCCTTTTCTCAATTTCCTGATGAGTATTTAGGAATGTATCACCCATTTGAAGTTCTTGCTACCAATGGCAAAGGCATCCAACCATCTTCAAGAAGTCAGCTTTAGCTTGGTCTGGTGCAAAGTAGGAAATCCTTAGGAGAGGCAAGCGTTCATTCTAACAAAGACCGCCCTTTCATTCCATCCCCTGCCACCATGCTCAGAGCCAGGGCCTAACAACATGCAATTACAACAAAAATAGCACAGCTATTATATGATATTCTAAGTTTATGTTTCATACAAATAAATACAGTCTGGATTGTTAATGCCCTTAAAAAAGTCACACAGCTAATTTTTCACCTAGAATATAGTGTTCTTTTCCCATTAAAAATAGTCAACCCCAGAGCAACATAATTCTCGAGCTACAAGAATTTTTCAAACGTGCAGTACCTGACTATTTAGTCGGTGGCACTGACTATTTTTCTCTTAGATTGTCAAATTTTTTTAAAAAATGACAACAGCCAACACAGCAATAGCTGTCTGGTGTGAATGAATCAAAATTATACATACTTGTTTTGTCTGTGGCACACCAAAAAATATGTAATTTGTGTGCCGCAAAAATTTAGTAATTAGTTTTGTGTGCCATGAGATGAAAAAGTTTGAAAGTCGCTGCTTTATCTTTTAAGGAAGACTGAAAGATTTTCTGGGTTGAGGCAGTTAAGTTCACAAATAATCAGATGAAGGCACACAAAATAGCCTCCAAAAAGATGGGAGTTGAGGGACTTTGAATCAATGGTATTACCTTAGATCATTGAGGGACAATTGCCCATAATCATTTTCCCCAAGGGACATAGGTATCCTCTCTCCTCGTTGGCTGGGATCCCATACCAGTTTCCCACTGCTGGCAAAGTTAACTCCAGAGGAGAGTTACTTCGTTTGAAATAAAATAAGCACCCCAAATTGCCCTCCTGTATTCATTCCAATTGTTAATTATTGCTGTCAATACAAATGTCTAATAACTACCCAGAAAATGACACTATACATAAGTGTTATGATGAGGCCAAGGTCTTTCATATCTGTGAAGCTTCAAAAGAAAAGTTGGTAATTTATATGACATTGGCATTACATGGGTTTTAGTCTTGTGGTAGGCTTTTTACTGCAGAAGGATGTCTCTTTACCAGGGAAGGGCAATGAAAGGTTCTGACCTAAGCAATTTTAGTGAGGGAACAAACCGTTGTGTAAATACCAAATCCTGAGCAAGATGCAAACATTATTCAGACCAAGAACTGTTGGCTAGTGGATCTGATAGACTAGCTGAGATCTGTGCAGCCAGTCTGCCCCCAAACCATTTCTTTAACGGCATCATAATGCATCTGGATCTTGTAAGGTGACAGAGGAGACAACTGAATATACTTTGATTTAAACATTTAACGACTCGCACTGTAGAAATTGGAAAATAAAGGATGGGACTTGGCTTTTCAATCAAGTTTTTTGTGTTTTGAAGAGAATTAGTTGTTGGATTTTCTTTATTCAGCTGTGAGCACGCAGTAAATTCTTGACCTTTTGATGTGCGGTAGCTCCAAGTCTCCAATTAAAGGACACATTGACCTCTCACTCTTTGTTCTGCATCTCACCAGTGGACCAGAGGGACTAAAACAATAAGAAACGAGGATTTGGTAGCTCTGCAAAGGACACCAGTATCTATTTAATCTGCCTTATTAGAATGGAAGCCAATGCAGAGAGGCTCTGATTCTTTGCCAAACATTTCTTGGTCCTGGGCCAGGGCCAGGTATCAGTGACAGCGAGATCAGTCCCAGAGTCCATGTGGGAGATGGTGGCACACACAAAACAACCCATAGAAATACCAGAAGGCAGAGACTAAGGGTGAAGAGGAGAATACCAGTAAAGAACATGAGGTCTAGGTGAAGGAGGAGTTCATATAGGCACAGAGACCTAAGTCAGGTCCTGAATATGGTGGGACTTTGTAAGAACTCCCAAAGCAGATCTTCACCAATGTGTGCAAGAATCACTGGGAAGGTTGTTGAAAGGACTGATTCCTGGGTCCATTCCAACACCTCAGTAGGTCTCATAGGGGGTTCGGAAATCTGTCAATATGAATATCACCCAATGTCTAATAACTACCCTTTGTTACAAACATCCACGTGACTTATCTGAAGATGCGACATGGACCACACTGTAAAAAACAACCTGGAAGCTAGTTCACCTATTAGTTTTCTCAGGCAGAGAGTCAGATAATAATAGTTTCCTGTGGGTCACCACCTTCCAATGCAAATTGTTTTGTATACTAGAATGAAATATTATTTAAAAAAAATCAAATACTCTCTTTCCCTTATGGATATACAATCAGCCCGAAGGAACTAACCAGACTGTTTGGGGAACAGAGGAGAAAACCCTGGGGTGAAACCAGCCGTAGCAAACTGGGCTTCAGTTATATCCCGCCCATCCTTCAATTTCACTTTATTTCTTCTTCATTGGCCGTTTCTTACTTGGACTTTGTAACCCTGGTCATACTTGTATCAGTTATTATCTAAATCAGGTTTTCTCAAACCTGGCACTATTGGCATTTTGAATCAGACATGTAGGGGTTTGTCCTATGTATTGCAGATGTTTAGCAACATCCCTGGCCTTAACTCCCAGTAACCCTCCCCTCCCACACCCCCTGCTATGACAACCAACAAAGTCTTCAGAAATGGTCAAAACTCTCTGGAGGGTGGGGAAAGAGGAAAAATTCACTCCTGCTTGAAAATCTCAGATCCAAATTTTACTGCAAATTATTCTCCCTCAATATTTCTCTGATGACAGCTTTCAGGCCCCAAAGGCATTGCAAGTTCTCTTCAGACCAGGGTTAGCTCCTCTTGAAAGCCAAGTTGATAACCCCTTGCTCGCAAGAACCTCAGGGCTACTGGCCTTAAAGTCTGTCCTCTCTCACTTCTCTATGTGCCTCAAAATCCCACTATTAGAATTAGTCTGTGAGTCTGGGTATCTGTTCCTACTCTGGGCTGACCCTATTAAAACGCAGCTATTGCTTGCCTGGAAAAAACCAAAGCCATGACTGTCTTCAATAACTTAGCACATCACAACAGGCAAGCTGGCCACCTAGGCAAAGCCCCAAGGAATTAGAGAGGAGGAACGGCATTGTAAAGTTGTGAAGGATAAAGTTGAGAGTATGGTGTTTGCCGTTGTGGGTAAGATCACTGTGTTTTGATTCCTGGCCTTCCCACTTACTTGCTGGAGGCCTTTGGACAAGTTGCCCAACCTCTCTGAACTTGAGTTTCCTCATCTGCAAAATAAGGATAACCATAGTGGGTACTCCATTGAACACTGTGAGGCTTAATAAGAGTATATTTATAAAGTGCTTAGCACAGTGCCTGGAATGAAATACAATGTCAATGAAGTCAGCTCTAAGTTTAATTGTGTCCAGGAGGTGATCTTAAGTGGGGCTGCTACAGTGTGTGAAAGGGGTTGCAAATGGTTCTGGTGTTTTTTTTCTGTGCATCAGAGGGAGAAGGTGAGAGCACAAGAAGGTCACTAGCTGCTTTGCAAGTGGCATTGAGAGGGAAAGGACACTCCAAAAATGAAGGGAGTGTCCAGAAGACCCTCTTGGCTTGGATGTGGATAATGAGGTTAAATAACCCTCCTCCCATGCACACCCCATCCTTCCACAACTGACCTCTTTGTGCTCACTGGGTCTTGCAACACTGGCCATTTCATTTTTAAATCCCACTGTGTACAACTACAAAAGCTTCTAATTACCCTATTTCTGGCCTCTCCCTTCATCCCACACAAAAGACCCAAATGCCAAGGAAGTTAAGAAAGCCAAGATTTAACCAATATCATATGCTTTTTTATCTTTTCATGGTTACTTTTCTGCCTAAGCAGGACTGTAAATTCTCCGAGCAATAAACAGTATCGTCTTTATGTCTGAACTGCACTGCATCTCCTACTGGCATGTGGCAAATACCAACATTATAATTATCAATTCAATGTTGCAAACAGGAGAAAAGGGCATTGCACTTCTTTCTGCTCTGTCTTATCCTTCTCCCTCCTCACAACTTTCCAAGACCACTGCAAGGTATTAAAGTACACTGACAAGGAGACATTTATCCTGACTTTGTTATGTTTTGCAAGGGTGTCATAGATCGGGAAGGAGATCTGTTACCTAGATGTATTAAAGGTCTTTGGCAGCATTTAAAATTGGCATCCCTCTTGCTTTGGTTGGCATTCAGAAACCAGTTTTGTGTTCACTTCTTATCTCTCTGTGCCCATAAGTGCTGAGTGGAGACTGTCATGGACAAGTCCTCTTCCTCTTCTGGGTAGAGGGCATCTGTGTTCAGGTGAGAAGAGCATTGGATGGCAGTCAGGAGGCCTACATTCAGGAATCAGTCCATTTACTGATGCCTGAGCAACCTTGGGCAAAACGGTAATCTCTGGCCCTCTGTGTCCTAAAGTCTTTTTCATCCCCAAATTTCTATGTTTTTAAGTAAAACAACTTGTATCATCCATTGTGCAGACCGAATAATGACTTGGCTGAGAAAATAAGCTATTTCTTTTTCTATTTAAACCTCAAGTGCCAACTGGAAAAGAAAATCTTTCATCACAGCACCTCTTTCTCTACCTCTTCCAGATGCTCCCTGATTCTTGCTCCCTGTTCCCACTAGATTTCATTGCAGAAGGAAATAGCTGTGCCTTCTGGCTAGATGACCTTGCCCTTGACATGGTTTGTAAACAGAGCATTGAAAGAATTTAGCACTGTTTCACACCCACGCATTGCATTTAACTGATATGATCTTGGTTTACTATGAATAATCAGATTTTTTAAACATATAGTTCCTTTTGCCTTGAGTGTAGCTACAAAAACAAAAGCCAACCCTGGAAAACCAATCCTTTCAAAAATACCTGATGTTCAGCTTTGTCCCCCTCTGCTCTTTGGGCTGGTTTCATGTGCCCATTGCCAAGGCTGAGTCTTTGTACAAGATCTGAGTTTCTGATGTGTGGGAGGAAAAAAGCTGAGTTAACATGGGCATGGGACTTAATCTCTTTTCCCTTATTGTTGTAACTAATCCTGTACCCCCTCACCTTCTAGAGGACATCAAATAAGTGCCCTGACCACACCTGGACCAAACAGACTCTTTTCGCTGAACTTGAACCTTGAGAAGAATGACATAAGGGAAGAAAACACCTGGATTTTATACCAAAGACCTGCAATTGTAGTTCAAGCACCCTGCTCTTCCTGTGCCTGATATTCAGTTCTTTCTTTGGTCACAGGGGCTACCTCCACCTTCTCTCTTTATTCCCCTTCATTTAGCTAAGACCATTTTCTGTTGCAACCACATAACACTTGCAACCATCTGTGTATTTGTTCTGTCAATGGGTACAGATCTTGCACTAAGTATTTGATAGTCATAAAAAGAAAACAACTTCTTTGCCTTTACAGAGTTTAGAGGAGGTAGTTTGGCAAATGCTATCATGGGAGGCTTGCATTAGAAAGCACTGAAAGTCAAACAATTAAAAATCTCATTTACCCACACATTTCTTCCTAAGCCCTAAAAAACAAATCAACCAAAGCTCATTTTTCATTCTCAACACAATTCCACGTGACTTTATCATCATGTTAAGAAATCATCATCCACCAGGGATGATAAAATCAAGGACCAGGTACTCATTTTTTACTTCCCTTATCCCTCATCTGCATACCTAGCTCGTCACTAAACTCTAATGATTACATAACATCTCTTAATCCTCCTTCCATTGCATCAATTTCCTTGTCTAAAGCCAGTTTTGACTGCCATTTCCCACCTCAGAAGCTTTAATTGGCATAGCCCTTGTCAATATTGTTTCCAGATGTGTGCTCCAGAGCTTCACAGCGTGTGAGCCAGTATTCTAGATCAGAGATATTTCATGCTAAATAAACTTGAGAAGCAGTGGACTGAACAAAGGCCTCCCTTCTCACTGAAGAGCTCCTCAGGGCTTTACATTGCCAACGGGCAACATGAGGCTTTCAAGGAGTGTGTACTAGGCAGGATTTCCCAAACCAATTTTTGCACAGCAGTATTTTCATAGAGAGCACTTACTGTTCTGTGTCACACAGGCTGGGAAATGGTATCTGCAACCAGCATATGTGTTGAGACAGAATTTAAAATAATTTAGAAAAAGAAGACCACAGTGGCATCTTCTCTGGGGTCCACAGGAATTGCAGGAGCTTATGTGAGGAGGCAGGACAGGATGAATCAGGGTAGGTGCCAGGTTGCTTTGGGGCTAAAACAAAGAGAGGACAGCATGCTGGCTGGCTGACAGGTGCTGGTGCCCTCAGGGTCAGCCCTCTGCCCCTCCCCCAATTTTGGCCCCATTCCTTCTTCAGCCACATCACTAGATGACATTGCTCTTGTCATCTCCCCCAGGAGTGACTGTTCAAAGCAGTATAACCAAAATACTTGTGCACTTCACTTAGGCAAATACATAACTTAAATAAATACTTAAAACATTTCCTTAAACTGAACAAAACTTAACATCTATTTAAGTATGTGGTTCAGGGTTGATGGGGCCTTTGTGAAATCCCAGCCTAAGAGGATGAGGCAGGAACATATTTTCATGGATGTGTAGTAAGCACTGAAGTCAGCATGGAAAATAATCCATGACCCAATTAAGGCAAAAATATGGGACATCTGAATCCTCCCTCCATCCCACCTCCCGCCTCTAGCCTTCAATAGCTAGCGATAGCTCTGGTATGGTTTGTAAACAGATTTTTAAAAGGATTTGCTGCTTTTCATGCATTAGTATCCACATCTTCTATTGATATTATGTTGCTGGAAATTGTCAGGTATTTATTACCACACTCCCCTTTTATTGTTTTTAGATCAAGAAATGATAGTCTGACTTGTTATTAATCAATTATACCTGTGCAAATCTTTCTGAATCAGGATCTGGAGGGCACGTTTCTCAAAGTCAAAATATAATCTTCAGCCTTCACTTATTTACATTAATATCAAAATCATTTTCTACTCATATCGGCCAAACATATCCTAACATATTCTAGGCAGCATTCTCACAGGCTTCTTGAAGTCAGAATGCTGAATTAAAGTGAAAATCTAATAAAAATTTATAAGAATGACAAGCAGGCAGCCTATGACTCAACTTGGTCCCACAATTGTGTTTTTCTGCCAATAGTGTTTTAAAATATATGAATTAGTTGCTAGCATTTAAAAATTGGAAGATTTCACATAAAAGCCCTGCTTACTAGTTTCTCTTGGAAAATTCAAGATATGACTACATTGATCCTACCTTCTGACATGGAAACAATTGCCCAAGCAGAGCAGTAGCCATACCCTTTGGGTGGTCCATGCCTTCTCTTATTTGCTATGCTCCCACCACTCTCCTACATCTCCATGTCTAGGCTTCTTGGTCTGTAGGCATTTGAATTTGAAGCCTGTGACTTACTGTCCCATTTAAGACCTTGTCTTTAGTAAGATAATTATAACTGGGAATCTGCTCTAAGCCTTACCTGGTCCTTCTACATTAGACAACAAGCCTAAAAACGTCTACTGCCCATATATTTGCAGTAAATCTAGGTCTATATCAGATCAATAATTTACTCCTGATGATCCCCCAAATGTGGATAATATATCAATGTCTTGGCTGTAGTAATAAAACTGTGCTTCTTTTCTAATACTCCTACCAGAATGCCCCCTCCTTGAATGCATGGGGCAAGAGAATATTCTTTGCATTTCTAAAGCCATAGAAAGCATCACAGTACACTACATTTCTTCTTCAATTTTTCAAAATAAAGATTATTTGGATGCCAAGTCAGCTCTTTTGAGAAATCAGTGTGCAAGTCAGTGGCATGGTTCAACACCTCTTCATGTAGATGATGGGGACTTGATGCAAAACTTCTAAAAAGTGATATTTGTTTTAAAGAGGAAATAAATCTTTTGTCAAGTAGTAATTTTATATTAAGAATGAAAAAATAAGAACTTTAATATGAAAGGTGGTCATGATGTTACTAAGTTGTTTATAAGTATAAAATGATTCTCACCACATATTTTTAGAATATCAGGATGAAGAACTGAGCACTTGATCATTTTATTCATTCAATAAAATGAGAATGATGAGAAATAATTTCAAAGACACTTGATATTTCTAAAATCCTATCATGTTATGAGAGAATAGCTGTGAACAATTAATGAATAGCTGTTACAAACATTACATTTCTTCTCTACATTTATCCTTGGAAAACTACGGGAATACTATTCTTCCTTCTTCATATAGATTCCCTGTATTGGTAATCACATAAATTACAATGAAAGACCACAAGAGTCTTTTGAATAATTTAATAGTTTCATGGTACTATTTCCAGATGTGCTATGGTTGCATTTTTTTCTTACACTTTGAAAGATGGTCAATAGAGGATTCTGCCATACCTCACAGTCCCTAGCACTATACCCTTGTATTGACATTTCTCTGGCTAATGTCAAAGGAGATGATTTAGCAATGGATTTATCCCAGACATCTTCCTTCCAAAGCACCAATACCATTTTCTTGGCTATCCACCATTTCCACAGCCATGGTTTCCTGCTGGACAACTGAGGTCAGGCAGTGGCTCACTCCTCACGGCTCCAGACAAGTACTTTTCTGGCCTCTCTGTACTCAACACTAAACCACACAACTTTAAATTGTCCTAGCCATATAACCCAAATATGATGCCAAGACTTTCTCTGCTGACATCTTTTGTAGCAAATAACAAATGCTTATAGCTTAGCCTCATTGTTCCAATAGACAGGTAGACTGTACAACAAATTCTACCCTCTACAAGAAAACAAAAGCATGAAAAAAATGTAGAGAATCATAAAAAAGATGAAGGTCAATAGGAACCAAGCATTGCCCCAAGCTTTTCTTAAACTGTGAAAGACAAGTAACTGAAAATTTTATTTTCGTGTAACTATAGAATGGAAATTTTTATTTCAAAGACAACATAAATGATATGAGGAGTTGAGAAGGTGGAAAGTCAAAGTTATAATGAATACCTGAAATTCTCCAATGCAGGATCAAGCCTGTTTTTCCTCCAAATTATTTTGATATATCATCTATATATATAAAAGACTAATATGCAAAGTGTCTCCTCAGGAGTTCAACCAGGAGACAGGGAATTTGCTTGCTTGCTCTGATGTGCACTGACCACGAGGGGGTGGCGCAGAACAAAGGAAGGCCACGGCCAGCAGCTGGAAGGCCCCAATCGGCCCTGATCACTGGCCAGGCCTAGGGACCCTACCCAAGCATGAATTTTGTGCACTGGGCCTCTAGTTAACAATAATTAACCACTGCCCAGGCTGGAACTTTATCCTCTTACAATAAAATTTAATGAGGTTAGCCCTACACATCAAAAACATAGGTCACTCCTCGGTGGCTTAATTCAGGAAATAACTATTTGGCTCTGGAAGGTTTCTAGCTAGTGCCTCTAATTCCAAAACCTATTTGTTTCATAATGCCTGGGAAGCAATGTTTAATGTGTAAGTAATTGAGGGAGATAATATAATATTCACATCCATTGCAGAGCAGAGAAATATAGGCCAGAGAAGTTCAAGGAGGCAAGGATGCACTTGGGATGTGTGTGTGTGGCTGGTGTGAGATCCAACTAAATGACTCTTAGGGACATAAAGACTCATCATGCTTTTAAATTTTGGTCTAATATTCAAAGAGCCATTTCTTGCATATTACATTTTCAAATATCTACTTAAAATTTTATATTTGAAAGGAGGGTTTCCATGCCAGATGCACAGGATTAGGGCATGTTAAGCTTGATGTGAGTGTTTTCCTTGGTGAAATTTAGAAGACTATCAGTGTTTAGATAGATGTAATAAAAATATGCCATAGAATTTAAAGTGAATTAGAAAAACTATTAAATGATAAGCTACTACAATAATGGAGGATACTTGGAAACGAGTCAAAATTTGGTATCATTCATTCTCTAAGGACAAATGATTCTTAAATACAGCTTGATCTTTAAACAAAACCTCTTTGAAATAGATGCCACCTGACTCACCAATAACTCCTTCTTGAGGGCATAAAAAAGTATAGGAACCAAGGGGCCAAGAATAAAACCATGTTTTTTCCATGGGTTTAAATCGTGGCTTTTAAATATTTCTAAGAAAAGGTGTTTACTAGTCTTGAGCATCATCAACAAATTAAAGTTAAATTTTTTCTGTTAGTGACATTCCTTCAAAAAAGCAGAACTCCCTTCCCTTCACTGCCCCTAGCCCCCTTCTATGTTGGAAGGGAAAAACAGCCGTGTTATAAGAATGTAGACTTATGGACACAAGACTACAAGAAATAATGCAGAATGGTTAAGGGGAGGGGCACAGGGCAGCCCCACCCACTTTTACCGCTGGGCTATTCTAGCATGGATGTCCCACAGCAAAAGTGCTTCTTTCTGATGCTGCATACCTATTCAACAAGTACATTAATTTTACAGTGTGTGCAAAGTTAAGGAGGTCTGGTCAGAATCCAGAAAGTGTCCAAATTTCTTATCGTGCAGAAGATGGAACAGAACCAGGCTTATAGGAAATATTAAGTAATGTGTGCTGATTGCATGCCCACAATAGGCTCTGTTAGGCACTCTTCCATAGCAAGGTCAAGGTTCAGACACAAGACTGTCTGCCATTTACTTGTCTGCCCTCGTCTCCCGCCGGTGTATAGTCCACAATCCAGCTCTTCTTGGATAGATTATTGTCTCCTGTATGCCTTTGTTGAAATCTCATGGAACTTTCTTCACACTGATCTTGTGGAAATTACTTTATTTCTCTTTAGATTGTATTCATTTAGTACAGGCCAATTGCTCTATTGCTGTGGCATCTTCTTAGACATAAAATTAGTTGCTTAGTTACCTTTCTATACCTTCAAGAGCTTAGCTTCAGAATTTTAATACAGCAGGTGCTCCATAATTACTAAGATTTACCTGCCTTCCCTAAAACGTCCATACAGTGCATTCAACTATGAAGTCTAAAGCACTATTTCTTCAGAATTTGTTTGAAAATACTTAAAGAAGAAACTTGAATTTTATTCATGCATGCAGGAGGGGCCAGTGGCATTTTATAAAACTTTATAATATTTTCCTTCTCATGGGATTACTTTCAGAGAAATAAATTTCAATCCTATCATATTTCCTGTATATAAAAATGTTTTTTTCCAAAGAACCATGTTTAAGTACCGAGTGAAATGCTACCTTGGAAATTGAAATGTATTATTAATCACATTACTGTGGCTTCCAGTGAATGTAATTACTTACTACCTATAGCGGAGTTCAGCTAATTGATTAGCATTACCCTGTAAAAACACAAGTGGAGACAACAGACTGTCTGACGCCTTCAGCTATTTGGCTAACATAAAGTGCTCAGCATATATCATCCATTCTCCACTTGATCTTTCCCTCCAAATTCTTTCGAAAGGCATTTCTGAAGGGCCTGCATATTCCTGATACCTAAACGTATGTGCGCACTACGAAAGTGTGGAAGGAGGCTGGCCCAGTGATGGCTGTCTGCTTACATTCACCATGGAAAGATAAGCCTTTTTTATAAAAAGCATGCTCCTTTGCATTAGCGTGATATGACACATGCTGCTTTGAATATACAAAATAAGTGTCGCATGGCCTGTTAATTTATATAAGACGGAATTTCTACTTTTCTGCAACTGTAAGTTCCAGAGTGCAACTCCCAGGGCAACAAAAGGGAAATGTTTGCTTTACTCCTATTTTCTAGAAATCTTAAGTGTTTATTTCCTCCATCTGGAAGTCAATGAGGTACTGCCTCTGCGACGTGAATCATAAAACCAATTACACAGTCTTTAAATCTGAGCAGTTATCACACAGCATTCCTGAGACAAAGCAGACTAACTCTCCTTCTAAAGATGCAGAAAAATGCAGTGTGACAAAGCATACTATGGGCTATATAACAAGTTTCCTTGGAACTAGACCTTAACACTTGCTGGGTTTATGGCCAATTATATTTTACTGAGGCTGTGAATAAACATGGATCAACGCTGCACTGCCAGCTAGATCATGTGATAAAGTTAAATATCTCATCCTAATTACAGGTATTCAGGTAAAAAATAGATGTTCACATTAATTATATCTGTGATGCAAGAGGCAGAAATTATACATATATTTGCAAACCCCTTAGGTGTAAAATATCGTTGGTGCTAAAACAAGTAAGAGCTCATGAAATGACTCTATCCATTAGACACAGATCATTAGGATCAAACAGATAAAGTTCCATATATCTTCCAGTCTTGTCCAGTATTAAAAAGTTTGCCTTCATACAGCTTGATGATCTACATAATATGTAAAAATTTCAGTATTTGCCCAGTGGCTTGGCATTGGGTAGGGCATAACCAAAATATTGTTTTATAATCAGGTATCTGAATGTGCCGCTATATTTGGTGACTATGACAGAAAGTAGGTTATGTCAGTGACTATAATGGGTCTTCTTATGAAATTACAATAGGAAATCAACCCAAATATTGGTTCTGTGTCCACCGTCTGTCTTGGGTTATAATAGTGTTTAACTTTGTGATTAAAAATATCTCTCGATGAGCCCTGGCTAGGTGGCTTAGTTGGCTGGAGCATCAACCTGTACACCAAAAGGTTGCAGGTTCAATTCTTAGGCAGGGCACATACCTAGGATTTGGGTTTGATCTCCAATCAGGGAGCATATGGGAGGCAACCAATCTATGTTTCTCACTCCTCTCTCTCTCTCTCTCCCTCTCCCTCTCCCTCTCCCTCTCCCTCTCCCTCTCTTTCTAAAATCAATAAGTGCATTCTCAGGTGAGGATTAAAAAAACTCCTCTTGATGAGCCAGATACTAAGTCATATAAATACATCTTGTAAAAAATAAAACTACATATAAGTAGGTGGAAATAACAATTATTTGCGGGGACATGAGAGGAGTGTGAGAATGTGTGGAAGAGGTCTGAGTAAATTTCCTCAACTCTTTTCATTTTTTTATATTATACCAATACGCAGGATTTACCCTTTCACCGCATACACTTACTTTATAATTTAAAATATATAAAAAAGAAAAACTGAGAGGCTTTATTCTTTCTTGGGTTTACCCTTCTACAACTCATTTTCTAATACCTATTCATTAAAATTGGGGGAAAACATCTAGATAGAAATCACTAGCTAAATTTTGGATGGATTCATCTAATACCTTTGAAGGTGGAGTCAGATAACCACAGGCAAGTAAAACAATGTTAAATTTTAAAAAAACAATGTTAAATTATGACCATGATTATGCATGGATCTCAAGCATGCATGAAACAAAAATGGCAAAGACAGAGCTAACAGAAAATGATATAGTAAGCATTTTTACTGACTAAAGTAATTCCCATGTAGTATTTAAAGAAGAGCACTAGAGAATAGCCTCTAGGAACTAAGAATAGTTTATGCTTTGGATTTGTTAAACCACAAGAAATATGAATCTAAGCTCAAGATAATCATCTAAGGCATGGCAGGTCCTGCAATTAAGTCTTTCTCTGATGGATTTGCTATAGAAAGTGTGGGGCCTGGCCCTGTCAGGTAGCTCAACTGGTTAGCAGTGGTCGGCAAACTGCGGCTCGCGAGCCACATGCGGCTCTTTGGCCCCTTGAGTGTGGCTCTTCCACATACCGACTTCTGCGCATGGGCCACGAAGTTTCAATCGCACTGTACGTGCGCGCCCACACGTGGTATTTTGTGGAAGAGCCACACTCAAGGGACCAAAGAGCCGCATGTGGCTCGCAAGCCGCCGTTTGCCGACCATGGGGTTAGAGCATCATCCTGATATGCCAAGGGTTCAGATTCGATTCCCAGTCAGGGCACATACAAAAACTCAACCAATGAATGCATAAATAAGTGGAACAACAAATTGATTTTCTCTCTCTCTCTCTCTCTCTCTCTCTCTCTCTCTCTCTTGTAAATAAAAATAAGTGAAAATATGAGGCCTGGGTCTCAACTCCATCCAAAAGTCCTACTTCTCACAACCTACCCAGCCACTATTTTCAATTTTCTGCTCCCAGTGTGAACTTCAGCACATCGCTTCTATTAATCCACTTGGTACTGAGTATTTGGTATTCTTCAAAAAAAAAAATGATGATAAATTGACATTAGGGCTAGAAGGTAAGAGATGAAAGGAGATAACATCTGCTGAGATATATAAATTCTATCTCAAATTTTTGTCCTCACTGGTTTTATTCTCCCAAGGTTCCAAAATAAGAGCTTCAGTTCTAAATGGCTAAATAAGGTAGTAGATTGCTATTTCCATCCACACACGGCTCCTTTAAAAACTCTGGCTACCAGTCTAATAAATATAATATCATAGAGTGTCCACATTCAACTACATAGCTACATGGCATGTACACATGTAAGTATTAACTGGTTATATGGATATAATGAGGCTGAATGTTTAAAGGCAACACAAGGTTACAAAGCTTCTTTACTCTTTCAATTGTAAATTTTGTGAAACCTAAATACTGAACAGTATTTGTGATGAATATTTAATTTTCAAATTGAAATGTTTCGTAAGTATACACTGGATTTTGGTGATTTAGTGTGAAAAAAACACAATGTACAATATCTCATTAATAATTTTATATTGCTTATATGCCAAAATAATAAGAGTTTGAGTATACTGGGTTAAAGAAAATGTATTATTAATTTCACTATTTTTTTACTTTTTAAAATGTGGCTCTTAGAAAATTAAAAATTATATGACTCACATTGTATTTCAAATATAAAGAGCTACTTTATATGCTTTAATATCTTCCTCAATAACATGGGAATAAAAATAATTTCCTCCAATGGTTGTTGTGGCAACAAGAAAAGATAACTGCAAAGTTCTTAGCGAAGTACCTGACAAATAGCTGGAAGTGCTCTCTAAATAGCTATTATTTTGTGAACACAATTTCCATCTATAGTTTCTCTGACATACAAAGCAGAATTTGGAGACGTTCTGTTCTCATAAAGTGCATGAGAGCAAAGGAGGCAATTGTAACAGAAGGACCAAGAGCAGGAATTCTGAAAATTTACCAAATGAATCCATATGTTATTTTTACCTCACAGATTCCTACTTTGTAAGCTTTATGACCCATCAGATATGGCTTTCATTCATTCATTCATTCATTCACTCATTTGTTCATCAAGCCTTTTACTAAGTAACTACTTCAAGAAGAATCTAGATTCCATAATTTACAATTTATGGATTTCTTAACTGCTATAAATATGTAATAAAAATATACTCACATCAGAAAAAATTGAAATAAACTTAAAATGACAAATAAGATACAGATTATTTTTCATCTCTAAGGTGATAACTTCAATTGTCCCTACAGGATTTAAAACGTATTCTTTCACTCTTTCCTCCCTCTCACTTAATTTTCTACTTTTCTTTATTATTGTGGTTTTTATTTATTTTAAAAATATTTTTATTGATTTCACAGAGGAAGTGAGAGGGAGAGAGATATAGATAGAAACATCAATGATGAGGGAGAATCACCAATTGGCTGCCTCCTGCATTGGTGATCAAGCCCACAACAATGTGCCTTAATGGGGAATTGAACTGTGACCTCCTGATTCATAGGTCAACACTCAACCACTGATCAACACCAGCCAGGCTATTATTGTGGTTTTTAAATTCTAAACCTTTCTTTTAGAATGTTGTATATTTTTTCTTTTGTTTATTATCATTTCTAAATTTGGCATAATTTGGAGAACTGGAAAGATGCAATATCCATTTATAAACAAGGAAAGAAAAAAAAGAAGAAACTAAAAGTTAAATTTCAGAAGAGTAGCAATTGGTGGGTAACAGAGAAGGGAGTCTCAAACATAAGTGTACTTTGAATCATCTATTTGTGTGAGGAATCTATTCAATAAGTATTACAATAGATAAACTAACCTTGAATTTCCATTTTCTCATATTCTATGAAGTACAAATTAAGTTTCCGTTTAGCAGTTTAATTATTTTTCCTAAAATAACTCTTTAAAGTATATTATATTTGTAAATTTTTCTTAGTTTCAACATAACAATGAAAGAAATCAGAATAGCTAAAATTTAGTGAGTTCTTACTAAGTTCCAAAAATTATTTTAGGTCCTTTACTTGTATCCCCTCATTGAATTCTTATGATAATCCAATGAGACACTATGGTAAACAGAACGGCAGCTACATTCAAAGCCCCAGAACCTGTGAGTATGTTATTTACAAGGCAAGGGGGGAGTATGGCTATAAAAGTAAGGTTGGTAGTCAGCTGACCCTGAGATTGGGAGACTATTCTGGATTGTCCAGGTGGTCTCCTGTAATCACAAGGGCCTTTGTAAGTGAAAGAGGGAGGTGGGGTCAGGGGTCAGAGTCAGAGACATGTTTGAAAATACTATGTGGCTGGCTTTGAAGAGGGAATAGGGCCAAGAACCAAGGAATGTGGACAGCTTCCAGAAGCTTGAAGAGTCAAATAAATAAAAAGAACCAAAAAACAACAAAAATATCCCAAAACAAATTCTCCCTTGTAGCCTCCAGAAAAGAATATAGACAAACCTGACAATTTTGGTTCAATGAGACTCATTTCAGATTTCTGACCTCTAGAACTATATTAAACATGTGTTGTTTTAAGATACTAAGTATGTGATAATTTGTTAGAGCAGGAATAGGAAAACAACAGAGATAGGTACCCTCATTATTCCCATTTTACCTACAGGAAAGCCAAGAGAATTTAAATAATTGATCCAGTGATCACACTGCAAGCACATACTTTTGCATAGGAATCAGAGCCATGCACTCATGGCAACAAAATAAAAGTTAGGACTGTGTTGGGTCTCAACTTCCTCAGGAGCTTCCAGGGTGTGATTTTAAATGGACCCAATCTTGCATTCATGTCTTCTTGATGACCATTCCCAATAGGCTGGCACATGGCATGTTTTCTCTTTTTCCTTCTCCAGGTCTCAGTTCCATTGACACTTCCTTAGAAGCTTTCCTTGACTGCATTGATGAGGTTGGGTGCTTAAAGGACACAGTCTTAAGGAAGAATGAAACTCTCATTTGAAGCACTTATCATGACTACAATTTTACATTTGTTGGGCCTTTTCTGTCTCTACCACCAAACTGTAAGCTCCATGAGAGCAGGGGGCAGTGGCTGTCTGGCTATTGCCATCAGTGCCTATCAAATTCGATGTGCAGCTGTCCCTCGGTGGTCTACTGAATTTCTGATGTTTAGACCATCTTAGTATGATAAACTCAGTTGATGTATATTGGATTTGTTGGATGTAATCTTAAAAAAATAAAATATATTTCAGCAGAATAAAGTAGATTATAGGAAATAAATTTTAAAAATCCTAAACTTTAGCCCCTGAATAAATCAGCTCCATGGAAATAAAATCTGAGAGAATAAAACAACTATTCAGAGAAATCTGCTCAAGCTCAATGAAAATACTGTGTACATATTTAGTTTGCTAAAAGATTAATTTTATCCTCAATTGTGTTATGTGGTTTTCACAAGATTTCATTACATTGATTGAAGCCTGGTCCTTGAGGTTAGCCTTATAATCTACTCTTCTAGAAAACACAGGAACAAACAAAACAAGCACAACCAAGTTTTTTGTATTTTATTATTTTTGAAAGTTAAGGGATTATTGTTACTACCATCAATTTGTTGAGCCTATTTTTTCTAGCCATATAAGTATATATTACTACTTGATAATATAATCTTTTTTATCTTCACACTATGGCTTCACACTCAAACATATCTACTAAGAGTGTGGTGTCATATATATAGTTGATATATAGTTGAGTTTTATATGTTTATCAATAGTTGAATTTGCCCATCATTTTTAGTGTTTCTGCATATTTCCCATACACGCCCAATTTTTTATTTTTTCTTTATCATTGTGGTGATTTAAAATTTTAAATATTTCTTTTTAGATTTTGTATATTTTTCTTTATCCATTATCATTTCTAAATTTGTATCATTTGGAGAACTGGAAAGATGCAAGGTTATGTATAAAGGAGATGATACTGTATGTAATTTGAATTTGCTAAACCTTTGTGCCAAAGATTTGTGATACTAATTACTAAGCCTCCAATCACATCCAATTAATTCTTGTACCCAAGGAGAAGATCCAATTCATTTGCCCATTTTCTGTGGCTTTGAGATTCAGTTCAAAATTAGTTCACGAGGAAAAATGACTGCCAAAGATTCTCTATGCTATTAAGCCCCACCTCACACCCATTTACGGCAAACCATTTAAAGTGACACTCCATTTACACAAGCTTCCTTTCCCATGGGGGAATCTTACTAGTATATTCAAGATTCAACCTCACTACTAGTAAAATGAAATAAGAACATTAACTCAGAATTAGAATGCTTAGAAGTTGTTTTTTCCTTATGCAACCATTTAAAAAGATGAATTGGGTAGAACATGTTAAAATCCTTATGATAAAAAAGTTTTATTAAATTAGGGTATTTATTATAGAGTAAGAAGAGAGATCATTTTATTTCCTTTGAAGTAATTTTCACAGTTTTTTTCCTCTCTGGTCTTCATTTTATTCACAGGACACATATGTAAACAATACATATTCCAAAAATATGAAATAGCTCAAATTATTATTAACTGCAAATGGATTTATATACTGTATTATAGAAAATTATAAAAGTGAGGTCATTTATTCATTCATCAATCATTTAATTGATATTACGTTCCGTCGGGTATTATATCTCATTCCTCAGAACTTAGACTTGTATATCTAATTTCCTATATGATATTTCCATATGTAGATTCAACAAGAATCTCAAACATAACATTTTAACTTAGATTTTCTTGCCAAATCATTTTCTGCAGTCTTTCCCATCTGGATGGCAACTCAGTCTTCAGGTCAAAAACTGAACAAATAAATAAAACAAAAACAAACAAAAAACTCTGAACATTAATATCTGATTCCTCTCTTTCTTTCACTCATATGTTCAATTTGGAAGCAAACCCTACTGGCCCTACTTGATATATATATATATATGAATCCCACCACTTCCCACAACCTCAATGGTAATCATTAGGACTTTTGTTGGGATCACTGAAATAGTTTCCTGGTTGATGGTCTTCCTGCTTTAACCCTTGACCCTCTGCAGCCATATATCCTGTTTCTACCCTGCTCAGGGCCCTGTATATTAATGAACTTATAATTAATCTAGTACTTACTATCCACCAGGTACTTGTCTAAGCTTTTTGCAAGTGTGAACTTACTGAATTCTCAAAGTAACCTTTCACAGTAGGCACAATTACTTTGTATTTTAGCAAGGAAAAAACAAAGACACAGGAGGTCAAGTCATTTTGTCAAGATCACACACCTAGCCGGAACTGGTTTGGCTCAGTGGATAGAGCGTCGGCCTGCGGACTGAAGGGTCCCAGGTTCGATTCCGGTCAAGGGCATGTTCCTTGGTTGCAGGCACATC
>NW_005371173.1:6573897-6620914 GCF_000412655.1 Myotis brandtii
CTCTCTCATCGATGTTTCTAACTCTCTATCTCTCTCCTTTCCTCTCTGTAAAAAATCAATAAAAATATATAAAAAAAAAAGATCACACACCTAGTAAGGGGCAGATATGGGACTCAAACCCTGACATTCTGGCTCCACATTCCATGCTCTTAACTTCTGTGCCTACTCCTTCCAATGGCTTCTCTTCTCACTCCTGGAAAAACACCCAAGTCTTCCTAATGGCCTGCCAAGCCTGCCATGATCTTCCCCCATTACCTCAATGAACTCATGACCTCACCTTCTGCTACCTTTTCCGTGGCTATCAGTCACAGTGGCCTCCTCACTGTTCCACACTCAGCCCAGGCTTCTCACCAAATAGGGACTTTCACCTTAGCTGGTTCTTCAGCCTGAGACATGTCCCCACCAAGCATGGCATGGCTCACTCCCTCACCTCCTTTTTGTCTTTCCTCAAATGTCACTTTTTCAGTTAGGATGTTCCTAATCCCCCTTACTGAACATCTTACTAATATACCGAGACACTATTCTAAGCACTTAACATATATTTTACTTCATTAAACCCTCACAATAGCTGTGGGCTGATGGAACCATTACCTCCATCTCACAAATGAGAAAAAAAGAGCCACAGATGTTAAATACCACGTGGAAGGCCACACAGCTGATAAGTGATGAAGTCAAGATTCCAGCCTAGAGTCTGTGACTCTAGGGTCTGTGATCTTACACACACACACACACACACACACACACACACACACACACACGATTTGCTGACTGATGAGTGATGAGAAAAAAAAAATCAGTTTTTTCAGAAGCTTAGAGCAGAGTCTGAAGAAAACAAGCATATTAGGTTAAAGGAGGATAAAAGGTGGTGAGTCTGGATTATCTATTTCCAGAGCCATGTTTCTCAGAGTGTCATCCATGGTGCCCCTCCACCAGAATCACCTGGGGGTGCTTGCTAAAAGTGCAGACTTCTGGGCTCCCCTCCAGACCTTTGATATGGGGGCCAAGTGCTCAAGGATTTGTATAAATAAAAACTTCTAAGTGATTCTGAAACACACTCAAGTTCTCAAAATACTAACTTGGAAATTAGGAAATGTTTCACCGACTTAAGTTTATGCATTAAGCATCACAACCCTAACAAAGCATTTCCATAAGAACGAGATTTGCAAAATATACTATCTTCATAAAACTTTGCAACTTAGGGCAGTGATCTTTGGTGGGTTTATTCAATGGTGGGTTCCAAGTACCTAGAAGAGTGATTGGCTCATAGCAAGTCGGCAATACAGAGTTGTTGAATGTGTGAATTTTGGAATGGCCCAGAGGAAACCTTCAAGATGCACACACACTTTGTTTGAGCACCGATGACTGAGTGGTCCAAGATTTCCATCAGACTTCTCATAAAACATAGTTTTACCATTATCTCCTTAGAGGTGTGAACAGTCGAAATTGTACTGGCTCTTGGAACCCTTGATTTTAAGTGTGGCTTGAGGCTCTGGTATTTAGCCCTGTGTGATGTGAACAAGATATTCAATCTTTCTGACCCACTGTTTTCTTCATCAGTAAATTCATCATCACCTCATTTGATGTCCATAAAGGTGGTAAAAATAGAAAAAGCTTTGAGAAAACAAGGGATTGTTACTAAGTGAATTAATTATTTTTTATTTCTCAGTTACTCTGAGATACAACTTTTTTTTTTCAAATTTCTAGCTGCAAAATTGTATGGTTTAATTAGTAAAATTAGGAAAAATTGGCTTTTAAAGATTGAGATGGCATGATTAATACTCATAGATATAGAATATGTTAATGTTATTGAGAAGAGTCCAACTGAAAAACAAAGATCGCAACTCTTTTCAAATTTAATTTGTAAAAACTTATAAGAGTAATGAGTAAGAAATTATTCCTAATTAGTGTTTCCTCTTAGAGATAATCATAGCCAAATAGTTCAAGAACAGTATTGCTTTTCAAAAATCAAATATTGTTTTGTTAAAGAAGTTAGCATAAAATGTTATAGCTTAGCTTTCTGTCACTTAGAGGCTCAGGCCAAGCCAAATGACTTTCATTTAAAAACTTTTAGTGTAACAGGTATTTTTCATTCATTATTCACTTGCTATCTGAACGCTAAAATCTAAGAGAAAAAAGTCGATTGTACTGAAACCACCCAGACTTCAATGCCTCCTCAATTTTGGAAACTTTAGCATACTACCTCTACCTCAAATGGAATTTCAGTGACTAAGCAGATCTCTCCCTGAACCTGAAATGAGGAAAGAATTTATCCTCCACTTTATTCTTGCTGATCAAACAGATGTACAAAGGAGCAGTAACACTGTCTATTATAAATGAAAGCACAGACAAAAATGTCATTAGGCAAGTGGTGAGCAACAGCTTTCTAATGAAAGCACCATGCATTCCACAAAATTCTCAAAAACTTAGTCTGATTTTATGCCTAGGTTAAGCATTTTGGAGAGAACTGGAACCTCCAAATACCATGAAGTTAGAGCTAACTACCAACATCTATCCAACTTGATGCGTTACATGTGATGTAAAAAATCTGCTTGGGGCTACCCTTTCAAAATAGCATTATAAAATAAAATCCACTTCAACCAACTCCAAAGCTTTCTGGTTTTTTTTTTCTGCATAGATGTTAACCACAGCATACAAAGTGTTAGGCAGTAAAGAATCTGTAATAGAATGATAAACTGCACATTTTCCTAACAGATCTAAGAGAAAGAAGATCAGTTCTCTGAATGATAGAAACAGTTTTGAACAGTTTTCCTCAAACATTAAAGCGCATTAGTAACCCCTAGGTCACACATTTCTTTCTCTAAAGCTGAACACCCCCGAACCCTCAATTGCAACCTTGTTTCTATAATAACAGTTCAATCAAGTGTGGCTGCTTTGCCACAGATACTATACCATTATGATGAGGGTTCTGGGTCTGCTCATTTCATCGTCACTTTCCAGAGGCAGAATTTCGTGGGATGGTTCCTCCTGGCGTCGGCTACAAATGTGTGGACAGCTCCTCTGGACCACAGAACGAAAAGCTTGTAGCAGAACAATGCTGGCAGTGCAGCCCATCGCTGCATCCTGCAGCCTACGGAATAACTTCTATGTTGATGCTATGTTTGCAAAACAGTGGCTCCTTGTCCCTGAAAACAGCCCACATTGCAGCTGCAGCCAGCGCAGGCTCCAATCACTTCCTTGAGCTCTGGTCATCTGATCAGCGCCAAATAGCTTGGATGCAGAGATGGGAAAGATTGAATCCACTGAGAGCGAACACACTCAGGAATATTAGAGCATTTTGACCAGAGAGCATGTCTCAGTTCATTTGGAGAGCATGTTTCCTGTTCATTACAATGATTCCCTTTGATTCTAGTTTCAGAGATCTGAATAAATATATCTTTCCCACTGAGACAATGAAATAAATCACTTTTTCAAACTAAACAACTGAAAATCTGACATCACAGTGACATTTTTTCCAAGGCAAATGAGTGTCATGTAAAGAGTGAAAATGATTTTTCTTAAATGTAAATACCTCATGAGGGGAAAATTCTGCTACACACCTCACTAAGTGATTGAGGTTTTACTTTTCATAGCTCAGAAGTTCCAGAAATAAAATTGGCGTATCCCAAACGTGGAGTCCACTGAATCAAAAACAATTTATCAAAAGTATGCACGCATTAACCAAACCCATGTGAGCGACACCACTGTTCCTCTGCGACTGCCTTTCAATAGTGTGGTTGTTCTGTTCCCACACACGCCGTTCTGCAGCCGAATACATAGGCGGCTTGCGGGGCTGAAAGTGCCTATGACTGAGGTCACTCAGCTGACAGAGGTCACTCCAGCTGACCTCTTAGAAAAGCAGCTGTAAAGCATTTTCACATCCTATCAATAAGAATTCAAGTCTTTGGGAAGGACTTTGGTAGTTACGAGTCTAGTATTCCCCGACTCCTGAGAGACTAGTCACTTAGGAGGCAACCAGAGAGATGCTTAGAAGTCACGTGACCTGCTTGGATTGGCTTCAAGATCTAATGGTCTACTGTAACAGAATAGGGCAGGAGGGGATGCTTGCACTAAAAATATCTCACGGAAAAAGGATTCTGCTTACAAATGAGGAAAGTATGAAATCCCCAATAGGATTTTCAAGTCAGGATCTTTCTGTCAAGCCAATCCTCCCAGGGTAAATCTGAGAGCCAAAATAAGAATGTTTTCTTTGGTTTCGTGGCTTCTCAGTGGGGAGGGTGCTGCAGGAAGTTTGGAGGTTTGTTTTGCTCTAAGTCTCGGTCACTCTGGCCCCAGTAAACTTGGTTTCACATAATCCTCAATTAGGCATTAATTGCTCAGCAATCTGTCACAATACAACACCGTTTTAATTAGTATGTCTGCCAGAGAAGTAAAACATTTTTTCTTTTTCTTTTAAGAAGTACTGGCTGCCAATAGTTTCTCATCTCCCTCTGTTTTGGGCAAACATATTTTAGTGCTTCTGGAAAAAGAAGAAAAAAATGCTAATGGTGCTGGCACATCCTCTCACTCCCTACAGACCTTTGTCAGAGTGCCCGGGTGCTAATCCAAACCATTTTTACTCTGAACAACTAGAGCATTTACTGAAGAGAGGTTACCATTTCGCCTGTCTGGCCTGTGTGTATTGAATATCTATATAAATGGTGTCCACCAGAGACAAAGCACAGAGTTGACTTCCAAGACTCTAAATGTGCCTTTTCAAATATGATTGCTCCTCTGGACTCCCTGTATGTCAGTGCCCACCCTCACCCACTCACTCCCATGCCCATGACAGTTTAGCCCTCTCCATTCCTTCCCTTGGGTTCTTGTCCTTTGCTCATGACTAACTCCAATGCAGCAAGGCACTGACTGGAGGTGCTTAAACAATCCACCAGCTCCAGTTGGCAAGAGGACCGAGTGGGAAGACAGATCCCTCAGTCGTGCACCATAGCTTGGCACAGAGGATGCACTTCACATCCCAAACTCGTTTCCAGCCTCCTCTCTCTAAATCTGGCTAACCTCTGGGTGGCTTTTGGAGTCAGATGTTTTGGCAGATGCCAAAGTCTTTGGGGAAACAAATGAGATGCTTTCTAGCTATTAGAGTTCTGTTTCCATCGATCCCCTCTTTGCCTCTGAGGAATTCATCCCTGTTATTGATGAACTGCTGGGGGACTCTCAATAGTCTTTCTCTTTTTCTTTCAACTTCTATCATCAAGGGAAGGGAACCTCCAAGAATTAGTTTCTTGGGAATTCAATACACACACAGTTGCCCAATGGACAAGAGACCGAAAGAATAATAACCAGAAAAGTTGCAAGAAAGGGAATGGGTTCTGAGCTGTAAGTTTTCCATAATAAATTAAGTGATGGTGGGAGGGGTATGATGGGGGAGGAGATAGAAATCAACCCAGACACAAGGCCGTTTTTCCCCTCATATTTAGCATGTAGGTAGATACACAGAAAATATTTTTTAAAAAGGAATCAATTCTTTATAGATGCTTGGTATTTTCATTTGCAGTATTAATAACATGAATCATTGATCTGGCCTTTAAGCATCAAATGTGCATGTCCTTACCAATCAATAACTTTTGGAGACTCTCCTTTGTCTTCATTGGCCTCCTTCCCCTAACTGGGTCTTATTTCACAATTCACTAAGATATTTAGTAAATATAAAATGCTAGAAGTAAGATTTTTAACTTATTGTTATAGATGAGGAAATATTGTCACTATCATTTGTAAGACTAAATTTCTCAAGGAAGTGGTGGGAACTAGTTCATTCTGGGTTATTAAATGATATATATATATATATTATATATATAATACACACACACACATATATAATATATATATTTGTATACATTTGTGTGTATATGCACATATATACCCATATATATGATATTATTTCATTCACTAATCACGTATGTTCATCCACTAATCACTTATGAAATCTTAAATTTATGTACAGTGAAAACCTTTATTGCTCCAAATCATATGTGGATGGCCATGTTATATAGACATGAAGTAGCCTAGAGTAGATAGAAATGCAAGAAAGAGTGAAGAGAGATATTAGTGATAAGGAATACCTGGGAGAAAGTTAAATATAAGAAGAAAAAGTAAAGACCTTTGAAGAGCAAATGGGGGGGGGGAGAAAAATACAACAGATGTAAAATCATAAAAATTGCCTTCATTCCAGTCTCAAGGGACTGCTCACTGAATGCTCACCTCTTTTCAATAAGTCCTGGCAAATAAATTTAGTTTTTAGAGCCATTTTCAAAACATTTTGAACTAAGAATTATTTGATTCTAGTTGTTGCTATTTCTGCCATTGGAATAATACATCCAAAGATCTTTCTGCAATGGGCAAGGGAAATACATATTTAATTTAAATAAATAATGCTTATTGTAAGCATTGGACTTTCCCAGCTTTGTTAAATTATGTAAGAGCTATATGCCTAAATGTATTTTGAGATGTAGACCGTGTTGATTTGGACTATGTTTGGACAGGATGGAGGTGGAGTCCATGATTTTCTCTCACTCAAAAGACCTGTACATATGCCCTGAGGCCTCGTTTCCTCAAGCATCGTGCCAGACCTACACTGAGGGAGTGAGGGCTTCTGCCATCTTCTTATGGCAAGTACACTGGAAGCTAAACATGAACTCAGATGAAACTATTTTAATTGAGAAATGAAGTGTAACATGATCAGCCTTTCCTGCTTCTTGCATATCCCTGGTACTGTCTAGCTTCATCTCATCGTTCAACACTCAAGAGTTGCTGGATACTATTGCACGAGGCTAACAAGATGGTGATGAGAACTTATCTGTGAAGAGAAAAGTATGGTTGAGATACTGAATGTAGAAGACCTTGCCTGGGAAAACCATACCCCAACAATAAAGTCTCAAGTATATTGTCACCTCCCCAGAGAAAGGTTCTCAACCCGCCCCCCGCCCCGAGGTTAAATGAACCCCACCTTTCTCCCTGCTTCCAAAACACAAAGTTTCAGGAGCCTGTGGGTAGTGGCTCCTCACTGCACCTGCATGTCCCAGAAGGACATGGTTTCCACCACACTAGGAGTCCAGATGCTCTGATTTTTAGTTCAAGCGGGTGGATGGAGTTTACTTGTTTCCTCCCCTCCTTCCCAAAGTCCAAGCAAAATGACAGCAAGGCAGTGTAAGAGCTAAGATATTGCTTACAAGAGTGGTGGGGGAGGTTTTTTAGCCAATGAGACTTTTTGGAAAGTATTTTTGAAAAATGAAAAGTGAATGTGATCACATTGATCCATAACCCCAAATAAAGGATTAACAACAATGTACACAGTAGAGGATGGCTCAGAAAAAGTGGCTGCAGTTTTCAACAGAGCCCTGAAGGGGCTCCAAGCTTGAGGAATCCAGGCACTGGATGTGAGAGAGTAATTCATCTGCCCTGCCCACCATCCCCAGGACACACAAAACAGCACTGAAACACCTGACAACCACTCTCTAAAGATGGGCAAATGCTTCCAAGGATACCTGGCATAGGTACTGGCACCTCAGAGAAATGCCCTCATTATTTTGGCACTGGCGGGGGAGGCAGGGTATGTCTCTAGTCTGGCTGCCTAGCTCACCCTCTCTGAAATAATGACTGTATTGGGGCACCTGTCAACCTAATAAATCATCAGTCAGTTGTCAGTCTGGCAGAGTAAAGGATAGGGGCTCAAGTCTAAGTAGATCCTTGTCCCCAGTGGCAGCCTGAGGAAGAGGCAGGCAGCAGAGGGCAGCAGAAAGGCTCACAGCGAGCTCTGGACTCAGACAGACTCATGCTGCTCTCACAGCTCTGCCACTTAGAAGCTATGTGATTGTGAGCAAGTTGCTTAACCTCTCTGAGCCTTGGTAGTATCTGCTGTAAAATGGAGTATCTGGACCTTGTCAAGATACTAGTAGGAGGAGAATGACTTAAAAGATAAATATAGAATCTGGCCCATAATAATCATTAAGGGAGAAAATATGATGCTGCCTCTGCTAATGGTAAAAATGGAGGATTGGTCTCCTCCCTCTCAGCCTCCAGGCTCAGTTTCAACATGACACTGCCTAGGGGAAGCCTCCCCTAAGAGGCGTCGCCTCACAGCCCTGAATCTCAGTCCTTATCACTACTTCCTGTGGTTTTCTTTCTAAAACATAAGCTGAAATTAACTTCTGATGAATTTCATTTTTAAGTGATGTCTTCCCCTCTCTAGGGAGCTTAGATTGTCTTTACTGGGTTCACTATATGTCCAGTGCCCACAATGTAGTAGGTGCTCAATGAACAGTAATAATGATAATGACACCAATTAGTAAAGCAAGCCCTTCCCTAGCACTTACTATGTGCCAGGCACAGTTCTAATTAATACCTACATGTATTGATTCATTTCACCCCACTCTTTGAGACAGTTCTCTGATCTTCCCCATTTTACAGTTGAGAAAACTGGGGCACAGAGAAGTTAAGTGACTTGCTCAAAGACTTCAGCCAGCTAAGTGGCAGAGCCAGAATTTGAATTTAGCCAGTTTGGCTTCAGAGTCTGAGCTTATAACCAATTCTGAATGTCAAGTCTGTACCAAGTAAGCCTTACATATTCCAAAGTAGATTTATACCAGAAAATGTTGGCACATTGCAGGGTGTAGTGAAGCAACTCCAGAAAATCTTCTTTGAGAGCTGATATGCCTCTCATAGGAAAATCTGTGATGTGTTCTTGGATGACAGTTTCAGAAGGCAGCTAGCACTCTTAGTTGACTGTTTCAGGTGGTAATTTAAATTGCATTTTGATGGGGATTTCAAATATTTTAAATTGTAATGAATTTGATGATGAGAACTTAAAAAAAATGTGTTGTGTTTACTATGTGAAGTGTTCACCTATCCAAATTGGCTGTAAAGCATAGAGGTGGAATATAGAAATGTATTTGGCTTCCCCTGTAACTCTGATGCAACATCTGTTCTTACATGACACGACATGTTGGTTAACACTGAAATCTCCCCAGAAAAGAGGCTACTTTGGGTCCAACAAGAATGAGGCCATCATCCTGAGACACCCTTTCAGCTGGACATGGATGCTACACAGGGAACCAGCCACCTGCCTTTCTGGGCTTGTGTGAGAACCTGGGTTGACCAGCAAGCTGGTGGATACAACTGCCCCACAGTCTTTGCTTCACTTTCCTTCTCCACCAGTATATTCTGTATAGTCATGTGACAGGGAGAACCTGGACACCAAGGCAGAAGGTAGAAACCTCCATCCAGTTATTTAAGCTGGAGGAACTTCATGTGAGACCTCAATGATTGTGGAACAAAACATTCAATCAATAGGTAATAAAAGTCAACTCCTTCTCCTCCTCTTCCTTTTCTACTTTCTCCTTCCCCTGCCATCATCATCATCATTGTCATCATCAAGGTCTAAATCGTGTTGATCTTGTTTGTAAATTTTCTAGTGGCCCAGCAATTGTTCCCAAGTGAAAGTGACCTCAAAGAAAGAGACACCCCCCAATAGATTAAAGACAACTCATGATTTAGCCCCAAGTTGAGTAAAAACCAGGCCATGGATTTGGTCATTTTCCAGGGCAGGGATTAGTGGGAATCTTTTCCTTGTCTAATTTGAGATGGGTAAATCCCCTCAGGTATAAACCCAATTAAATGGCTAGGAGGGAGTTAATCAGTGCTTTCTTAGCTAAACCCAGTGCAATAATTCTCCCTGAGGTCCAGCTGTCCTTCATCAGTTTGCATCTCTGCCTCTTCTGGTGCAACTTCCAGTCAAGAACTTAGGACTTCAGTCTATTTTGATCATAACCAATGGCCTCTTTTTCCCCCACATCTGTGATTTGTCGAATTCTCTTCTTTTAGTCTCTCTGTTCATTTTCACTTAATTATAGTGGCCTCCTGGTTACAGGCTTCCTTCCCACTGGCTGACATTTATTGAGTTGTACAATTAATCACTTTGGAAACCAACACACCATTCTTTCATTTTAAAAAATCCAGGCGCTGTTGTCAAGCCCTTCTTTTTCTTCATTTTCCTACCTTCAGCATTGGGGCCGTTCAAAAGCAGATCACTCTTCTGTTGGTACATTTAGATGCATCAGAAAATTCTCCTTCATTTCTCCTAAGGCAGCTTCCTCAGCAGCAGCTCCCTGCAGAGTGCACGGATAACTAAAATGTTCCATTTATACCATACCTTCTATGTTTGATTGCACTCTTCTCAGGTCAGAATAAATCTTTCTTATTCTTAATTGCAGCAGTTAGGCAAAGCCTCAGGAAGCAAGTTGCCAAGATTAAATCCCTGTTGAGACACTACCTTTGTGGCTTTAAGCAAAATTTTAAGCCACAGTTTCCTTATCTTTTAAGTGAATGAGTACCCATGAGGATCTATTTTCCATGTAGGTGCTTGGCACAGTACCACGCACATGGTAGGTCATCCATACATATTTGTTAGTGTTACTAGAGAAGAGTAGATAACAGGACTTTTAGACATTGTTTGCTTTTTCCACCCTCTACAAATGTTTTTGTTGTTGCTTGTTTTGTTTTGTTTGCTATCCCCTGACTCTTTGTTTAGGAACACACAATGTGCCCTGGACGATGGAGGAATGGGGATGCTGGGCATGCCTCCTCCGTGCTTCGAGATCAACTCCCATGGTAATGTGAGACAAGGTTCAAAACTGCTTCCTGGTCCATTTCCATGAGTAAACAAATTCAAAATAATATCTCATTTACACGGAGATCACTCATTTTTCAACCTCAATTATTTTTCTGACAGCCAAGTCCTGGGAGGCAACAGAAACAATTGCTTCTGAGCCAGAAGGGGACAGCACCTGATTCATTAATCTATGAAGCATACTTTCAGCATTTACAGCCATCTTAGGCAGGAGTCTAAAGAACTTGCTGAACTAACCTTGCAATGGCCTTTGACCAGAAGAAATATATTCTTATCTGCTCTGGTCCAGTTAACATAGGGAGCAGGCGATTAGAATAATGTCCCTGCTGAAGATAGGAGTAATGGCAGTTGTCTAACTTCTTCAAAAGATTATGGTGGGCCCAGCCATTAAGCCAGCTCACCAAGACTTAGCTACTAACTGGAGTTTGGGGCTGTTTTCTATTCAAGAGCAGAAAGACAAGCATGGGGAAGACTCAGATTTCATAACAGAGAAGAACTGAATTTTCATATAGAAAGTAGCCCCCTTCCTCCCCTTCATCCGTTTTGACCCCCACCCAACAAGGACATGGGAGCACAGCCTGGCACTGAGGGACAGATTACAAATGCCCAGCTTAAGTTCTTCTTCCCACCGGTCAACCTAGATTACACATTCCTTTTTGGAGCAGGAACCAGGAAGCAGCGCAGCTCAGGTGGCCCAGTTCCCAGATGGCAAAACTGAATCAAATGAAGACTGTCCCCGGGGCTACTGGATTATGTGGGGCATGGATCCCAGCCACCATGCTGGTGTTGCTTCTACTTTAAAAAGCCCTTAAACTTGGCTGTATTCAAAATTTCCCAGTTTGACTGTATGTACCTTTAGGTCTTTAGAAATACATGTGTGATCACGATATAATATGATTCTATTACACTCCTCAAAGAAAATGCAAACTATCCTAATGCAATCTTAATAAAGGCCCAATCCCCAGCCAACAGAAGGATGAAGAGAAGAACTTTCCTATGATCACACTTTGGTTTTTAAAGCACAGTCTATCACTACACATCCATGAATAAAGATTCTGGCAATTCAGATCACTTTTAATTCATTTGCTATAGAGCATTTATTTTTAAAAGAATAGTTTATCAATTTCTATTTAGACTACTTTTGTAGGAGCTAATGCTAACACAAGCTTGAGAACCAAGTTTGACTAAAGGCAGCATATGTGTTGGTTAAGGGAGACCCTGCCGAACTTCAGCCTTTGGAAAGTGAGGTATATTTCTTAACTAGCTTGATAATCTTCAGCAAGTCACTCAACTTTTCTCTGCTTTCACACCCACCATAGAGAACTGTTGTGAGAATTAAATTAGATAAGATATGTACGAGTACACATGTGATTGCCAACAACTATTGTGGAGCACTGCTCCAAGGTGAGATCACACCTGGTATTGATGGTTTCAGATTTCTTCTATTTCCATTGAAAGGCTGACCAACATCCTCTGACAAGCTCTTGGCAAGATGCTGTGAGATTATGGGGCAATGTTGGCATGCTACTGTAGCCAGGAAGTAAACGTTAGGGCTTTGGTAATGGAAGCATGGTCCACTGTGTAAATCTCAGTAAACTCATTGCTTTCAGGATATGGAAAGTGACCATTGTTGCATTTTAACTATTTTATGTTTTGTTTTGTTTTGTTTTGTTTTGTTTTAGAGATATTGTATTAGCTGGAAGGTGCATTGCTCACATTCTTGGCCATAGACTTGCCTTAGCATGAAAAAGACCATTGTGGATTTTAACTATTTTATGTTTTGTTTTGTTTTGTTTTGTTTTGTTTTAGAGATATTGTATTAGCTGGAAGGTGCATTGCTCACATTCTTGGCCATAGACTTGCCTTAGCATGAAAAAGACACTATTGATTTTCAAAATTTAATTTCTATAAAATCCAAGTCTGTTTGCATTAGGTGAACTTATACCTGGCATGATGGTTCTCAGGCATGTTAGACAGTTATATATTCAATACCATTTGCTTCACTGGAATCAATGATGAGATAGTTTGAATCCACTGGTAAAATAAAGTGGTAAAATAAAGTGGTAGGCCATTAATTGGCCTAACCATTTCTCCTTCAATAAAATTCTTGCTCAGATTTTTTTATACCAAACTGCTCATGTTTTCCATCCCTAAAAATAAATTTAAGAATCCTACCCATTCAAGTGAGCACCCCAACTCTCTCCTCTCCATTACACCCATGTGTGGTCAGAGCTCACTCTGTATCTGATGATTCCCATCAGGCCCAGTGGGGTAGGTATGGTGGCTACCAGGGTGGGGCTGGGGGATAAGCTATCTTGTGTGACACAAAATATCAGAACTAAATCAGCAGCACTGAATCCTAACTTCCATCTAGGCATGAAGGGGACTAGGAAACAGGGATTCAGGCACAGTGGTTGACATGTTGGCACATGGGGTGGGACACTGTGTCCAAGGCCTGGCTCGGCCATTAATGACTATGTGACAATGGATAAGGGACTTAATTTCTCTCAGCGTCACTTGTAAACTGAAGAAAGTAAGTGCAGTAACAGGATGACCATATAACTGACTATTAATAATTATGCTAAGACAACAGGCATAAATCAGGACTATGCACAGAAAAATCCCTGCATGATCACCTTGGTAATAATTTCTAACTTGTTTGGTTGCTGGGAAAAATCAAATAAATATCATCCATGTGAAATTATTTAGCCAGGTGTCTGGAATAATAGTGCCAATAATTTAGCAATCTGAGCCGTGTGTTCGTGTGTTTGACGATTCTGCCCAACTGAAAGTGTCTGAGCATGTTTAATTTAAGATAGGTTAGCCTGAACTACGATGTTCAGTGGAGAACAGGTGTATTAAATGCATTTTCCACGCACAATATTTTCAATTTATGATGGGCTTATGGGAACATAACCCCATTGTAAGTGGAGGAGCCTCTGCCTTCTGGTTATTACGATCATTAATGGAGTTGTGCTTTCCATGTGAAAGAACAAAGGTGAGTGCTTTAACAGGGGAAGAAATAACCTGCTTCTTCCTCCCTCTCTCTTCTTTTTGCTTTTTGTTTGTGGTGAAAGCACGTCCATGGAATCTACTCTTTTAATAGATATCGACATGAACAACACAGTATTGTTATCTATAGGCACAATGTTGTGCAGTGGCCTCTAGAACTTGTTCATTTTGCATCACTGAAACTTTATACCCACTGAATAGTCACTCCCTATTTCCCCTCCCCCAACCTACGTTTTTAAAATATAAATTTTATTTTTAGAGCAACCCAGCTCACTTTTAAACTGTATTGTTTTGAGCACTTCCTATGCAGAGTGCATGGGGAGTAATGGTGCCAAGCTTGTTAGAAGCCCGTAATAATTTTAACACATCCATAGTGTCTTGAGACTATCTTTGCCAAAAGTAGGACAGAAGGAAGGGATTGAGAATAGTGAGGAGCCATGGTGGTGTCTGTTCCCTTCCTTCAGAGAAAGGCTGACCCAAACAGTGTTCTAGCCATTACTCAAAAGCTAGAAATTGTGTTAATTTGTCATTGAAGGAGTTAATCTGCTAAAATGGTTCAGTGCAGCTTTGTGTCCATGGGCAGCCAAGGATTATTATGGGCAGGGATATCTTATCAGTATTTTAAAGTTATTAGCTTCAAAGTTGTTCGTTCTTCTAGTAATAGTACTAGTCTTGGTCATCTTTCAGGGCATATGTATCTACCAACAAGTATATAGGAACCGATAATAGGTGCTGGGACTTTGGTAAGCCAAGTGAGGCTTACCAGAGCTATGTGACAGTATACAACAGGGTTTCTACAATAGAGTTTTTTTTCAATTATAGTTTACATTCAATATTGTTCTGCATTAGTTTAAGATGTAACAGTGATTAGACAATAATGTACATTAAACTAAAAACTTTTTGCACAGCAAGAGAAACCATCAACAAAACAAAAAGAATCTACTGAATAGAAGATATTTGTCAATGATACATCCAATAAGGGGTTAATACCTAAAATTTTAAAGAACTCTGACAATTCAACACCAGAATAACAAACAACCCAATTAAAAATTAGGCAGAAGACCTGAACAGACACTTCTCCAAAGAAGACATATACATAGCCAATAGAATATGAAAAGATGCTCAACATCACTAATCATCAGAGAAATGAAATCAAAACCACAATGAGATACCACCTCACATCTGTCAGAAAGGCAATTATCTACAATAGAGTTTTATTCAAAGTACTATGGAAGGACAGAGAAGGGCAGTTAATTGGCAGGTAGTTAGATATGGTTTCTTAGAGTCTAAGACAGTTGAGTTGCATCATGAAGGATGAATAAATGACACGTGGAGAGTAAAGTGAGGAAAGTGTTTCAAACCCAAAAGGCTATGTTCCTCATGAAGGCAGAAACTTCCAAAGGCCACAGAGCTAGCATTAATATATGGTAGAGCCTCGTGAACTCATCTTTCAGACTCAAGAACCTGTGCTCGAAGCATAAATAAAGCCATAGACTGGCTTAACAGTTTAGAGCAGCGGTTCTCAACCTGTGGGTCGAGACCCTTTTGGGGGTCGAACAACCCTTTCGCCTAAGACCATCGGAAAACACACATATAATTACATATTGTTTTGTGATTAATCACTATGCTTTAATTTGTTCAATTTGTAACAATGAAATTGGGGGTCACCACAACATGAGGAACTGTATTAAAGGGTCGCAACATTAGGAAGGTTGAGAACCACTGGTTTAGAGAGCACTTGATTTCCTATGAATAAACAAGAATGTCAAGAGTGTGCTGATGCAGTTTCAAAGCAGCCCCTTCCGGCATTTCCTGCCTCCAGAATCAATTGCTTCCATTTGAAGAGCCCTTAGGGCCTGTCCATCAGCAATTCAGTCCACGCGTAGCCCAGCTTCCCAACTCAGGGATGGGGTAGTTCTATATCTGACCCCAAAGGAGCAGTCCTGGCCTAGCTTTATTTCTCTAATCATATGTATGATCGTCTTTATTCCTGCTGGGCAATAATACAATAGGGAGTGAACATTAAATTAAATCTATAAAGTGCTTGCAATCAATCAAGCCCTTCATGAAACTAATTTTAGAAAAGAGGTCATTAGATATATTAGAGTCAATTTAGAAATGAATTGAGAAACAGAACCTCATGTTCTCTTTAGAAAAATCTCTTGTGTCAGGAGATAGAATTTTTATTACCTTATATCAGATGAGTACAGCTGTCACCACCTGTCCCCCACCCACACAAAACACACACACACATACAACAAACTACAATTCTCTAGTAGTCAAAAATAGTGATGCTACACTCCAAGGCAAACAGGCCACCACAGCCATCCCCACTGGTGGAGAACAACAACCTGGAAGTTCATAAAGATCAATTTTGACTTAATATGATAAATAATATTCTAAAAATAAAAGCTGTACCCAAAATGGAATTAACCATCTTGCCATTCATTCCACAATTTCTTGAGTGAAGACTGTTATCCATGGCAGATCTACTTATTCTTCTGAGCCAGTACTAAACCAAAACCTTATGGTGACTTTATGACAATATTCATGGTTTAAGAAGATATACAAAAATACAATTATTAACATTTATGATTTTAAATAACAAAATGTCATCTTTTTTCTCAAAATTTAAAATATTTTTCACAGGCTGACCAAAATTTCACTGGGTAACTACCTAAATTTCCTTAGAATTAGCAGTTAGGAACACTAGTATCACTTCCTCTACCAAACTGTACAGAACTATTGTTATGTAGCAAAAATCTTATCACAGAGCTCGTAGATCATAAAAAAAGAATCATGACCAGCTCTCTAATCTTACAAATGGGTAAGTCCCTTCTGAGGGCACAGGTCCACTGAATCGTCCTTAGTATCCTGTCCATTAAGCCACTAGCTGCCTATACTAAATAAACACGATCACCTCCCTTCTCAAGCTGCATCTCATTTGTCAAAATGATTAAACAAAGTACATTCAGGAAGTTATGCATTTACCATGTTAAAACGAAGGCTCCACAGACAGACGTAGATTTACTAAAAGATTCCAATGTCAGCTAACCTTCAGCCTCAGATAATATTAACGGGCCAGTAGCTAATGTTGGAAAGACCAACTCTTGAAGTGAGGATATGGCGCCCTCTAGGGATAACTACTTGAAAAACCATGTCTACTCCTAAAGGGGTCACAGATGGCTGAGTTTAAATAGTTGGGTTGTTAAAATGTCATGTCCCCATAGAAACTTTTCAACTAAAACAAGTATTATATTATTAGGATATAATATTCTGTCTATTAAAAAACACTGGTCATCAAATAAAAATATTTAAAATAGCTGATATTAAGCTCTATAAGAGTGACACCTAGGCGGGGAAACTGTCTGAACAATATAATACTCTCATTTTGCTGGACAATAGAATGTGATTTTTCTGATGAAGTTAAGTAGTAATAGAATATAATAGAATATGTGTAGAGTCCAGGTTCTTACGCAGCAAAGAAGTCTTTCCAAATGACCGGGTTCAAAGATTTCATGTCAATGAAGATTACTACAGAACCAAGAAAAGATGATGTCACAGTAGTTGCCGAAAAGGACTTATGGCTGTATATGGAAAGTAGAGAAGGCACAGGTAACATTTTCTTTCCTTGTTTCAGGGAAGAAAATTAAATAAAAGCATCATATCTGCTACACAGATAAACCTGCCAGAGGTGTTCACACCAGAAATCCCAGCTTCCTAAAATTATTCTCTTCCATTAGTCAGAGAGGGAAAAAGTTGGAAAATCAACTTAGTTTAGAGAATAAATGAAAATCAAATTAACTTAGCTCTTAAAGGGAGTCAAATACTGAGATCGATGTCACCAGCCAACGGGAGGAGGAACAGGGGTCTGCAGTTATGACTTCAGTGTGTGCATACATTTCCTATCTAATAAAATTTTTATGATACAGTTTTTGAAATGAAATGAAATCAATTTAGTCCTGATCTTTAACGAGTAAACAAAACAGCAGATTCCCTGTCCTTTAGCAAAGGAACTTAGCCAAATCAGGTTCAGGGCTGGGTGGAGCTGAATGAAAGAAAGACTTTGGGGCTTGCTGGGACTTCTGGCTATGGGGGAGAGTCCACATCAATATGAAAATTTCCACAAGAATTATAAGAAATCACCCACAATGTTAGGCTCTGAAAGACAGGTTGGGTGCTCTCAGCTCCAGCATACGCTTACATACCCAGAGTCAACAGGCCTGAGTTGCTCTTTGAACAGAACCCCATTGAAAACAGTGAGCAAGCTCAATGCAGACCTGCATTTGAATGAAAACTAGCTCCCGTGCACCACCTGGAAGGAGGAAAATAAACTGCCTCCTAAACTCATTGAGGGGGAAATAGGACTTGAAAATGGCTTTACATGGTATCAGTAACAATTCAATATTATACATTCATATATGCAGCATAACAATGTTTCCGTCGATGGACCCTCATATAGGATGGTGGTCCCACAAGATTATAATGGAGCTGAAAAATTCCTATCATCTTGTGATGGGTGGCCATGGTAAGGTCATAGTGCAGTGGTTCTCAACCTTCTGGCCCTTTAAATACAGTTCCTCATGTTGTGACCCAACCATAAAATTATTTTCGTTGCTACTTCATAACTGTAATGTTGCTACTGTTATGAATCGTAATGTAAATATCTGATATGCAGGAGGGTCTTAGGCGACCTCTGTGAAAGTGTCGTTCGACAGCCAAAGGGGTTGCGACCCACAGGTTGAGAACCGCTGTCATAGTGCAATGCATTATTGTTTTGTGTTGTCTCAGTCTATCAATAGTGGTGCTATTAGTTAGAAATGCCTGGGGGCACTCACCTGGGTCCCTGAGCTTCCCACAGACATCTCCCCCTTCCAAACCAATGTCCCAATTTCACCCACCTTGTGGTTCTTAATAAGACTGCAGGTCTCCCTCCAACAACAATCATTAGGAAACTTTTAAGTAAAAAAGGGTTTATTACTTACAGGCCTTGGAGCACACAGCAAGGTCTTAAGTAGAGAAACACTGAGGGCATGGGCCTGGGGTTCTGCTTTTATTGAGGACAAGGGTGGAGCCCAAGGGTTTCCAGGTTCACTCTTAATCGATGAATTTAAAGCAGAAAAGCAGTACTTTAAGGCTAGAAGAACGTTGCCCAAATGGTTTATTTATTTATTAAATCAACCAAGCTCTCTAAAACAAAGGGAGGAGGCAGCCCGCCTCCTTACCTAATGGGGTGGCTGGCAATGAGTTTATTCTACACAGCCTGCCCTGAAGTGGAGGCCTCTTTGAGGTGGGTGTAATCAAAGTTTAAGTCAGTCACCTGAGTTCAAAACCAAAGCCAACTGTTAGGGCTTACGCTACAATTATGTGTTTGTGATGAAGCTGGTGCTAACAAGCTACTGCGCAGCCAGGCTTACAGAGTATAGCACATACAATTACAGCAGCAGGCTCTGCCATCTAGGTTTTGTAAGGGCACTCTACAATGTCTGCACAGAGACTAAATCAATGACATTTCTCCGAAGGCATCTTGGTCATTACGCATGACCAAATATGGCATTTTTCCAGATTTCTGAAAATGAGAAGGCATTCCTTCAGAATTTTGAAATTCACAATAGGCAGGGTGAAATTGCTCCCTCGGTCATCTGAAGGTCATTGGCATCAATTCAACATCAACAGGAATCCCCAATTTGGGGTGCAGTGAAGGAAACTTTATTCAGTGCAAATAGGTCAATTGTGACACAGCACAGCTGTGAAAATAGCACTACTGATAGACAGGTGAAGCATTCCTGGGACCAAGCCCCTCTCCCACTAAAGCAGTCAGTGAGGTTTATTGCCAACCAAGGAAATAGTTTCCAGTCAGGGAAAGTATGTTCTCAGAGCCTGAGAGGAGCTGACTTATATAGACAGAAGTCCCCACCCTTAGGCCCTGATTGGTTCATCCTCATGCAAATGAGGACTCCAAATTCTCACAATTTGTTTGGTCCAAAAGGCACAGTCTTGACTGGTCAGAATGGAGCTGATCAGTGAAGAAGTTGATGGGACATAGCTGCACAGCTCCAATTGGAAGGGCAAAGCCTCGTTCCTATTGGTTGAAATGGGATTCCAGGAACTCCTTTATAAGGGCTGGCTCAGGCAGTAGAAACACAGTGCAGGCAAGCAGTGCAGGCCTCTCCCTGAGGTGCAGTTTGCATGAGAGGCCCCTGTACAGAATGGCTACTAGGCTCTGATTTTTAAATGTGATGCCAGTTAGCCACCAGGAGTCCTTCTGAGTAGGGTCTACAGTTCTAAGTGCATACACACACACACACACAAGCTTGAAGCCTAGACATTTCCTGGACTTGCCACAGGTTATAGTCAAGGCTGAAGCCTCTTGGTCAGGTTTCTCGACCCTGCTGTGGACCAGACCATAATGGACAGGAATCAGGTGTGATCCTTTGACACAAACCAAAGGCTAAAGTATCCCGAATGATCTCTTTGTTAAATAAGGAGCCTTGGAAATTATTTGGAGGCCCGCATAACAACCAGGAGAATACATCAGTCATCCAAAATCTACTTCTAAGTTCATTTTATTTCAATAATAATTTCATACTAAATTCCATCTGCTTCCACTTTATTTTCAAAATAAGAAAGGGAAAAAATTCCCCAATCCTTTAATCTGCTTGTGTAACATCCGTTTTCTTAGTTTCATACTTAGCTTTCAAAAATTATAGCACCAAAAGAAGTTGGCTTTTTTTATGAGATAATTTTAAAAATCTATTAGTAGATATTAATATTAAAACTAATACTTAGGGCTCTTTTGAGTTGACAAGGCATTGCAGTTTACAAACCATTTATCTCATTTGATGCTCACAACTAAAAAAAATAAATAAAAAATAATTATGGTTACCATTATAAACATTCATTGTATAACAGATAAAATGTTAAAATGTACTTGCTCTTTAAAATATAACACATAGACACAGACAACAATGTGGTGATAGCCAGAGGGAATGTGTGGTGGGATAGGTGGGGGTGGGCAAAGTGGGGATAAATGAAGACGGAAAGAGACTTTGCTTTGGGCAATGGGTGCATGATGCAGTGTGCAGATGATGTTTTGCTGAATTGTACACTTGAAACCTGTATGGTTTTGTGACCCAATGTCACCCCAATAAATCAAAAAAAGTTAATCTTCACAAAAACTCGATAAGAGGGGTGTGATTATTGTCCCCATTTGTACAAAAGAGAAAACTGAATCTTTGAAAGAGAAAACTGAATCTTCAAAATGTGCTGTTAGTTGCTTTCAGTTCAAACACCAGCTCCCCATGACCATGAGTGATGTCATACAGTTGAGATAGAAATCCAGTACAAGTTGCAGGGCTGTGTGAGTGTGTGAGTGTGTGTGTGTGTGTGTGTGTGTGTGTGAGAGAGAGAGAGAGAGAAAGAGAGAGAGAGAGAGAGAGAAAGAAACAACAGAGAGAGATAATAATAGGTGAGAAAAAGTAGATTAGTAGTTCAGGAAATATTGAGCTTTCCAAGCACTTAAGAGCCTCACATATTTTCCTTTTTTCTCCTTTCTGTGTACTTTAGCAAACTGCCACTTAGACAACAGCCAAAATACAAAAATCTTTAGGAAAGATCACTGTCCAGTTCCTCTTTGTGAAAATCTTTTTTTTTTCTTTCCATCAGACTCATCCCTCCTGCTGGTGGAATTCTCCTCCCTTGCTCATCTGCGGATTGTGCAAGTCCAGCATATGATACGCTCTCCATGATGAGAGATGGATGCAAGCCCAACAAAAGAACCACACCCATCCTTCAGGGGAGTTTGGCTCAGCTCAGCCAGGGTAGGAGACCACTTGGCATGAGAGAGCTGATGCCAGAGTTTCGTCAAAATGCACAGAAATTAAATAACAGCTTTATTTCCTAATGGTAACAAATACCCCCTTTCTATTTCAGGACCTCACACATCCCAGCATAAAATGTATTTCTGTTAGTGAAGTTATTCTGTTGTAATGATGAGATTTTAAAGACATCTGCCATCATGAAATAATACTTTCAAAATGTTGGTTGTACTTGGGATTCTTTCCTCCTTAAATTTATATTGTATCAAACTTCAGGATTAAACTGTATTAAATTATCATCTTTTCATGTTATTAAATTATAGCATTTTTTATGAAATCCTTTGCTACTTTTTGTAAAGGAATTTCCTTTCACTTAATTGGAATTTTTAACCAACTAAGCTGTTCTCAACATAGGAACACCCAAAATATCATTTCAAAATTTCTCAATGTCTCCAAAACTACATATGACAAAATCATTTCACACTGTAAGAAGTAGGTAATATCATTTTAAAATTCCCAGAAGTCAGAATATAAAGGTTATTTTTAAAAAAGAAATACAGCTTATAAACTCATTGGAAACAAAATGCAGAATCAAAATTCTCAAATAAAAATGTGGAGTTTAAACCGACATTTAGCCTCTGGGAATTCTTTAATGATATAATCTATTTCCTAGGCCCTGGGACCTAGGGTAACTAGAAATCATGATAGCCTAAATGGTCTTCTTATATATCTTTTGGAGACAATGAAAAGTTTTTGGAATGATATTTTGGGAATTTCTGTTTTGACAAAAGGCTTAGCTGCTGAAAATTTCTAATTAAGGGAAATTTTCTTACAGAAAAATAGAGATCTTTTTTAATAATAAAAAATGCTACACTCTTACTATAGGATATTGTAATATATTATAGTACTAGTGTAGTTACTAAGAATATTTTCTGTTTTGTAATGGGTAAGATTAATCAGCTTACATTTATTGTGATTACTGATGGGTTCAGGTTAATGTCTAAAATCTTATTTTTGAAATATATACAATCGTGGCTTTTGTTTGTCTTCTTTCAGCTATTATGTGTTTGGCTGGAATGGTGTGTTTTAAAATCTTTTTCTCCTCTACTGATTCAGAAGCTCAACGTTTTTATTTCTCCTCTTAACTATAGCTGCATTTATCATTTTTTATGCTTTCTTATTTTTAATCTAATTTTTCTGCATTTTGTTCTGTGATATTTCAGTACTGTCTTTTAATACATTTGTTCTCTCTGAACTGAGTCTAGCCAGGGGTGGGCAAACTTTTTGACTCGAAGGCCACAATGGGTTCTTAAACTGGACCGGAGGGCCGGAACAAAAGCATGGATGGAGTGTTTGTGTGAACTAATATAAATTCAAAGTAAAAATCATTACATAAAAGGGTTTATTCCTTAATTTCAGGGGATATAATTTCCATTCCCATGATGTCCAATTGGTTCATGAAAAAAAACTACATGTTTTTTGATTCTTTATACAGTTACTAATTCTTCCTTTACCTCTTGAAGATTCTAAATTCAAATAAACTACTCCAATAAAAGGGGACAAAAAATACTTGAATGTGGCTATTATGTAATTGGCTACTGATCTTTAACATTTGTCTTTTCTCTGAAAGTTAAATAAAAGTTTTATCTATACATGGGGAAGGGCAGTCTGGGTGGGGTAGGAGGTAGTTTCAAAGTGACCACTTTATGATAATTTGGGATTTTCTCAATTTAGTATATGATACAACATGTATCACAGTGGTCTGTTTTTATTAAAATTACTGGATATTCATACTAAATAAAAATATGAAAATTAAACAAAACACATTTTTTTAAATTTTATTTTTCCCACAGAAGCTAGAAGAGAGAGAGCCACATGTATTTTGTTCTTCCTATGAGAATGCTACAGTTTATGTGGTTGACCCGGAGGTCACCACTCTTGAGAAGTGGCAGCATTTTACTATACTTTTAAAGAGGTCTTTTCCAGATGGCACCATTGTTTCCACGTAATCAGGAACAAGTCATCCTTTGACTGTTGACTTAAGGGGGGCACTTTTCTTAGCATTTCTCTTCCTCATAGGTTCTGGAATTCTAGTCTGCAGACTAATCTTGAGTCAGAGTATGAGGCCACCTCACTTTCCACCCCAACCTAGTGACTCCATCACATGGTGACCAGAGAGACCCAAGATCCAGGCCGGTGGGTATTTGGACCAAGGCTGAGAGGCTGTGTTTTAGGAATGTGGCTCCCAGGAATGGGACAGGGGTGGCAGCTTTTTCTAGGGCTTTTCAAGGGCAGTGGAGCCCATTCCAATGGCTGGTTTCTAGTTTTCAGCCTGGTTTCAGATGCCTGCCTTCAATGAAGAACAGTCAGCACTCATTACTTGGAGGCAATCCCCTATTCTCCTCTACTTCTGCCTCTAATGATTTCTTCTTTTCAGCGGCCCTCACTATGTTGTGTTTCTATTTCATTTCTATTTTCATTTGAAAAATTATTTTTATTTCTATACTTGGTAGGGATAGGAAAGGTGAAGGAAACCTTGAAAATTCAACTAAATAAAATAAAATGTCACTAACTACAAAGTAATTAGCTAAAATAAGAAAATTTTGGCCAAAAATTTGACTCAGACGCTTTAAGCTACAGTTTCCCCATCATAGAGTTTGGGTGAGGTGTAAATTAGATGGGCTTAATTTAAAATTTTCTTAAATTTTCAAACTCTAAAGCCATAAAACATTAGGTACCACTCAATGTGTCTAGTGTGGATGCCTCACTTAGAGTCAGGGGGCTTTAAACAGGGTTAGCAGGTTTGTCACTAGTCTATAATTTGTTTTCTAAATGTCTTATTATGACATTTTCTATATAAAGTGTGCAAGTAAAAATAAAAAATGAAATAGTTGGTCTAATGTCAAGATTTTCTGTTTTCATCTGGACTTTTACAACATATAAAACTTCCTAGAGCTTATGCTAATAACAAGTCATTTTAAAGAATCCTATATAATAAAACCCTAATATGAAAATCAACAGAACGGCAGAACAACTGGTCGCTATGATGAGCACTGACCACCAGGTGGAGCGCCACTCAGCCAGAAGCCGGACTCAGGGCTGGCGAGTGCAGCAGTGGTGGTGGGAGCCTCTCCGGCCTCTGAGGTAGCTCTAAGGACCCCTCGGGGGATGTCTGCCAGCAGATGGACATCCCCCGAGGGGTCCTGGACTGCTAGATGGCGCAGGCCGGGCTGAGGGATGCCCACCTACAGTGCACAAATGTTGTGCACTGGGCCTCTAGTATATTATAATTTGTACTTGTTTCAAATCCTTTAAACAAAAAATAGAAATTATGATGCTTTGATATGAGTAAGGAGGCAAATATCTTACTTAAAATCTAGTAGGTGGGGTTATCTAAATGTACATTCTTTCCCAAATAGCAAATCTTCTTATTTACATTTTTTACTTTCCAAGTCAAGCCCAAATTAGAATGATGAAAATTAAACCAAGAAAAGCTTTGAAAGGATCTCCTAATGAAATATATTATTCAATAATATCATTTTTAGGAAATGACAAGAGTGAGCGGGTGATTCGGCCCAGCTTTGGGCCTTTCCTCTGCATTTCCAAAGGTTGTGCATTACCCGTAAGTTTAGGACAGAATTACCTGTCCAACTTTTTTTTTGAAGATAGCTTAGCCACAGTCTTAGCTAAGAATTGAATGTTATATGGAGAGAAATAGAAATAAAATGATATTGGAGAGAGAGAGAGAGAGTGAGAGAGAGATTGATTAAGTGATTGAGCAGTTTGACCTGGTATGTCATTTGGGTAAAACATCTAAGATAATTATTCAGCTATTCAGCAGGAAGACTTCTCCAGTTTGTCCATTTTCTTTTAGACATCTAAACACCTCTTAGTGATTTTTTTTCTGCGTTGTCAAAAAAGACAAAATGTCTAGCCAAAGAAGCCAATAACTGGAGATATGTCAACTAGTAAAAAGAAAAATAGCAAAAAATAAATGCTGGCCTTGCTGAATATGTTTAAGCTGGCTCTCTCATTTCAGATCTCCATTAACAAACAGGTTAATCATTGATGACATCACCTAGAAAATTGAATCAAGCAAAAACCTTGTGTTGACTGAGTTATCCACGTAATTCTGGTTTGAGCTATAATCCATTTATAACTACATCTGTTCTTCCTAATTCCTGCCAACAGAGAGTAGAGGACCTCTGGTCGCCAGCCCCCATTCCCTGCCTTTCAGTCAGTTCCTTAGCTGGAGTAACATGTACATTGGGCTGGCCCCCAAGGTTAGAGCTGTCCCACAATTCCTGATAGACTGATTTTCTATAACAAAAAGTGAGCTTCAAGGAATATTATACCAACATGCCCCCTGCCTTGAGTCAGTTCCTTAGCTGGAGTAACATGAACGCACAGTCCTGGTGGGCTGGCCCCCAAGGTTAGAGCTATCCCACAATTCCTGATAGACTGATTTTCTACAACAAAAAGTGAGCTTCAAGGAATATTATACCAACATGACAACTTGTTCAAATACAGTACTGATACACTTTCTAAAAAAAAGGACAGAGCATAAAAAAAATTTTCATAAGTATTATTTTTTTTAAGTATGTAGTTTCCTTCTCTATTCTGCACATCCTGTCAATCATGCGGGCTCAAATTTTCATCTGTTTCTGAACAGCTGGAAAGGAGAAAAACCGTGACCCAAGGGTTGGTGTGGCATGAGTTGCCATTCCTTACAGGACTGAATTAGGAGGCTGGATGAAATGAGCAAAGTGTACCCCATCTTAACCCTCAGTCTCCCCTTAGATAGAGTATTCAGCTGGTTTCGCAGAAGGGCTACAAGCTGTAGCAGTTGGGGGAGTTCTAGGCCTTTCCAAGTGGTCATGTAAATCTATATAAAGCTCTGTTATGAATTAGCAATAATCTATTTTTGAATGGCTATACTTTCCCTAAACCCTTCTTTTTGAATTGTTCAAGAACACTTTGGTGAATATGTAAGAGAGAAAACAACCTTATGGTTTGGGCTCCACTGGAGACGGATCATGTAGCATTTTGTTCGTCAGGTTCTGTGCTGGGCAGCCCTCCACATCCTCGGGACCCCTGCTATTACTCGTGGGATTTCGAGTGAGGAAAGGCTGTCAATCTGACCACATGATGTGATTGCTTCCTGAACAGATATGGAGAAATACCACACTCCCCGACTAATACTGACTCTGGGTTTCCAAGATCTGAAACAGACTCTCATGGTTAACTAAACAGAACACAACTGTGAATTTGGGGGTTGGCAACTTCAAAGCTCAAGAGAGCATGGTTTCATTTTTTCTTTCCTGGCTAAGATACAAATCCTCAAGCCAATCCCACTTCAGTGCCCCATGCTCCAGCCTGGTTTTCTTCTTTATTGCCATGTTTGATACTCCTGGCATCTGCTCCCTGTTGGCTTCTGCCATTTGGTTCCAGCTGTTCAATGCCTACAATTTTCTGTCAAGCGCAGTGGCCAGGCCCACATTTCTCTGACACCACATCTTCCATTCCGAAGCAGACAGTTTATTCTCTCATCGCTGGAAGCTCCTTCGGCAAACCCAGCCCTTGGCTCTGGCTTAGGTATCAGGCTGGAATATCAGGGTGAACACAAAGACGAAAAGTTTTTAACGTTCAGTTCTCATTCTCAGAACACGGTCTACTGATTTCATGATTATTAAGCTCAGGATCAGCAGCCAAAATATGAATATAAGTCAGGCAAGTTCCCATGCTTTCTGTCGAGCTATGTGACCAATTGACAAAGCTAAACCCACAAGCTGGAGCCCTGAAGACACGGTGTCAATTACAAGCTTATCTGGGGACCATATGTTGTTCTTATGCCCTAATTCCTTATGAATCTAGCTCAGAGTTGGACACAGAGAGTCAGCATACCCATAGCTATCCTGCTAGGTAAGACAGAGCACTTACCTCCATGGCTTCTCATAATTTGAAACTGCCAAAGTTTAATGTTATGTTTCTATTCCAGAACACTCACCTTAATAATGATTTCTAAGTGAATAGACTTGAAATCAATATTAGAGCATGTGACAGTTTTAAAAGGGCGGTCGTAACAATTGTGACTATATGTCCTGGGCATTTTCTTGAGATGAACACATTTATGTTCATCTGCTGTCAATATACTCTACAGAGCAGAACAGATGAGTCATTGCAAAGACCAAGAAGAAATATGGTGAGCACATTGGCGAAGCTCTAGAGAACTAATGAGCTAATTATGAAGCAAAGGATGTACTTTCTGCCAAACAACTTAACCCAGCGACACATACTTTAAAAGCAAATTTCCCCTATATTTTGTTTATTATGATTGTTCACCCAAAATTATACTTTATTAAGTTATTTGGATGAACAAAAGGGACAATGATTACTGTGATGTATTCTGGGGGGTTTCTATCCTCTGAGTAGAGGTAACTATTTTAAGATTGTGAGGGAGTTTGTCAAGTTAATGGCAATTGTGAAATGGTGTGATTTTATAAAAATGTGGTGTAAGTATCTCAACCTGAGATGAATGAAGAAATACTTACTACCATTTAGAATAACCTTCACCTTCAGAAATCGGATTTCTGACATACATGAGAGAATTTCTTCCTGGTAAAGAAAATGAAATTGATTCCTAAGAATCTTGGGTTTCAGACATGCACACATCCCTTTTGCAGGTCTATGAAAACAGCTCTGCAAATGTGATGGAATGCATATGTGACAGAGAAATGTATTGTTTATATTCATTGGTTTTAAAGCACATCTGCAAAGATACAACAATGAGAGTTTTATTTCCAGAACTACACTTTGGGGGGAAGTTGGTAAAAGTTAAGGGAGTCTGCTGGAGGTGAAGACATTTGGAGAGTTTTGCCTCATAGTGAGCAAACAATATGGCAGAGACCACAAGTGTCTTGTTCAGCAGTACATCTGTGTCCATCAGAGAAGCTGACAGTAGTTCTGGGCAGCTGGCTAAACAGTGAGTAAACCATTATTTCATCAATCTTCCATTCTACTAAAGCTAAGCAGATACCAATACCTCCTCACCCAACCTATGGCCCGACTGACCCAACCCCAGAACGCCCATTTACGATTGTTTCCTCAGTCGATCTGATAACTGAGATGTCTGCTAAGTGACTAGCATGTGGGTAGCCTATACAGTGTGGAGATTCTGGACAAGAGATGATTCACGTGACAGAGATTATTGTTTATATTCATTGGTCTTAAAGCACATCTGCAAAGATACAACAATGAGCATTTTGTTTCCAGAAATATACTTTGGGGGGAAGTTGGGTAAAAGTTAAGGGAGTCTGCTGGAGAGTTTTGGAGAGTTTTGCCTCATAGTGAGCAAACAATATGGGTATTGTTTATATTCATTGGTTTTAAAGCACATCTGCAAAGATACAACAATGAGAGTTTTATTTCCAGAACTACACTTTGGGGGGAAGTTGGTAAAAGTTAAGGGAGTCTGCTGGAGGTGAAGACATTTGGAGAGTTTTGCCTCATAGTGAGCAAACAATATGGCAGAGACCACAAGTGTCTTGTTCAGCAGTACATCTGTGTCCATCAGAGAAGCTGACAGTAGTTCTGGGCAGCTGGCTAAACAGTGAGTAAACCATTATTTCATCAATCTTCCATTCTACTAAAGCTAAGCAGATACCAATACCTCCTCACCCAACCTATGGCCCGACTGACCCAACCCCAGAACGCCCATTTACGATTGTTTCCTCAGTCGATCTGATAACTGAGATGTCTGCTAAGTGACTAGCATGTGGGTAGCCTATACAGTGTGGAGATTCTGGACAAGAGATGATTCACGTTCCAGACAGGACAGGGGTGGGACAGTGCGAGATTTCATCATGCTACTCAGAATGGTGCAGAATTTAAAACTTACAAATTGATTATTTCTGGCATTTTCCATTTAAGATTTTTGGACCAAGGTTAACTGTGAGTAATTGAAACTACAGAAGGCAAAACCTTAGATAAGGTACTGCTAAGGTTGAAGACAGGCATGCCCTGGGTAAATCCCTGCATTTATGCACCAGGAGATTAACAGCAGCAAAAATGGAATGAAATAAAATGGAAACAACCTAAATGTACATTCATAGTAATCACTGTTTGCACAAAGTATCATCTCCAGATGCTACATTTAGAGGCAAAAGTATGAGAAGGGAGGTCTCAGAGGATCTCACCCCAAATAACTTGTTATTCATAGAGGGAATTGCTGAGAGATAAATGCTTGTGTTGCCCAAAATTCATATGTTGAAACCCTAATTCCCCAATGTGATGGTATTTGAAGATGGGACCTTTAGGAGGTAATTAGGTCATGAAGGTGGAGCACTAATGATGAGATTAATGTCCTTATGATACCAGAGAGATTGCATCTCTCTCAACTCAGTATGAGAAGATGGCCTTCTGCAAACAAGGAAGAGGGCTCTCCCCAGATACTGGGTCTGCCTGAGCCTTGATCCTGGACACCCCAGCTTCTAGAACTATGTACAATAATTGTTTGTTGTTTAATCCACCTGGCCTATGAAATTTTGTTTTTTCCATTTAGATTTTTGGACCAAGGTTAACTGTGAGTAATTGAAACTACAGAAGGCAAAACCTTAGATAAGGGGAACTACTGTACTGCTAAGGTTGAAGACAGGCATGCCCTGGATAAATCCCTGCATTTATGCACCAGGAGATTAACAGCAGCAAAAATGAAATGAAATAAAATGGAAACAACCTAAATGTACATTCATAGTAATCACTGTTTTCACAAAGTATCATCTCCAGATGCTACATTTAGAGGCAAAAGCATGATAAGGGAAGTCTCAGAGGATCTCACCCCAAATAACTTGTTAGTCATAGAGGGAACGGCTGAGAGCTAAATGCTTGTGTTGCCCAAAATTCATATGTTGAAACCCTAATTCCCCATTGTGATGGTATTTGAAGATGGGACCCTTGGGAGGTAATTAGGTCATGAAGGTGGAGCACTAATGATGAGATTAATGTCCTTATAGGAGATACCAGAGAGATTGCATCTCTCTCAACTCAGTACCATGAGAAGATGGCCTTCTGCAAACCAGGAAGAGGGCTCTCCCCAGATACTGGGTCTGCCTGAGCCTTGATCCTGGACACCCCAGCTTCTAGAACTATGTACAATAATTGTTTGTTGTTTAATCCACCTGGCCTATGAAATTTTGTTATATTAGACTGAGCTGACTAAGGCAGGTACCTAGTAACTTTACAGAAGATAAATCTGGTAGACTCCATCATAATTAAGTGACTGGTAATGGGACAAACTGTCCCCCAAAAGGCTGCACTGAATATAATGCATGGCTTCTGTGAGCAAAAATGGAATGAAATAAAATGGAAACAACCTAAATGTACATTCATAGTAATCACTGTTTTCACAAAGTATCATCTCCAGATGCTACATTTAGAGGCAAAAGCATGATAAGGGAAGTCTCAGAGGATCTCACCCCAAATAACTTGTTAGTCATAGAGGGAACGGCTGAGAGCTAAATGCTTGTGTTGCCCAAAATTCATATGTTGAAACCCTAATTCCCCATTGTGATGGTATTTGAAGATGGGACCCTTGGGAGGTAATTAGGTCATGAAGGTGGAGCACTAATGATGAGATTAATGTCCTTATAGGAGATACCAGAGAGATTGCATCTCTCTCAACTCAGTACCATGAGAAGATGGCCTTCTGCAAACCAGGAAGAGGGCTCTCCCCAGATACTGGGTCTGCCTGAGCCTTGATCCTGGACACCCCAGCTTCTAGAACTATGTACAATAATTGTTTGTTGTTTAATCCACCTGGCCTATGAAATTTTGTTATATTAGACTGAGCTGACTAAGGCAGGTACCTAGTAACTTTACAGAAGATAAATCTGGTAGACTCCATCATAATTAAGTGACTGGTAATGGGATAAACTGTCCCCCAAAAGGCTGCACTGAAGATAATGCATGGCTTCTGTGACATGCCTGTCCAAAACAGCATAGTTTGGATCTAATCATGAGGGTGCATCAGTCTAAAACCAGACTGAGTACCAGTCTATAAAGCAATGGTTGTGTTTTTCAAAAGGTCAAGAAGGAAACTGTTTAATATTAAAGAAGACTAAACAGCCCTAGCTGATTTGGCTCAGTAGATAGAGAGTAGGCCTGTGAACTGAAGGGTCCCAAGTTTGAATCCAGTCAAAGGCATGTATCTAGGTTGCAGGCTGAATTCCTGATCCTGGCAAGCAGTCGATGTGTCTCTCTGACATTGATGTTTCTCTCTCTCTGTCTCTCCCTCTCCCTTCCACTCTCTCTAAGAAAAAAAAAATCAATGGGAAAATATCCTTGGGTGAGGATTAACAAAAACAACAACAACAACAAAAGAAGACTAAACAGATTGGACATCTAAATGCAATGTAATTCTTGGATCCTGGACCAGAAAAACACACACACACACACACACACACAAAACAAAACTGAAAACAGGACAACTGGTAAAATCTTACTGAGGGCTATGGATTGATGAGATACTATTACTACCTATGTTAATTTCTTGATTTTGATAATTGTATTACAGGTATGTAAAATAATGTAATATAATTGCTTTTTACAATATATACCTGAAGTATTTTCAAGTAAAAGGGCATCATAGTATTTATTCTAAAATGTTTCAGAAAAACAATATTGTGTGTATGCATGTGTTAGAGAAACAGAAAGAGACCTGGGGGAGAGAGAATACTTAATTTCACGTGTGATAAAATGTTCATACTGGGGAATCTGAAGGAAGGGTGTATGAGCGTCTTTAGACTATTTTTACAGCTTTTTGTAAATCTGAATGTTGTTCAAAATAAAAACAGTAAAAGAAAACAGCAAAGCAGGGGACTGATGACACATTTTGTTTATGCTTCTCTGTAGGGAAGGGAGGAGCTTAGGATGAGGAGAGGCAGACTGAGGTCTGCAAAAGTATTGCTCATGGACATTGCCTAAACAATAGTTTCATTTGTATTCTTTAAAGAGTGAATATATTCTAGATATTCTTTCTATCCATGAAATATATCATAATTCAAGAACAGAAAACCAGTATTTGCCACAAGCTATGGGTACCCAGTGTAATTCAAGTTTACTAGGCTTTGGACTAAGAGATTAGGGAAGGATGCCTTGAGGAAATGATGAGTGAGCAATGGCTGAGGAAGGAAGGTGAAAGGAGCTTTCTGGACTGGGGAAGACCTAACATAAGTAAAAGCTGTTGGCTCACAGGAGCATGTTGCATGCCAAGTGCTTAAAGGTGGCCATTGGGCCTTTGAGCGGGGGAAGCAGGGCAAGGTTGGGGTTAGAAACCATTACATCAAGCATCTTTAATATGAGCAATGGGGTATTTGATGTCTTCATATTTCCCCCAGTAAACTGATAATTCATAGAAAATTTAATGCACAAATTATTATAACTCACTACAACTACAAAAAAATATTAGAAATGGTAGAAATGTTCAGGAGTTAAAAATTCCACTGAGCAATGATAGAGTGTGCACTTAGTAAAAGAAAGAAATCACAGACCTAAAATGCAATTTTTCCTCATAGTCACATCATCTCATTGAAAAGTAATAATTAAAATGGGTCTTTTAAAACCAGAAACTATTTTATTTTTTTTAAAAGCATTGAACCTGAATGCTGGGCTATTATTTCCAAGGCTAGCTAATACTTAAAGCATCTATGTGAGGAAGAGAAAGATAATGTCATAATGTTCCTCTTATAGTATGATGTTTGCAATGCATTTCCCTTTCAAAATGACACGGAAGGGTTAGAACATTTAAAACAACTTTAAATATGTACACACATTTCTCCATCTATCTAACCAAGAATCACTTATTATATTAAAACTCTCTGACTATCTGGTGGGGTGAGATAATAACTAAATAACTACAACCAAAAGTAATTAACATATTTAAGAAGTGCTACAGAAATGCAGGAGAGAAAGAGACAGTCTGCCTATAGATTCTGGGAGGGTGACAGGTGAAGGAAAAGTGAGTTAGGTCTTGAAAGGCAAGTAGGAACTGACCAAGAAGAGAAAGAAAGGGTAGTCTGAGCAGCGAGTAACATCAGAGTGCATGGCACACTTAGGAAATGCCCAGAACCTATTAGAAAGGGAGGTTGGAAAGGTAGATTGGATCCAGATGAGATTTCATGTCTTGGGGCAGTAATAAGGGTATCAGCAACACTCGGTAAGAGATGCACCTTGATCCAAACTGTGCTCATAAGATAATGGAGGCTACGTGTGGAAAGTGTGGGGACACCCGAGACAGAAAGGTGACTAGTTAGAAGACTGGAAAAGAACCTCAAAGACATTGCAAAAGACAATCAAGAAGAAATCATGAGCTAAATATTTAACTAGATCACTAAGGTCAGGGAGATGTTTACAATATTTAGGGGTTAGTATTGCCAGCACTTGGCGCATGATATGATGTGGGCTGGCAGGAAGTGGAAAAAATTAAACATGGTTTCAGTTTGAGATTAACTGGACCAACTCAGATATAAAACTCAGGAAAAAAGAAAATGAGATTTTATGAGGCAAGAAAATGTGTTAGGTATGGATTCTGTTGAGTTTGAAGTAGTGGAGGGACTCCAGGATGGAGACACCCATGGCCAGAGCTCAGAATCAGAGTGCAAAGTCCAGGCAGCACTGGAAGCATCAGTGCTCAGGGAGAGCTGAACCTGTGGGAGAGGATGGATCAGGTGGGGAGGAGGGTTCAGGGAAGGCAGAGAGAATAAAGGGTAAAGCTTGATCTCTGGTGAACCCCAACATGGAGTGGCTCATTTTCTCTCAAGGTGTGCCATGAACTGAAAATATATTGAGGAATACTTGATTCATTCTTCTAGGACCAAAATGCACTGAGTTGCTGCCTCTGATGAATCTATATGCCATTTTGAATAAAACTGCCCGTGTTAAATGATTCATTTAACTATTAGGTTACATAATGAAAGATAGAAGTTTCTAACTGTCTTTCTGAGTAGTGGTCATTACATTGTTGTACATAAATTGTAGACTTGTCTGACTCTGACACACAGAGTATGTGGTCCCGCCCACCAGACTCACTGGATACTAGAGAAAATACAGAAAAAAAATTCAGAGTGGCAGGAGTGAGATCTACCTGCCATGAATCTAAGCTACCCTCATATAAACAAAATGAGAAAGAAGCTGAGTTTTTTAAAACTAAAATAGCCCTCACACTCACTGATAAAGTCATATAGTCCTGGTCAGAGACGAGGCCCTAAACAGAAGTCAGACAGATTCCCTTGAATGCTCAGAGCAGGTCCAACAACCGTCACCTTTGGTGATAGTCTATGGTCTCCTGAGTCACAGTGGTGTTCATTCCACAGTGCCTGTTCTTGGGCACAGGGACACAGAAACAAAAGGTGACTAAGGTGACTTTCTCCTTGGCTGGATGTCGACATTTTGGGAATCCTTATTTTACCGAAAGAAAAGCTAAGGTTTGTTCATTTGGATCAAAGCTACACAAACATAAAGGGTCAGATTGGGGAACTGAACTCTGGTCTTCCATAAAAGACTGTTTCCTCCCTTGATATCAAGATAAGGAAACAGTGCTTAGGAAGAGTTTGACCCCTTTAATAATCCATCCAACTGTGGTTTTGGTAGGTTCACCAAAGTTGTCCAGATCCCCAACCCCAGAAACTTGGGATATGCTAACTTTCGTGGACAAGGGGACTTTGCAAATGTGACTAAGGTTAAGAACCTGAGATGGAGAGATTTTCCAGGATTATCCAGGTGGCTTAATGTCATCACATAGGAACAGTGAAAGAGGAAGGCAGAAGAATGAATCAGAGAGATGCAACCTGTGAAAGACTTGACTCACCATTGCTGGCTATGAGGATGGAGGAAGGGGGCCCTGCTGAGGAATGAAGTGCCCTCTAGAAGCTGGAATGGCCCTCAGTTTACATCCAGCAAGGAAACAGGAAACTTGGCCCCAATCATAGGAAACATATTCTGGCCAACAACCCAGATGAGCAGAAAACAGGTTTTCTCCTCAAGCCTGCAAAAAGAGAGAGGCCCTGCAACACCTCGATTTTAGCCTGGCAAGACCCCTAGGGAACTCTTCACCTACACTAAGGAGGGATAACAGAGCTGTATTGCTTAATCCACTAAAGTAATATTTTTATTTTTCATGGCAGCAATAGAAATCTCGTGACTGTGTTTATATCTCTACAAAGTCACAGAGGCCCAGACTTAGACAAATTGTGATCACAATTAAGGCACTGATAGATCACATGCCATCATTCAGATCGCTAGAGGTGGTAACAAAAGGTATCATGTCAGTTTACAGGACTGACACAAGTCCAAGGGCACAGCCGCCCCCTCCCCTGCACTCACAGACCCAAAGACACACACAAGTCACAGGGGCAGCAAACAACAGCTGATACTAACCTCACATGCTCAAGAATTAAACCTTGCGTGTACACTCAGGTTTATATATTTATGTATATCTGTTGAGTTTAAGGTTTATTCACTTTTATTGGAGAGCCTCATAGAAATATGTCAATTCTAGACTTTTATTTTTTGATAATAAATTATACTTATGACTGCAATGGTGAGCTGGGCTGAAGGAAAAAAGGTATTGGGTTCAAGATGACCCATGGCCTTGCTCTGTGGCCTTGACCATATCCACTTAAACCTCCCTGTGACTCACTTTCCTTATCTACTTTAGACTAAATTTTCCTTCAGGTCTAAATGTTTATGATTATAGAATGCCAAGAAATGTAGCACAACTTATTTTTTCTTATTCACCACATAAATTTCAAGTGGAGTTGGTATACATAAGTTCCAGAAGAAAGATTTCCTGGCCAGAATTTAGCTTGAGTCACTTAACACACATTAAAATTAAATACAGTTTTAATATTAGCTTAAGTGTGTGTCAAAGAATATTTCTGGTGAACAGAAAAATGTTGCAAATAAACATACCAAAAGTTGTTACCAGTGGGTGGTAGGTTATGGGTGATCACTGGTGTTTTTCTTCATTATTTTCTACATTTTGAGTTATTAATTTAATAAAAGCAACAGAAGTTTAAAAAGTACTAATGTAAAGAGAAACTATTCAATGGAAATGGAAATTTAAAAACAATAACACACAGGGCATAGTTATTACAATACTCTAAAACAGTGTCAGGAAAACTCCCTGAGTTAAGAAAAAGAAGCCGAGTTTTTCAAAACTAAAATAGCCCTCACATTCACTGATAAAATCATATAGTTCTGGTGATTTATTAAGAGTTTCCTTAAAAATATAAACCACTCTCCATCATGGGACTAGGAACGGAATATTGTCAAAACTCTGTCACCCACATTTCCTGAATTTTAAGCAATCATTTTCTGCACCCCGCTCAGAGTTTTATTCTGCTGCAGCCTCAAGACTTCCAACAAAATCAGAGGGAATGACAAATACATCCCTGGCCAGATAGTGAGGGCTGTGTGTGCTACCAAGGAGCCCCCAAGGTAAGAAGTTAGTGTTGGAATAATGCTAACGCCTCTTTGGACAAATTTTATTTATTCAAAAGTAGGCATTCATGCCAATCAACATTTAATTTTTTAATCTTCGAGTAGCCTTCTGAACTCAATTTTATTCATTTTACTTCAATTCAATTTGTGACTACTTAGCAGATACTATATGCTGGTACTTCATCACCAAAGTCATTCTTCTCAAACATACTTAAGAATTTGTTTACCTCAAATCAGGCACTTAGATTTCCTTTTGCCTAACCTGTACTTTTGTCATCTCCAAGGGTGACATACTTTCTTGCATTTAATAAGTACTTAGTAAACGCCTACTATGTGCCAGATATTTTTATGCTTTGGGAGTATGGAAACAATAACCACAGTGACTATCCTTGACTACCCTCAGGGTATTGGAAATGTGAGGGCAAAACCATAGTTCATCCTCCTGGTCCCGCAGGCATCAGGGACAAGCGTCATGAAAACCATGGTGAGGTATGCCAGAGATCAGACGAGCTACAGAAATCAGCAAAATCATGAAAAGTTATCTCTGGTGCCTCTGGTCTCCCATTTCTATTTCCTTTTATCCTACTGGATCAGGGATCTTTCCAAGGCCCACCTGCTAAGGAATGGATTTACATTTTGTGGTGAACTTAAGTCATCAGCCACTTTGTGTATTTAAAGTTAATTTCTTTTTTTGCCTTTTCTTTCCGTTTTTGTTAATCTTCACTGAGGACATTTTTTCATTAATTTTCAGAGAGATTGTGGAAAGAAAGGGGAGAGACACAGAGAGAGAAACATCCATGTGAGAGAGACACATTGATTGGTTGTGTCCCTCACACACTCACAACTGAGGTGTGTGCCCTAGACAGAAATCAAACCGAGAGCCTTCAGTCCACAGACCAACGCTCTAAGCCAAACCGGCGAGGACTAAGGTTAATTTCTAACTGCTGAATGAAATACCCCAGACCTCCTTAGTGATCAGCTTTCTAGGAGACCAATCTGGGAAGGAAGACTCTGCTGTCTCTCCAACACCTCTGAAATCACACTATGTCAGGGACATTTTGCAGGTGTGAGAAGGAGGTGATAGAGGCAGCCACCAAAAACGGAGACAAAGAGCTAGGAAAAAAAAACAGTTCTTGCTGCTTTTTCATGGCAGGGAGGAGGCCTGAAGCCTGGAGGACAGTTCAACCTCTCCCTGCACTGGCCTGTGTTCCAGTCATGTGGCTGCTGAGAGGCCCTTGGCACAGACATGACGCCAGAGAGCTGCAATGACAAAGGGTGGGCTTGGGAACTGGACAGCTCGCTCTCTAAAGCAGATGGGCCTTACTGTTCTCTCCAGGAACAGAAAGAAGGAAGTGAGATTGCATGCTTGCCTGCAAGTCTGCACCAGGTCAGAAGAACCTGCCTTGCCCACCTTCATCCCTGTTGGCTGCCCTATGGCCAGTTCTCATGCAACTAGCCCCTTCCTCAGGTATAAACAGTCATTCCCCTGATTACATCCTCTAATAACCACTTTATGCTACCATTTTCATTGCTGAAATACAAATATGGTTGTAGACCATTTGGACTAATTCTTCCAGTTGCTAAAATCAGGTATCTTAACCAGCAATGGCATTATTAAAATTTTAAAAAAATAATCTTCTATGAAAACCTCTTAAAAAGAATAAGAATTGATTATATTTTTAGGACTAAAGCATCTTTAAATATCTTATTGTCCAACCGTCTTGTTTGAAAGATGAGAAAGTAAAACCTAAAAAAGACTTGGCCAAGGTTACACAGTCTGGAAAACACTGCTTCCTAATGATAAAAATATACCTTTTTCTTAATTGATTGGCTAGCAGCCACATAATGACTTTGGCATCAAAAACCTGAAGGTAATGAATGAACCTTAGCACTCAGAAAGGTCCTGAAAGAACCTTATGTGTGCATTTTGGTATGACGATAAATTTTATTAATATTAGTGACACATACAGAAAAAATATATAGCTTTGTATATAGATATACTTTAAAGCAAACTGGAATACTTTCCCTTTAACAATAAAACCCATTTTTGAATAAATGTCTGATTTTTAAATAAATGTAAACATATGAAAAGTAAATTACTTTAAATGTTAGTTCTCCATATTTGAATTTTCTTCTCAAAAACATTACTGAGTTCCAACATCACTTTCATTTTTGTGAAGGTTATTCAGCGATAGTCAATTTCCACTTTCTCATTCTAAAGAGCTGTGACAAAGGGACTTTTAAGAGCTAAGCAAATAAACAATGAGTGTTCAAAAAAATTCATTGCCGTATTTCATCAGGAGGTAAATTTTGTTAAGTTTTTTGTTTTCTTGTTTGCCAAGTCGAATGTTCATGCCCATGTTCTCTTTTGGAATGTGTGATCTGAAAGGCCAAAAGTCTTTGGTCATTTTGACAGCCGTAATTAGTCACTTAAACTGGTAATTACTAAAATAATGATATGAAGAAAAGCTCATTGTACTGATCATAAATGGTGTCTTCTTTTTAAACAGACACCCTCACACCACCACCAGATCTAGTCTTAAACTCTGCCATTTGGGCGTTTAACTAAAATTAAAAAGCTGCCAAGCCTCCCAAATTCTACATGTCAGGAGAGGAGGTATGCTGAAAATGAATTACAGAAACTGACTATATTCACATTTAGCAGCACAATTAAAGGAACTTTTGATGATTTGGGCCCATTAATTCTTCTTTCTCAGAGGCAGACATTTCCACTTCAATCCAACTGACAAATAGTAATGTTTTTAAGAGCAAGTATTTTTCTCCATTGCTACTAACTCAGTCACATTCATCACACTTCGTTATTTCTACATCATTTAATGTAGGTCACCACATCAAGTCCAGCAACCACAAGCATTTCTTTCCAGCCCACTGACACTTCTGTAAAAGATAAGAGGCACACAAATCTCACTTCATGGGGGGAAAAAACCCTCTCATTTGTAAACATGAACACTAAAATCAAGACTACAAAAGACAATGCAGCAGATATAAAGCTGCAACCCAACTACTCCATGCTCATGGTGCCAGAAATGCATTTCTATAGAAAGAGGAGACTCAAAGGCTGCCTTTTCAGAGTTAAAGAAGGCTTTGTTTGTGAAGCCTAACCTTCTCTGTGCCAGTCCTGCCCTTGGGAAGTGACTGAGCACTGACATCAATTCCAAAGTCGGTGCCTCTCTCGATATCACGTGCTGCTGAGATGTCATAAATGAAAAATTGGTAAGCAGAGCAAAAGTAGTAGTCACAGCTATTCTCTCATTAAGAAACTCCTTTTAGAAACCTCTTCCTATGGCTAGCACTCTGAGGTTCCTTTTTCCTCCTTGCTCTCTCACATGGATGCTGACTGCATGTTTAATGAGACCTGCCTGCCTGCCTGCCTGCCTGGTGGGACTGGCCAGCAGCACTGGGTGGTCCTGAAGAACGCTGACTGCCTGCATGTGACTCCTGGATGCATCACTCACTCGTCATTTGATCTGGGGCAAGTTCCTGATCTCTAAGTATCTCTTTCCTCATCTACAAAATATAAGTAGAACTCCTTTGCCGTAGGCTTGTCATGAGGATCAAAAGAGATTGTACAAGTAAAACACCTGGCACAGAGGACGTACTTTCTGTGTAATTGTGCTTCTACCACGTGCCAAGTAGATGGTGAAGATGACTCAAGGAGCAGCATTAGCAGATACTGACTGCCTGGAAATTTTTAAGTCACAATTCCTCTGTGATGTCTCACTGATGCCTGTGCATCCAGCCCACTCTCCTGACTTTCCTTAAGTACCTCATCTCAGTAGTAAATACAGTATAAAAGCAGTGACAGAGACGAGCTCCCTGCTCTCAGTGGCACTTATATTGAAGGAAAGAAGGTTGGAAAAGAAAAATAAGAAGTTAGTTAAATAAAAATATCAATTGAGGCAGTGATCAGAGGTCTAAGGAATATGAAGCAGAAGAATGGGAAAGGGAAGGCAGCAGCAGAGAAAGGCTGAGGAAAATACTTTAATATGGTGATTCAGGATGACTTTCCTGAGAAGGTAACATTGGAGAACATGAAGGATCAGAGGAAGAGGCCCTGAGAACTCGGGCAGAGAAATGGTCAATGCAAGAACCCAATCACTGAATCCCCTAAATTTACAGATCAGGAAACTGAGACTCCAAAAAGGGAACTGACTTAAAAAAGCATCAAAGGCCATGGTTGGAATTCTGTTCTCCAGACTCACAGGCTTGGACACTTCCCGCAACAGCTCCCATTCATTAAAATCCCATATGGCCAAACTGTTCAAAGTACAAGAGAACACTTCAGATCTTGGATAGTCAAGGAGAGAAAAGAGCATCCCAAGATAGGGGTGCAGGACAGTCAGTCAAAGGACCCTGGACCACATTACAGCCTACGGGCAAACCAAGGTCTTTAACTCCATGGAATCCCATCCTTAGGACCTTCAAATGTAAACAAGAGAAATCATTTCTTCTCCGAGACTCAGTGAGTATAAGAGAAAAGAAACATTTTCATGACTTTCTGATTCTAGCAATCAGATTTTCTGATATAACCTATTATTTTCATTATGATAGCAACATAAGTCTTATAAAGCAATAAGGAGTCATCATTGCATGTCCTTCACGAGTTAGCAAGATTCTGCTTTAAAATTTGTTGGTAAGAGGGGTAACACCTACCACACACTGCAACACATCTTTAGGGCTGTAACCCAGGGTGAGACCTTCTGCATATTCAGATGGCAACAATTTCCTGTACGTTATGAATTTTTTTCTTAAACTAGAAGCTAAATGTAAGTTCACACTACAATTAAGGTGCTAAATGAAGCAGAAAATATAATGCAAAATAAAAGGGACTTCCCTAAAGTTACTTTTCAATGAATCAATCCCACTTTCATTCTTAGTTGGTCTGAGTGTTATCTTTGCCTCAAGGGACTCTTTCAAAGAATTGCAGAATAAACCACATTATACTGGACCCTCATACAATTGTCTTTCCTGACTATATGCTGCCAAAAATGGCTGATGTAGCTTATTTTTGTGTTTCTCAAATTTTACTGTGCTTAGGAGTCACCAGAGGATCTTGTTAAAATGCACATTCTGGCCGAGTAGGTCCACAGGGGAGCTTGGATTCTGCATTTCTAACAAGCTTCCATGTGATGCCAATGCTGCTGGCCCACAGAACACTCTGAGTGATAGGGTGTATCACTGCATCATGTTCCCCTTTATGAAAAATCACAGAAAAATTTGTCTCTTGAGTCTCAGTACAAGTTAAAACTAAACATGTCTACAGCAAATTATTTTCTTCTACCTCATGAACTTCTCAATCTCATGGATGATCATGTTTTTCTGCTTGACTTGGCCACTAGGAAGCACCTTTAGCAAGACTATAGGACTTAACTCTTATGCATTTTATTTACTGATCCTTCTCCATTTACTGACTCCTTCTGACTACATCTAACTTTCCTAATATTGCTTTTTATTGGTCATAATATTGTTTTTTACACCCTTACTTACTACATTTTTGTTGTCGCTGTCTTACACCTATCTTTGTAAAACACTTAGAATCACTCCTTTGAATATGATAGCATGTGAGTAAAGGATTCCAACACAACCCAGTTCAATGGAAATATGTGCCCAAGGACACACAATGCATGGACACTTTTCAAGCGCTTGTTGGAGTGGGGTGAAGTGACTGAGCATGAAGAGGGAGCTAGTCCTAGAACAGAAGTGGACTTGGGAAGAATTAACTCCACCCTCTTTCAGAGTTTGCTTATGGTTTTGCCAGATAGATGGCTGAGTAAGCTTACTAGTATACTTTAAGGTCTTGACAACTGAGCTCCCAGTTGCCTTGGGCATATTTGTTATTATTACTGGTAACTGGAATAGACTATGCTGTGGCTTCTAATCTCAGAAGAACATTAAAGTGAATGCTAACAGGTACTCTAAAATTCCAATGGGGCAACAGTTATTGCTCCTTAGGTAGAGCAACTGATCGGAGGCCACATCAACCAAAATCAACTCCTCATGTCTTCCAATTTAGAGATGCTGTTGGAAACCACTACAAAAATGGAAGTAACCCTCTGCTAGTTACTATTCAGGTTACAGAAGATATCACACACCAGTCACTTCACTTAGAGCAAGGTATTCAACCCTATGACTCTCAATGACCTCCTCTGTAATTTGCAACATTATTCCTCATAAGATTGCTCTGAAAATTAAATAAAATACCACTATGCTGGGCACTCGGTAGGTTCTCAAGAAATGGTTCATCATAATACATTGATTGTTACTCTTTTCTTATGCTAGGCCTTAAAAAATGGTGAAGAAAAAGACAGCCAAACACCATACATGTATACTCATTCTTTCAGTTTTGGGACCCACCTAGAAATTTTCTTTTTACAGTTATTTCTGCAATGCCTTTGAGAACTCAAAAACATTAGTTGGTACAATCAATAATATTCAACCTTGTTCTTGTCTACTAAGTCCATGTTGACTTCTTCACCAGGCAAGGGACTTTCCTCATGTCAAAACATAAAAGTGTGATTTCTGCTAAAGTGTGTGATTTCTGCTCAATGTGTGATTTCTGCCAAAGTGTAAATACTCTTGTTATGAAAAGCCCTGTCCAAAACAAAACAACAAAAGACTGCTGTGAATGCCAAACAAGCAGGCCTTTACTTTGCATAGGGTTTTTAACTCTAGACACGGACAGTAAAACAAGTGTTTCATTTTTATTCAATTCACTTTTTGCATCTTTTCACTAGCTCTTACCCCCAGCATGACTTTTTGTTAACATCTAGAATTTCCCACTCACTTAAAAAAAACAACCAAACACCTCCTACTCTCAACTATTCAAATATCACAAAGTTCAGAGGAGAGGAAATTCTTCCTTCTAGGAATTCCTCCTGGTCCTGTAAACATTTTATATGTCATTACTTCTCTACCAAGGATCTTTTGTCTGTTGAAGGTTCTGCTTTTTATTTCAAAGCTCCCTAAAATATCAAACAAATTTTGTATCATTGGGGAACAGAGGAAATGACAAAACATCAAATCAAAGCGAAGGTATGGATTTTTGTGCTTACACTAAAGTCAATACTATCCCCTCTTTACCACTAACCCTTTCTGGGTGGGTATGGAGGGACAGAACATGCTGGTTAAGTACAGTCATTTCTGGCAGGATGTTTCTTAAAAGAAGTTAATAAAGTTAGATAGAATTCACAAATGAGTTGCAGAGGAATTTTTGTGTCATAACAGAGTAAATACCATACACGTGTTAAAGAATGAATGAAAATAAAGTGGTATGTTCTGATCTAGGAAACACACAAGAGACTTTGGGTAAAAGCTGGCCAAATCTTTGGTGAACCTTCACTGTCTCTTAGGCATCCTTTCCTTCATCTGACCCTCCTCCTCCTTAGCTCTCACCCTCTCTGTTATTCCAAATTTCCCATTACTCTGCCTCACCCAATCACGTTGTATAAGTAAAACTCCAGCCTGCCTGGTATGGCTAAGTGATTGAGCATTGACCCATGAACCAAGAAGTCACCTGTTCCATTCCAGGTCAAGGTACATGACAGGGTTGCAGGCTCAATCCCCAGTAGGGGGCGTGCAGGAGGTAGGCATCGATGATATTTCTTTCTCATCAATGTTTCTATTTCTCTATATCGCTCCCTTGTTCTCTCTCTAAAAATCAATAAAACATATTTTTTTTTAAAAAATCTCTAGTTCTTTCAAAGAGACAAATCTGATTTGTTAGCAAAGACTAGTCTATATTTTTGAAGTATTTTTCTTTTAAAATTCTATCAAATATAATACATATGCACACAAGTGTGCAAATCCTAGGTTTATAGCTTACTAAAATGTAGAAAGCCATCTAAATGAACTAATTAGTGCAAAAGTACAAATATACTTCATACATTTTAAAAGGGCTTCTTACCAAAAAAAAAATAAATTTCTAATTAGTGGCATTACAACTTTGAGGCCAACATGGTATGTACATTCAACCAAAGTAATAAAACACTCAAGTCCAAACATGAGAGAAATGTTTCTAATTATTTTCTAACTGAAATTCTGCTCCAGAAAAGCTTACTTTGTGGAACTACCACGAACGAAATGTCAGCAAATTAAACTTCACTTGATCCCGAGATTGACTTTTGCATGAATTATGATTCACTTATTTTCTATTAAAAAAAAACTTTCGGATAACTATAGTAAAAACGTCTCTTTTCAAAATGTATGGCTTTTCCCATAATTGTTCATCATTATTATTATTATTATTATTATTATTATTGCTTCTTTTATCTTCTTAACTTCATTAAGATATCTTTGACATATAAGAATTATATATATTTAAGTGTATAATGTGATGGTTTGATATATGTTACATTGTGAAAAAAACCATCATAGTCAAGTTAAAGAGCTTATCCATGGCTTGTACATAGTTACCATTGTGTGTTGAGACAATTTAATTAAAGATAGATCCTCTTAGAACTTTCAGCCTTGCCGGGTGTGGCTCCGAGGTTGAGTGTTGACCCAGGAACCAAGAGGACACTGGTTTGATTCCTGGTCAGAGCATCTGCCCTGATAGCAGGCTTGATCCCCAGTAGGGGGCATGCAGATGATTTTCTTTCATCATTGATGTTTCTTTCTCTCTCTCCCTTCCTCTCTGAAATCAATAAAATATATATTTTAAAAAAGATAGATCCTCTTAGAAACTTCAAATATACAAAGCAGTATTGTCAACTATTGTCACTATGCCGTACACTGGATCTCCAGAAGTCATCTGTCTTGCATAACTGGAAGTTTGTATGCTTTAGCCAACATCTCTTCATTTCTCCCTTACTCTCACTCCCTCATCCCATCCCAGCAATCACTCTTTGCTTCCCTGAGTTTTAACATTGTATATTCCACATATAAGTGGGTTCATGCAGTATTTGTCTGACTTACTTCACTTACCATGTCCTCCAAGCTCATCCACATTGTTGTAATTGGCAGGATTTCCTTCTTGTTAAAAGTTGAATCATATTCTCTCTCTCTCTCTCTCTCTCTATATAGTGCCAAAAAAAGAGCACTTGCAGGAAGTTACAATTCATTACTTTATTTTGAAGAAAAGTGCTGCTGAATACTTCGGGAAGCTTATGGTGAACATGCTCCATCTCAAGATACTTGTGAACGCTGGTTTAAACACTTTAAAAGTGATTATTTCAGTGTGAAAGACAAAGAATGGCCAGGTCAACTGAAAAAGTTTGAAGCCCAACAATTACAAGCATTATTGGATGAGGATGTATGTCAAACCCAAAAATAACTCACAGTAAGATTAAACGTTACTCAGAAAACAATTTCCGATTGTTTACAAGCAATGGGAAAGATTTTAAAGGAAGGAAAATGGGTGCTACATCAACTGAACGAAAGACAAATGGAAAACCGAAAAGTCATCAGTAAAATGTTGCTTCAATAGCACGAAAGAAAGTCTTTTTTAGATCGAATTGTGACTGGTGATGAAAAGTGGATTTATTTTGAGAATCCCAAATGCACAAAATCATGGGTTGATCCAGGTCAACCATCAACATTGACTGCAAGGCCAAATTGCTTCGGAAAGAAGACAATGCTCTAGCCAACATCTAGATGGGGGTGTGGGGGTGGGTAAGAGTAAGGGAGAAATGAAAAGATGTTGGCTAAATGAAGAGATGTTGGCTAAAACATACAAACTTCCTGTTATATGTATCCTTTTCTTTATCCATTCATCCCCCAACACACATTTAGGTTGTTTCCATATCTTGACTATTGTAAAAATGCTGCATTGAACATGGCAGTACAGATATCTCTTTGTCATTGTTATTGAAGAGGGAAGCAAAATAAGGTGAGTCTCCTGCATAGAAGCCTTCTTCAATGTCTCGGGCTAAAACTGAAATAAAATTTGCTTTGCTATCTCCCTCAGCTTTCCTCAGCAACTGCCCTAAGTTGGCTCCCTAGTCAGTGACCTCACTCAGCATCCTTTGCCCTCTGCTCTCCATAACCCATACACATTTTGACGCTTTCTTGTCCTATGTGTATATGTGCAGTGATATAT
>NW_005371173.1:6620990-6623282 GCF_000412655.1 Myotis brandtii
CTGTCTATATATATAGACATAGTATAGACATAGGGATGTATGCCATTCCCAACCATTCTTATTGGATAAAGCAAAGTTCTAACCCTACAACAATCTCTCTGTAGCATTTGGAGCATTTCTGTCCCTAAACAGAGATTTCAGAAAGGACACTATGAATCTAGCAGTGACAGTTTTTCTCAGCAGAACTTTCTAGCATCTCTCAAATAGTTTTCAATAGATGACAGCTTGTTCCAATCAAGCAGTTCTTGTCTGTACAGAAGTGGGCTACCCATAATCTTCTTCCCCCATCCTATTAATTTTTTCCCTTGACAACCAGGATTTGAGGATTTGAAGTAACAAACATAGTCTTAAGGGATTGGCTCAACTTAGGCCAAGATCAGCCTCCACTGTGCAGTTCAATTACAAGGTTTTAGATTCATAAGGGATGCTCTGCCATACAAAATCCCACTGAGTTTGGGTGCCAACTCAGAAAACTCATCACTGGAAAGCATGGAAAGCAAAGACATGTTTTCTTGTGGCCAAAATCACTGCCAATAGTGCCTGACTAGATGTGTAAGATCCTATGACATGTCTTGGCAAAAGCTAGTTCAGGAGTGTTGGCCAAGGTGCTGAAGTGAGGGGAGGGAGGCAGGGACACCTTTGTTGGTGAATCACCCCCCACCACTCATTTTAAACATTGAGCTTATTCATTTTGACAAGATACCCTAGGATTTCAAAGGTGACATGAATTTAGAGAAAGTAATGTGAGTATATGTGTGTGTGTAGAAAGGTATGCAGGATACATATTCTTTATAGAAATTCCAGCATGACAAACACTCTAGGTCTAGGACAACCCACTTAAAAACAAAACATTTAGAGCTGTTTATTCCAACTGAATGCTCCTTATTTCCCTGCACTTCTCTATCAAATCATTACTGACATTTGGCAAAATGAATCATTTGCAAAATAAAGCTATTGTAAAGCAAATGGCAGAGGATGACAAAGCCACACTCCTGAATAATCACTCAAAATTAAAGATTATTTTCCATGCATGCCTAGAGGTTTTCTTATTATCTCAACTTTTACTGGAATTGAACCTTTTCTTTTAAATGCTCTTTTAGCCAGTTTATCCTTCCTGCCCTGAAAGTGTGCCCGCTGATATCAGAACCACAGGGTAGGCTAACACTTGAATCACCTCTGAGTAACTGCAGGCTGCCACCCATGGTAAATGAAAGAGAAGGCACCCTGGGCACCGAGTGGGTTCACAGTACAACCACCCCCGCCCGCATGGGCATCCGATGCCTCCTCCCTCTGCCAGGCAATTAGCTTCCGTTCTGTTCAGCTTTCTGAACTCTGGCTTTCGAGAAAAGTCCTTGCTGTGGGAACTGGCTCTGGGCAGCTCTTGGCTCCCTCCTGATGGGTGACTGGCAAGAGTAACACTTTCTTTGACACTCTTAAAAGAAGCCGTTTAATTCCTAATGCTATTTCCTGGCGAAAAGGAAAATGCAACCCACCACATGGGATTCCGGTCCAGCAAAAGGCCAGCCAAGAGGGCGGTGCGGCTGTTGCGCCCAGGTCTTGCTGGAAGGCTGTTTCCTCTGGCTTCCCTTTCCCACCGGGGTTGATTTTTTTTTTTCTTCCCCCTCCTGACACTTCCAGCCCGGAGTGTGACACCTACTGGAATTTATGAACATCCCAAGAGGGACGGATATGATTTCGGCATCAGGCGAGAACGGCTGGCTTCTGCCCCAGGATTTCCCGCGGAAATCACCCAGCACTTAGAAGGCTCTTCAATGAGGAAGTAACCAGTACAGCGATCTTGGCGGGAGAGCCCCGCGAACGTTTTAGAAAAATGCCAGAAACCATTAGATATTTAACGACCCACATCTCCCCCAGCCTGTTCGCCCTGCCCTTTCTGGAGTCGTAGAAAGTGGTCTCTGTGTTTTCCGCCCCGTAGAGGGTGGGCGATGTGAAGTACATTTATGTCCCCGACTGCACTGACAGGGGGCTCCCAGCTTTGGCCCCAGTGAGGACCTCGGACTACCAGCTCCCTTCCCTGCGCACCAGTCACTGGGCTGAGGGGCGATGCGCAGAGCTGTGGACCGAGGGGTTCGGTCCAGTAGATCCCCCCACTCCTTGGGTCCCCGGCACCCACAGCCTATCGCCCCCGCGATGCAGTCCCGCCACCTCCCCGCCGCCTGACACCCAGACACATCCTCTCCCACGCTGCGCTCCTGCCGCCTGCGCGGCTGCTGCTCCGAAGGTCCCAGGTCCCCAAACGCGCCCGGTTCTCACGCGTCGGTGGCACTGCCT
>NW_005371173.1:6623993-6630234 GCF_000412655.1 Myotis brandtii
GCCGCGGGGCTCCGGGCGGGGCCTGCCCAGGGCCCTGGTCCCCATTCGGAGGCTTCTCGCAGGGGAGCTCTGGCCACTTTTACTGCTTTGACCCCTGCTTTCTGGGGCTGGCGAATGGGCGCGTGCGGAGCTCAACTCGCCCTTCCACCCTTAGGAAGGGGTGAGAGGCGGATTCAGGGTCTGGTGGCTGGTATCCCCACGGCCTCGCCCAACTCAGCCTTCAGAGGCTCCTTCGCCCACAGTCTTCGGAGGCTTCTCGCAGGGGAGCTCTGGCCACTTTTACTGCTTTGACCCCTGCTTTCTGGGGCTGGCGAATGGGCGCGTGCGGAGCTCAACTCGCCCTTCCACCCTTAGGAAGGGGTGAGAGGCGGATTCAGGGTCTGGTGGCTGGTATCCCCACGGCCTCGCCCAACTCAGCCTTCAGAGGCTCCTTCGCCCACAGTCCTCACTCAGGGCTTTGGAACAAGGTTCCAAATGCATGCATGCCTTCAATCAGTATCCATTAAACTCCCACTATGTGTCAGTTCACATTGTTCTGAAAACTGGGGAGACGAAGGGGGTCTTGCCAGGCCCCTTCCTTTAGGCTGTGTGGGGTTGATAACTTTTTGGGGTTGGGGGTGGGAGGCAGCCAATAACCAAGTCAACAAATAAAAGAATACAAGTGTAGGGACAAGAGAGATTAGATAATAGAAGTTAAAATCAATACATCAGGGTAAAGTGGTAGAAGAGGCTGGGGGGTGGGGGAGGATATTAGAGGGACGAGGAGGCTAGAACCAGACTGTGGGGTTAGTAGGTCCTGTGGGTCAGGGATAGGGGGATGGGGGTGGACTTACATTTGTGTTGCTCTTCTGCTCCCACCTTTGCCACACACCGTCTGCCCTGCAGTTGCAGCTATCTGATTAAAGTCCTCTAGGATTTCTCTTCCTGAGTCACACCAGGGTGGTTCTCCGACTCCCTGTGGGGCTGCGTAGGAGGAAGAGCAGAATTGTCCTGGCCCCAGGATACCAGTCTGGAGAGATCTGCCAGCCACTGCAAGTATTCCAGGTTTTTTTTCACAGCTTTATGTAGATCTGTGACCCCGACGTTTTTCCACCCCAGCATATTGTTAACACAAGGCCACACTTGGGTATAAAGAATTCTTAAGCAGCCCATAAATGCAATTGCATCAGCTCTCTGTTATCTGGGACCCAGTTATCCAGAGATACCGCTTGGACATCATTTAAACACATTCTAGAAATCATGTTGGGCAGAGGCTCTGGAAAATTTGGGAGGTACCATTGAAATATCAGTTGGTTCTACGATACCCTTCACAAGAAAGTATGGTGTCTTGCACTGTGTGCCTTCACATTGCTGCACAATATGGGGACATCACCTTAAGGGTGAGCAAGGTAGGTGGTTGCCTCTGTGGTGGCTCTTGAAAATCTCTGTGGAAATAACTCCTTCCAACCACTCTCTCCTCTAACAGTTGTGAATGAACATGAGCTTCCCAAAAGGAGGTGTCTTAGTCCTTGTCCCTGAAGAGCGCCTGGCACACGGTAGGCACTTTATAAATATTAGTCTGTGGATGACTTTTTGAGGGCTTAGATGGATTGGTGCAGCCAGAGGGCTCAGAGTGCCTGAGGCAGGGACAGACAGAAAGTAGACGAGAAAGGTGTGCTGGGAGGGAGGTCTATAGTAATTGAAAATACCTGTAACGTGTCCTAAGTGTGGCAACTCACTGAGCTAACCCAAATTAACGAGTAATCCACACAACCCAGTTTTTAACTGAATCAACTAACAGAAAATCACCTGTACTTCTTTTATTACTGTGAATGTAACCGCTGCCAGCTTCAGGGGGTCGCCAGAGCACTGGTGTGAGAACATTTGACAAACAAATGCCTATTTGCCATATCCAAACCCTGTATGGTGATCATCCAATGGGTTGCACTGAGAAGGAAGGTGTGTGTACGTGTCCTTTACACCCTGAGCATTTCAGTGAGGACACCCACTGGGTGTCAGCCCTTGACGTCATGTGGGTTTCAGTTAAGGCCCCTCTGGATGTCAAGAACAGTTCCATCACACACAACCCTCCTCCCCTACAGCAGCATAGACAGACTTGCTTAGCTTCAGAAATATGACCTCAGGTCTGCTAATTTGGCACTCTGACTCTCTGCTGATCACATCTCTCAGTTCCCTGGAGAGACTTGGCTGACATACTTTGAAAAGGTAAATCTATGACTATATCATGAAGACCCTAATATGAACTATGGACTTTGGATGTTTAAGGCATGTCAATGTAGGTTCTTCTATTGTAACAAATGTACCGCTCTGGTTGGGGACGTTGAAAATGGGAACCTGGGTATATATGTCTGGAGGTAGGGGAAATATCTCTATTTTCCCCTTTATTTTGTTCTGAATTTAAACTGCACTTTAAATAAAGTTTTATTTTTTAAAAAGAAAGCAATGTAACACAACAATGAAAAGACAAATTTCCCAACGGAACAAAGGGCAAAGCATGTGATCATAACATTTCTCCAGTGTTCAACATCATTAGTCATTAGTTGAGCCAACGCTCAACATGAAATCAAAATCACTGTGAGATACTACAATGAGACACCACATCCACTAGGATGGCCATAATGAAAAACAAGGAAATTAATAAAAACAGGGAAATTAGTAAGGAGATGTATAAAAATTGGAAGACTGGTACATTAGTGGTAGGAATGCAAAATGGCACAGCCTTTTGGAAAAAGATTAGGCTGTTCCTAAAAATGTTAAACAAGTAACCACGTGACTCAGCAATTCCACTCCTACAGAAATGATATTCACACAAAGATATATTCTCACAAAACATATAGAAAAAAGTTGTACAAAAAATATTAACAGCCAACATCATTCATAATACCTAGAAAGTGGAAACAAACCAAATATCCATCACTTGATAAATGGTTACACAAAATGTGGTATATCCCTACAATGAAATATTTTTTGGAAATAAAAAATGAAGTATTGATATGTGCTACAACATGAATGAACCTTGAAAACATTTTGCTAAGTGAAAGAAGCTAGTCACAAAAGATGACACATTTATGATACCTTTTCTATGAAATGTCCAGAATAGGCAAATCTCAAAACAGAAAGTAAACTTGTAGTTGCCTAAGGATTGAGGGGTTGGAGAAAATGAGGAATAACAGCTAATGGGTACAAGGATGCTTTCTTGAATGATGCAAGTTTTCTAAAATTAATTGTGGTGGAGGTTGCACAAGAAACATATTACAGTTGTTGCTTTTGGTAAGGAGAAGTTGACTGCTGAGGGACAAGAGTGTCTATATATTATATACATAATATATACATATTTTACTATACATTGTGTACTTATTGAATTTTGTATCACATCCTATATAATATAGATGTAATATGCAAATGGTCGTTACACCGTGAAGAGTAATGACTGACCGTGTAATGACCAGATCAGCAGGAGGGTGGGGCAGTGAGCTACAAGCGGGCGGCAGAGAGCTACAGAAGGGGACAGGGCAGCAAGCTATGAGAGGAGGAGGGGGGAGAGGGGCAGGGATAGCTACAGGAGGGTGGGGCAGTGGGTGGAAAGTTACTGGAGGGCAGCAGCAAGCTACTGGCAAGCTACTGGCGCATGGATTCGTGCGCAGGGCTACTAGTGTATTATAATAACTTATTTACAAACAAATAAAAATGCACCTTTTTCATTTTAAGAGATACTGTTACAGAAACATGTCCATCCTGGTTCCCATTTCTCGGGGAACAATTAATGAAATGAGTTGAATCTTCCGTGATCTCTAATATTGCAGAATAGTGGTTGAAAGCACAGGCTATGGACTTCAATTGCCTGGGTTTAAATTTTAGGTTTACTTTTTCCTTCAACAGTTATTTAAGATCTCTAAGCCTCAGTTTTCTTATCCAAAAATTGGGGTAACAATAGGTAGTGTGAGACTGTATTTCTAAGAGGGTCATGGGTTGTTCAGCCTACTTATTCTAGATGGCTCATTAAGCAAGCTCCCTTAATCCACAGAACAGGTATTTTAGAACCAATCAGTGATATTAATTTTTTTCCCATGACCCCAAAGTCAATCTTTTACTGTTCTGTATTTTCTATTATTTAGAGTGCATAGCCCACAATCAAGTTTTACCAAGTTCTAAATCTCTTCTTTAATTGAGTTGGCATGGACAAAGTCATTCAATCAAAAAGAAATAACACTACTCAACAGACATTCATGGAATATCAACTGTAGACAGGATCTCACCCTATGCTATGGAGGCATAGAGCTAAGCAAATGGTCTCTGCCTCTGGATAGCTTACTTTCAAATAGAGAAACTGACTAATAAACATCAGTGGGTGTAGGATTATTCTTATAGATGAAAAAATTTTTTCATCTTTAAGGTAAAAAAAACAACTGATCTCAACATGAAATTTTCTAGTCCTCCCACACCCTTACCTTACCTTACCTACCTTCCTTCCTTCCTTCCTTCCTTCCTTCCTTCCTTCCTTCCTTCCTTCCTTCCTTCCTTCTTTCCTTCCCTTATTTTTTTTTAATGCTCATCTGAGGAAATGTTCCCATTGATTTTTAGAGAGAGTGGAAGAGAAAGGGAAAGACAGAGAGAAATATCAATGTGAGAGAGATACATCAATTGGTTGCCTCCTATAAGTGCCCCAACCAGGGCCTGGGGCGGGGAGGAGCCTGCAACCAAGGTAAGTGCCCTTGACCAAAATTGAACCCTGGACCCTTCAGTCCGCCGGTGTTCTATCCACTGAGCCAAACTGGGTAGGGCCTTCCTTGCCTTCTTTAAAGCTCAAGCACACATTCTTCTTATTGAAAAGCATCAGTGGTTTTCTTAAGATGCAGTAACCAATGATTACCTGCCTTGGTACAGTTCAAAACTCTCTATAACTAGAAATATGAAATTGTCAGTAGCTCTCTCCTGTCATCTTTCTCTATGACTTCCCAGGGATGATTATACTGGTCTTTTGAGTAGGAAAGGCTTCAGGAAATTTTTCATAACAATAATAAGTATAAAAGTGAAGACTGTAATATCTTTTCCAAAACACCTAAAGGTGTAATGGTGTGAAAATTTAGTTATTAACCCAGAAGTCTAAAGACCAGAGTGTGAATTCAGGTCTTGATGCTCAGAGATCATAGAGACTAGACCAGATACCCCTTGCACTAATTCCATGGCACTGAACCACGTTTTCTGAGTGATCTCATCTCCAAAGCACTCTGGGTTTCATTCTGGGCATGAGCATGTCTCAAGTTTTGACTTGAGTTTCACAATTTACAAAGTACACTCATTATGGCATTTGATTCTCAAATTGTTCATCTTAAAAGGCAGATGGGAATGTAATATTTCCCCCACTTTACATATGAGAAAGCTGAGAATTTAATAACATGGAAATTAGAAGAAGTCTATTTTTCTATTAATAAGTAAGGCAATGGAAAAAAGGTCCACAGAAGCAGGTGTCTTGCCTTGACACTTTGGTGACTATAATTGGGGTAGGTAAGTTAAAATAATTTCATTTGGCAATTAAAAATAGGCAACTCATCTTATTCATCAAAAAGAAAGGAAAATATCCTGTATAATAAAAGTGTAGTATGCAAATTGCCCCCTAGACCAGGAGTTGTCCTGGAGTTCGACCGGGGGCAGGGGCGGCCGGGGGAAGGGAGGGTGGCCCTGGCTGGCTGCTGGCAGCCGCTAGGGACCCTACCAGTGCACGAATTTCATGCACTGGACCTCTAGTCAGAACTATAAAATAAAATACAAGGAAAATACTCTGCTATAAGCATTTCTTTGTTCCCTAGTATTAAGAAAAAAAATTAAACTGAATTTATATCCAGTGGCATTTTTGGCTGGATACTATTTCATAAGATAGATTTTTCTTCACCTTGCCAAGGGAATATTAAAAAGCAACAAGAAAAATATGGTTTGAAAGCGGTGATATTTATGGGGATTTATTAGTCCTTGCCAGTGCCAGAGCCATTTGACAGCACTGAGTTGCTCCAGTCGTTTATTGGCAAAGGTATTACATTTGATATGAATTTGTTCCTCTGTTTAAAAGACAGATTACTCCTTGGAAGAAAATTATACTTAAGGTAATATTATTTGAACTAGAGGCCCGGTGCACAAAAATTTGTGCACTCGGGGGGGAGGGGGGGGCCCTCAGCCCAGCCTGTGCCCTCTCGCAGTCTGGGACCCCTTGGGAGATAACGACGTGCTGGCTTAGGCCTGCTCCCAA
>NW_005371173.1:6630671-6631102 GCF_000412655.1 Myotis brandtii
GGTTGGGGAGCTCCCCCCATCACGCACAGAGCAGGGCCGATCAGGGGGTTGAGGATCTCCCCCCCCCTGTCACTAGAGTGGGGCTGATAGGGGGGTTGGGGCACCGCCCCCTGTCACACACAGAGCAGGGCAGATCAGGGGGTTGGGGTGCCGCACCCTGTCACACACAGAGCCGCAGGGCGATCAGGTTGTTGGGGAGCTCCCCCTATCAGGCACATAGCAGGGCTGATCAGTGGGTTGTGGCGCTTTCCCCTGTCAGGAACAGAGCAGGGCGGATAGGGAGGTTGTGGCCCCGCCCCCTATCACACACAGAGCCACAGGGCAATCAGGGGGTTTGGGCGCTGCCCCCTGTCACGCTGATCCTGGTGCCGGGAGCCTCGCTGCTCCGCTGATCCCGGTGCTGGGAGGCATATTACCCTTTTACTATATAG
>NW_005371173.1:6631399-6651482 GCF_000412655.1 Myotis brandtii
GGGAACGTTGGCTTCCTCTGTCACTGGAGCAAGCAAGCCTCCTGTTAGCTTCAAGCTGCCTGACTGCTGGCCGCCATCTTGGCTGGCAGTTAATTTGCATATCACCCTGATTAGCCAATGGGAAGGGTAGCAGAGTGACACTAATTTGCATGTTTCTCTTTTATTAGTGTAGATGGGTAACTCTGCTAGGCTGTATATTTTGTCCCCAGTCCACATGCAGTGGATCTATTACTGTTAGTCCACAAGAGTCCCCATAGGTGAGGCAGGGGGCATATCTCAAAGAGAGGCACATGGTTGAATGACAAGAACAGTTCCCATTGGAAACTAGTCTCTGGGTTCTCTGTTCTGCTATGGATTTAATTTGGAATCTGGCCTTAGGGAATTAAACTTTTCAATTTCTTACATGCATAATTAAATGCTTGTACTTTGCTCTTCTAGGCATTTCCATTTTCTCCTCCTCTTCTTCAGTGTGTTGATGACTCTAGACATCCACTGTTCTCGCAGAAATCCATCTTGACATATAACAAATTATAAGATCACTAGAGGCCGGGTGCACATAGAGTCCCTAGGCCTGGTGGGCAATCAGAGCCATCGGGGCCTTCCTTCCCCCAGCTGTTGGCTGCCGTCTGAGGCCTTTCTTTGTTCCGTACCACCCCCTGGTGGTCAGCGCACGTCATAGCGAGTGGTCAAACTCCCAGTAGAACTCCCAAGGGGACAATTTGCATATTACTTTTTGCTATATAGGATTATTGCTTTTACTTTTAAAAAATAGCAACATAAAAATAAAGCCAATTTTCTAATATTTTCTTGAGCATTTTTGCGTCTATATACATGAGTGAGATAATCTCTGCTGTAGAAATTGGTCTATTCAAGATGTATACATCTTCTTTTAATCCTTAGCAATTTATATTTTGCTAAGAGTAGCATCAATTTTTTTCAGAGTTCAGAAATATTTGTCTTAGAATTGTACACAGCAATGCCTTACATATTTACCTCATTATCATATATTCTTTTTAATTTTATCATAAAGATTTTAACATGCCTTAAAAGTATCAAAAATACCCATATAACTGCGATATTTAATAATTTTAAATTAAAGAAATCATGACTTTTATCTCTAAATAATTCAGCATTTATTTCTGAAGTGTAAGAACATTTTCTTACATAACTGTAGTACTTTTATAACACCCTGAACTCAATTAACAAAAATCTCTAATAACTTTTACTACCTAATTCATATTTAAATTTCACCAGTTATTTCCAAAATGATTTTTCTTTTATAACTGATTTGATGAATCCAGAATTTAACCACAGAAGACACATTGATTTGCTTGTCATGTCTCCTTAGTTTTTATTCTAAAACCATTTCCCTCTCCAATTTTTGATGATGACATTGACTTATTGAGGAAACCAAGTCAGTCATCCTACATGTCTTGTTTCTTCTTACTGACATTTAATTTGTTTCTTTTTATCTAAAGGGCTTTCTTATTTTTAATGTTGAATTTTTTGCTTCCTCTTTTTTTTCTTTAATTGGGTCCTCAATGGAGGATTATCTGTTATATTGGTCTCTTGAAAGAACTGGTGTTGAGTTTAATTAGTTTGACTATGTCTTATTGTTCATTTTTTTATCAATAGGGTTTGATACTCTCTTGATCAAGAGAAGAATCTCATATATTATGTAATAAAAATAATAATATTTAAATACATAAGAACTTAAATCTTCATTATGGCAAAAAATTAGTAAAAAAGTCAATGGGCAAGTTATATAATTGGGTAAATATTTATAATAGAAATGAACCATAAAGGCAAAAATCTATAATATATAAAGATTTCGACCGACAAGAAAATACCCCAAAAAGGCAAATTCCTAAAAGAGAAACTCTGAATGGAAAAAAAAGGAAAGAAATCTACTCATATTTTTTGTCTCTTTTAAATTGGGTTCTCAGTCTTTCCCTTACTGATTTTAAAATCTCATTTATATATTCTGCATATGATTCTTTTGTCAATATTATGTCTATATGATTTGTTTTACTATTGCACATTGATAATAGTGACCAGAAGTGATGGCACAACTGTCATTTTCTTCATCTAGTTCCGAGAACATTACACCAAATATCAAGTGACTATTTCCCATAAAAGATATAGGATGTGTTTTTTTTCCTTAATAGGCCACCCTACAAAGAAATATATCAATATTTAGTCTAGGCTTGTTGAATTTTTCAAAGCCTTAATTCCATACCCTGATTAGGTAGGCAGAAAACATGTTATGGGTGGATCTAATGATGTAAAGACACTATTTTATTTCCAGGAATTTTTTCTTTTAGCAACTTTATCTACATTGTCAGAGTGCTTTCTCAGGCATGTGGTTTTGGTGTGCACTTGAATTTGCCCTAACCCACTTCCTGTGCCTATGCTCTGCTTCTCTCTGCTGTTGCTGAGGTAAAAGGAAGTGAAGTAGAAATGTAACTGCATTGCCCAGAGCTCAGTTTTTGAAAAGGGATAAGTCAAAGAGAGGGAGGAAAGCAATGCAAATCGTGCGCACTTTCCCAAAGCCCACAACAAAAATGGCAGATTGACAGTCTTAAGGATGTCTTCATTCAAATGAAAGCCCGTGGGCTTTTGTTCTTCCCCACATGATCATTATAATTTATTAACGCAGCTAGATTTGGGTTTTTCATAGCTATATCTTTTAGCAATTTCTCATATGTAGGCTTTAAAATGTTTCTGTTCTGAGCTAATCATAAACATTGTCCCCTTTCTCCTTGTTTATTTGCTAAAGGAACAAAAAAGGTATAAAAATAGCTATTTGTAGAAATATTAAAAGCAAGTGGGGATTATTATGCAACTATTCTAAAAAATCTTAATAAAGTCAAAATACTTTTAGTATATTTTTAAAGGGTACCATTGGCATCGTCACATGCAGAAAGCTCCCAGCTCACGTTAACAAGAGGCCTTTTTAGTCTGTCTTCTGTTGAAGAAATGCTTGGATGGAGCTACTTGACAACATATGAGCATGATTCTTGAAGCTCAACAACAATATTCCATAAAGACACAAACAAGGCTTCTGCTACCCTTTTCAGCTGTCATTGACGATAAAATGTATCCAACCAATGTTGATCAGTTTGATGAAGTTTACCCATAAAGGCCACAGTTGTTGTTTAGTATGTAAATCTACTTAATAGACTTTAATTCAATTGTTGGATATGTATTTTCTGGTTAGATTCACATTTTAGGCAGGGATAGAGTGGCTGATATACAGATGCTTAGTGAGCTGGTAAAAATTACTGGGTATAAGTGGATTAAGGAATTTCAGATATTCAAAGCTGGAAGTGGTCATGGAAATTATCTAAATCAGGTTTGTTTGTTTATCTTTTCTTTATATTGTTGGCATTGTTGTTTACAGGAGGGGAAGTGAAAACCCAGAAGCTCCGTGTTGTTTATCAGATCAGCTAGTTAGTGACAAAACTATTTTGTTTAAGAGTAAGGGTACTATTCAGATATGCTTTTGGTCCAGTGTTTATTCCAATATACCCTGCAGCCAGAAACATGAAATGAAAAAAATCACAGGCTAATGACATTAAATTAAATACCATTCTTATGAACTGTTCAAAAATACAGCACAGAACCACTGACATCATGGTCCTATCTATAGGGTCATGGGTGGGGCCATCAATATCCATAATCCCTGTTCCCACCAATTTTTTTGCCTGGCTTTTCTCCTATTTCAAGATTTAGACCAGAAATCCCCTTTTCTTAGGATGTTTTTCTCTCCCCCGCCCCAATCTGTTAGATGTCCTTCCACCTGATCGAATAATATTGTCTCTATGTTATACCAGGTAGTGTGTTATTTCACTTGTTTTCTCTTCCATTAATAATAACTATCATCAAAAATTGAGTACCTACCATGCACCATACATTTGACCAGGAACTTTATGAAAGCTGTACTGAGCTCTTGGAAAAGCCCTTCGTATTTGGTATGAGTATTCCCATTTTTAGGAATGGGGAAGCTGAGATTCAGACAGGTTAGATAGTATGACCAAGTTCATATACCTAATGAGCAACAGAGCCAGGATGGAAAATCATATTTGTCACACTCCCCATCTTACATCATTTCAATGTGTCATACTGACTAAATTCAGGGTCAGAAGACTGTGGTCATGGATACTAGACTTCTCTCATCATTCATTCCACTCCCCTTCTAGCTTCTGAGATTGGAAAGTTCAACCTACATTTTTCATACTCTCTTGAGTATGGGATTCTGGGTATGTGAAACAAAGTGCCAGTGAAATCTGGAAGGCAGTAGTGAGGTGCCAGCCAGCTCCCAGCTGGTGTGGCAGCTGGGAAGCAAGGTAGCAGGGATGTGCATGTATAGAGGCAATTGTGGAGGCCAGACTTAAGGATCCAGTGTTGGTGCCCAGCTTTGAGGTTGAAGAGGCATCTGTGGCAGTGACTAGGATAGTAGCCACAAAAGCTTCCTGATATCTGGGTCACAGTGATGAGGTGGATCTGTATTCTAAAATAATAGTCCAAGAGGATCTCTGAATTGGGGCTCAATTTACCCTTCCAATTATTTTGTAAAACTAAATTCATTCTTATATCCAGAGTGATACAGTGGTTATTTCTCATCTGTTAGACACTGCTTCAAAACTTTGTGTTCTAAAACAACAATGAATTATTATTTATCATGATTCTGGGGTTGGTTGAAATCAGTGGGAGTTCTTCTGCCTCATATAGTTGGCTGGGATCAGCAAAGGAGCTCTGTTGAAGTTGGAATATCTGAGGCAGCTTCACATGTCTGCTGAGATGCCTTAGTACTTTTTCTCCTCTCTCCCTGTAGTCTTTTATCACTAGTCTGAGCAGGAAGCAGGACCTGGGATTCATTAGCCAAGTTAGAAATGACGTATAATTCTGTATCTAAGCAGGAGAAATACAACTGGCAAAAACCACAGAAAAACATAAGACCAACATAAAGAGGAGAAAAGATTCAGGTATGAGGTAGTCTGGCCAAATCTCTCATTTTCCCATTCTAATTCTGCAAAAATTTTATCTATTTATGCTGCAAACATTTATTTAGTATATAACATTTGAAGTAATCATGCTAAGTGCTAAGAATAAGAAAATGTCTGCCCTTGAGGAAATAAATAATAGGTTAGAAGGGTATGATAATAATCCACACAGAATGACATGGAGGGAATCACTAGCTCTGCTAGGCACTCAAAAAAACAACAGAGGAAAGGTCATTTTAAAAGAAGATCTTGAAGGCTGATTAGGAGTTTGAGAGAATGAGTAAATTTGTTTGAAGAAAAAGGGGAATAACTAAAGTTATGAAAAGAGTTTTGTGGCACAGAATTCTGGTTGAAATAATGATAATATATGTAATTGAGAGTGAGGATAACTGAAAAATCGAGATAAAATATATGTTTGTGTGACTCTGTGTTTGGATTATTTTATATTATACAGACAAAAATTTAGTAGGGCTATAGATTTGAACAGCATCTCTATATATAAAAGCCTAAGCGACCTTTACAGCCAAACGACTGGAACGACTGGTCGACCAGTTGCTATGACATGCACTGACCACCAAGGGGCAGACACTCAATGCAGGAGCTGCCCCTTGGTGGTCAGCGTGCTCCCACAGCCAACTTCCCCCCCTCAATCCCCCTATCTGGCAGGCACTGTCCAGCAGGCCTCAGTCAGCCCAGCCCCAGTCGGGACTGGGTGAGACGGCCCGATAGGCTCTGATCGCTGGCCAGGCCTATGAACCCCACCCACACACAAATTTTGTGCACTGGACCTCTAGTAATTAATAAAGACCTACACACACGTAGAGATAATTGCACCCAACTTCAAAATATGTATTCTTTTTTAAAATAGAATTTATTATTTAGAGCAGTCTTAGGTTCACCACAAAATTGAGAAAATTGACAGAGATTTCCATATGCCCCATGCCCACAATCTTACAGCCTTCCCAACTATAAAAACCTGCACCACAATGTAACCTTTATTACAATGGATGAGCCTATATTAGCACATCATTTCACCCAAAGACCATAGGTTACATTATCATTCACTTTTGGTGTCATGTTGTTTATGACAAGTGTCTAATGACACATACTCACATTATAACATCATACAGACTAGGACTATTCAGGTTGTCTATTTCTTCTATGAATTTTGGCAAATTGTGTCTTTCAAGAAATCTGTTTCATCTAAGTTATCAAATTTGTAGGCATAGAGTTGTGATCTGTGATAATGTCTCTTTTTCCATTTCTGCTATTAGTAATTTGTGTCTCCTTTTTTCTTCATTAGCTTGATTAGAAGCTTATCAATTTTATTGATAATTTCAAAGAAACAGCTTGTGTTGCGTTGATTTTTTCGAGTGATTTCCTGTTTTTAATTCCATGATATCTGCTCTTCTAATTCTTATTATTTCTTTTATTCTTCTTACTTTGGATATAATTTGATCTTCTTTTTCTAGTTTCCTAAGTTGAAAGCTCAGATTATTGACTTTAGATCTTTCTTCTATTCTTAAATGTGCATCCAATGCTATGAATATCCTTCTAAGCACTGCTTTTGCTGCATTCTATGAATTTTGATAAATTATATTTTTCATCTTATAAATTTTAAAAAATACCCATAGAACACATGTAAAAAATTAACAAATACTTGAACAAAATTGAATAAACTAACTATACCAAAGGATTTGAATTATACAATATTTATTACCATGCACAATATAAAAATGAAACAAATCAATAGCAAAGGTATAATTTTAAAGTTCAGTATGTCTTAGAATTAGGAAACATACTTCTATATAGTCTAAATGTTTTTTAAAAAACCATAATGGAAATTAAAAAATCAGTTGAACTGACCTATAACATATATGTATAAAATCTGTGAGATGTGGCTAGCTCAGCACTTTGAGGAAAATTTATATTCTCAGATACATTGATTTATAAAATCTAAAAATTAACAAGCTTACTACCCTTTACATAAATGAGAAAAATAATAGCAAAATAAAACTAAGGAAAATAGAAGGTAAGGAATAATAAAAATGACAGCACAAATTAACAAGCTAGAATACAAACATATAATGGAGTGGTTCAAAAAAGCCAAAAAACGGTTCTTTAAAGAGAAAGAAATAAAATTGATAAACCTCTGGTGAGACTGATGAAGTAAATAGAATAGAAAGCACAACATTAAGGTTAAAATAAAAGCCTGTAGTAGATTATTAGAAGATATACTAGTAATAAACAGAAAATCGCTAATGGCCTAGCAGAAATTAAAAAATTATTAAGCAAACTGGTGGCAAAACTGAAAAATTTAGATAAAATGGAAAAACATAGCTTATTGAAATTTAATAAGCAATAGAAAATCACAATAGTCCAATGATTATTAAGGTAAATTAATTGAGTTATTATTGAAAGAACATTCTGGGCCTATTGACTTTACTGGGCAGCTCTAACATTCAAAGAATAATTACAAAATTATACAAGATCTTCCAAAGACGGTTTAGCCAGTGCAAGAATGGAAGAGGGCAACAATGATAGCAAAGAGGTATGTACTTTGCAGAGTTGAGATGAGGTGAGAGAGGCCAGCCTGCGGCTGAGGCATGGGAGTGGGCTATTGAGCTCCTTACACAGAACTCCAAAAAGTTCAAGTCATTTTTGCAATCTCAGAGTGACCACTCCCTTTCTAGGTCAGATCTTTCTACTCCAGGTACCAGCTTTTCAATGTGGAGCAATTTTAGCCTAATGCCTCAACAGCATGAGTTAGGATTGTTCTTTGAGTCCTATTGAAAGGTTAAAAGAATCTATAGACTCCTTGGGGCAGGAAGAGGAAAAAGGTCTTTCAGCAACTAGAACGGGATAGAAGTTTTTGTCTCAATAGCTGATGCTGCACATTCTTACTAAGATAGATGATCTGATAGTCCTATTTCTTACCTTTAGTATATTTTTTTGTTACATATATATTTTTTTCTTACTTCTGCAGCTTCTTTCAAAGTCATTTCCTTGGCTTGGAATTTCCTCTCTGCTTATCTCACTTCCAACCGTTATTCAAATTGCAGCCCAAGTCATCTTTTTCTTTGATCCTTCCAGGACCAGACCAACAGACCCTGCTTATTTAGCAGTAGGGAGAGGTTGGTGGGACATGTGGGGAGAGATGGGGCGGGGTGTGGGAGAGATGAATAGTACGTCTTGGGGTGTTTTCTTAACCACTTCCACCTTGAATAATTTTCATTTTTGTGGCAGGAATGATGTCATTTCTCTTTGTAACATCCTTATGTATCATGTTTATCCAATGTACATTTATGGAATGGTTATTGAAGAAATATACATAGTCATGATTGGAGTTTGACTATAATAATTTGAAAATATTTTATATTGGGAGCTTATTTTACATATCTTAAAGGCAGATAAAATAATTTATTCTTTTAATATATCTGAGGAAAAGGTCGTATAATTTTCATGTATTATGATATAATACAGGTGTAAGTTCTTTGAGAGAAAAATCCCTATATGGTACATACATTCTTAATTGAACATAATAGTAACAGGACTGAATATTGATGCTATATTCTCTATGTCATGTAATGTTTTGCTGATAATGTATTAAATACCTACTCCCAATATTTCTAACGTTATCCTTCTCATAATACTCAAAAAATAAAAAATAATTAAAATGTATTATTAAGGTTAGCATATTCAAATGGGGCTTGTACCAAATTCAGATTTCTCATCCTTATTTAGGCAATAACTAACATGAGAAATACTAGGCATATATAACTTAGTGAGCTCAATAAGAAACAATGACCTCATACATTGATTGTATCCATTCATTCAACAGATACATGTTATGAGCCAGGCAATGTTAGGCACTGGAAACAGAGGAACATAAGATAGATAGATATATATATCCTCCTTTCCTGGAACCCACCATAGTTGAGGGAGAAAGACATCCTATAAGGAATTACACAATGATTATGGGTTATAATTGTGGCAAGAGTCAAGGAGAATTATCAAGTGTTAGGAGAGTGTATCATAGTGGAACATCGGTTGGTCTCCTACAGAGTTGGGGATGCCCTGTATCTTTTATTCTGTTTCTTGGGAGTCTGAAATCAGAATTCGGCACCACCTGCAAAACAGCTGCTGTCAAACTGCAAAACCAGAGACATGGGAGAACATGTTCTTGACTTTCAGAATTCAATAATTTTAAGAATGATAGCTGTACACTGGCCTTTGAAAGTAAATGAATAGTTAAAGGCATATTTAAGCTATTTACCAATGTGCTTTAAAAGTAAAAATTAGCAATATTCTAAAATTGATGGTTCATGTATGTCCTTGTCAAGTACCACCTATGAAGAATGAATACATGGAAAGATAGTTTTGGAGAAATCATATTCTGATCCATTGCTGCTTAAACTCCAGTTGAGGTAGATGTTGCTAATACATGAAGATATATTTTCAAGGTTTTAGAACAGCATACCCAAAACCTTTTATTATTTCTCCTCTACAGTTGATTTTGCTTACTGATATTCTAATTATACAACAGAGAAAGAATTACAAAGCATATTTGTTTTTAAGAAATTCTTTGCATCTCTGCCCGACCATGGGATTAATGATTTCTTTTGATAAAATACAACTCATTTCATGAAAATCTTAAAGAGTAACATCCTGTCAATATCAAAGTGTAGTAAAAGTATGCCTTCAGAAAAAAAAAAACTCATTTGGAAACTCTTATTTTTATAAGTCTGTTGGTTTCCTGTAGCTGTTTTACCACATGCTTAATGTGGTTTCTAGTTTTGCTAAAAACAACACACATTTATCTGTTTTCAGTTTTGGAGGTGAAACATTCAGTCAGTTTCACTCGGCTGAAATTAAGGTGTTGGCAGGGCTACACTCTCTTGCCTTTCTCAGTTTCTAGCGCTGCAGTTCTTGCTTCCCTTGGCTCATGCCCTCCCTCTTCTTCCATCTTCAAGGCCAGGAGTGCAGATCATCAACAGTCTTTCTGCTTTATCTTCATATCACTATCTCCTCTCCCAGTCTATCTAAAATCTCCTTATATGAACAGTGTGATAGCATTTAGGGACCCAAATAATCCAGGATAATCTTCCAATCTCATGAATCCTTAATTGAATCACATTTACAAAGACCCTTTCTGTCTGATAAGGTAAAATCCACTGGTCCAAAAGTTTAGAGGATAGATGTCTTTTGTGCGGGGACTTCCATGGGTTATGTTTATAGCTTTGTGAGCAGCTCAAATGCTTGGGTATTATTTTTTAAATTAGATAATATATTCTAAAATTATTTTCAATTTTTTCTTTGGTTTTATTGAACTCCCTAATAAGAAGTTTCGTCCCCTTGTCTCCACTTGGAGGAAGGTTGTCTTGTTCACTCTTTTGCCAGTTAAATAACAGTGACAGTCACTAATCATGTTGGCATTTATAAAATGGGATTACAGCTTTAGTTGATTTGATCCTTTTGTCCAGTGGTGATTTTTAAAAAAATTGTTTGCTTGAGAGTATTGATATAGCTATATCAAGAACAAAGAAAAAATTGTTAAATATCCATGCAAACTAATATTATACTACTTTTAAATTCTAAGGAATTACATCTTTTTCTTGGGAAGCAACTTTGATTCTATCATTTTATGTGTATTCTTCATGTTTCCAACTAAAACTCTGAACTAGAATGAACTTATTATCCTGTAATAGGCAATTAGTGAGAGAAGCTGCACAGAACTGACAATCGTTTATCAAAAAAGCTGAGTAGATCTTTACTTTTTCCCCCCAAATATGCATCAGTTGAGATGTATTTGGTTTAAGACACAGAAAATCCAACTCAAATTTGCAAAAACAATAAAAATGATTTTTTTTTGTTTCAGTAACTAGATGAAGGTTTACACAGTTAAATAAAACAGTTTCCAGGTTTACCTTAACAATATTATGGAGGATCCTATCTCTTTCTCTTCCTCTGCTTTGCCTTTCACATCGTCTTTTTTTTTTTTTTATGGACAAATTCAAGCTACCAAAAGGACACTAAAATTGAGAATAGACATATAGAATTGTCTCTCACTTGGTGGTACAAAGCCAGCACTAGCACACCATCTGTTGAATCCATAGGTAAGAATTCAGGAATCTTCTTTGGGTTTGTTCATCTGATTTATATAGGTTACTAATCATAAGTGATTTTTTATCTATGCTCTTATTTTAAATTTAAGAAGGAGTCGAAATTCTAGGTTGTGATACAATGAAATGGAAGGAAATTCTTTTTCTCTATTTTTAAGAAGTGTCTGGGTTAGGTTTATTTTTGCCTACATTATGTTCAGAAAAAATTTACATCAGAGATCCACTAATATCACTTCAAAGTAATTGGCATTTGGTTGGTGTCAAAATTCATTGCATTGCCCAAATGCATCTTCACGTCCAAATAGTGGTTTTATATCAAAGTTTTGAAGCCATTCATTGCTGCTGTCATAAACCATTTTTAAAATACTGACAGTCTTTAAAACATTTCTTCCTTATCCATATGTCTCCATTTTTCTGAAATTACTGAATTCTACCAATTTTCTTTTTCTTCGCAGGAGTATTATAGAAAGTTAAACTACATCATGGTTCAAGGGGGTATTTGATATTCCCTTTGTGTTTAAGGTTAGCTGTGTTATTTATTTATTGTTGTGTAAAAAGTACCCCCTTTTTTGCTGGATTAAAATAGCACACACTTATTATCTCATACTTTCTGTGAGTCAGGGACCCAGGCTTAGCTTATCTGGGTGCCTCAGATTCAGAATCTCTTATAATGCTGCAATCAAGATGTCGTGGGGATTGGGGTCTCATTGCAAAGCTATACTATGATAGGATCTAATTCCAAGCTTATATGATTGTTGGCAGAACTCAGGTTCTTGCAGGAGGTTGAACCGGGGGCCTCAATTCCTCGACAATTATTGATTCCTTGCTCCACAAGCTCTTCAATATGACTTTTTGCTTCATCAAAGCCAAAAAGGGAGAGAATCTATAAGCAAGGTAGAAGTCACTATCTTGTGCCATGTAATTATGAAAGTAACATTCCATCATCTTTGCTATATTCTATTAGAATCAAATAACTGGGCCAGTCCACACTCAAGGAGAGGGAATTACACAAGGTCATGACTATGATGTTTCCATTTTTATTAATCAACCTGTTAATTGTGTTCATGTAGTGCAAAGATGTTTATAAAGTGTGTCAAATAACTATAAGAAATATGAGGTTAGATTTTAGAATAGACTCTCCATTAGATCAAGAACTAGGCCTGGCTATGGTGGCTCAGTGGTTGAGCATCAACCTATGAACCAGAAAGTCACGGTTCAATTCCTGGTCAGGGCATATGTCTGGGTGGTGGGCTCGATCCCCAATAGGGAGTGTGCAGGAGGCAGCCAATCAATGATTCTCTCTCATCATTGATGGTTCTATCCCTCTTTCCCTCTTCCTTCCTTTATGAAATCAATAAAAAAATATATATATTTTTAAAAAGAACTAGGAAAATTCACTCCTAAAAAAGTATATTTTTAATCCTTAGTGGGAGAAGAAAAGTAGGAGAAGGAAATATAAAGCTTTACTGCAACTATGCCTAGTAGAGCTTGAACCATGAGTTTCCCAGTCAAGTGATAGCTGAAGAACAACTGGGGATCTAAAAGATAGCACATGCTGTGTGGCAGGCCTTTCTGCACCCTGCACACACACCTTCTCAACACCTCCCTCTGTCTAGCTCTCTCACAGTTGGATGAGGAAAGAGGTTTTATACTCCTTGGCACAACATCTGGAATTATGCAAACCAAGACATTGGAAACATATTCTGCCCTTGGATTCTAAGCTTCTTGGCACCAGTCAATTTGTCCGAAAGAATTCTTGAAGAAAAGTACAGCCTGGCAGCATTACTATTTTCCCAAATATCTTTAAAATATGTTCACAAACCATCTCTGAAAAACAAACATGTAAGTTTGTAATGGCAAAATCAACCTTTTGTGAAGATTTTATTCCCAACATAAATTTACAGGCACTAGAAAGAAAACTTAAACCGAGTTATGTTTAGAGTATTATATCAAGTACTAAGAGGCCTTGCAGAGGTCCAAGTTCTTCCCACGGTCCCTCAACCCGCCCCCAGATGTTCTAGTTACCAAATGTGTGACCTTGAAAAGGTGACTTCAACTCTCTCAACTATGAGCGCCTCCCCTCTACAAACTGAAGGCGCAAACTTTTAGCATGGTTGTGTAGTTTAAGGGACATTAAATTCATGAAAGCACAGAAGAAAGTGCTTTATCTATAATTTCTGTTTCCCATCCCTGCCAGATATGCAGAAATTCTGGAGGCACTCTTGATGGAATTCTTTCATATCCCTTTGTCAGGTAAACTTTGCATCTTCATTCACTTCAGTCTCCTTGGGGAAGGGTAGTGATGAATAGGAAGAACTCAGAGCAGATAAAGGTATGAGCCAGGGCCAAGGAGGCAGCATAACACCACCCAACTCGGAAAGACATCAACCAGCAAAGGTGTCAACAAAATATTTATACCACAGACTGGAAAGTTTTTAGAGAAAGAAAAATAGTTTACTCTGCACTCGGAAGGAGGGGAGGAAAGAAAACAATATAAGCCGGGGTAAGGTCAAAGTTCAAAGGATTGAAAGGATTTGGACTCTGTGTCTGTGTGTGGGGTGGAGGTGAGGGTTGATATTGTGAACTTTTAAACTGGGGGTGTTTTGTTTTGTTTTCAAAGAACTGACCCCAAGTCAGTTATTTTTTAAATATATTTTTATTGATTTCAGAGAGGAAGGGAGAGGGAGAAAAAGATAAAAACATCAATGATGAGAGAATCATTGATCAGCTGCCTCCTGCATGCCTCCCTTTGGGGAGTGAGCCTGCAACCCGATCATGTGCCATTGACCAGAATTAATCCCTGGAACCCTTCATTCCACAGGCTGACACTCTATCAACTGAGCCACACCAGCTAGGGCTAAACTAGGGGTATCTGGGGGATCTTTTGGATGTTTTAAACTGCTAACACCTTCAAGGTTTCTGATTTTCACATTGGTGCTTCTTCATTTTATGGGGTGGGAGGTAGATTTGACCTGAAAACAGTGCCTCTGGGAAGCCAATGCTACAAAGGTTGGATCCTAGGAAGACACTGGAGCTGGGTGTTTGGGGCTGGGTCTAGGCTCAGGAATCAGAGTTCTCAGGTCTTTCAGATTGCTGCCTTTGGAGTACCGCTCACCAGCTCTTCAGGAGAGGAAGCAGGGCTTTGGGGAGCCTCTGGGTACAGAAAAAATGACTGGAGCTTACTTCCCTTGTACAGATTAAGGAATCCCAAAGGTCACTTGTGGATGAGATTGTTGAAATTCATTTACTAAGCTTTATTTTCCTTTTCTCCATTTATTAAAGTTGTAATGGTTCATTAGCTTTTGGAGTATAAAGGGGTTTTTTTTAAGTATCAAGTCTTAGAAACAGAGAACAAGGAAAAATATCATTCTGAAAGTAATGGAAGCCTGCTGAGTTGTTCCAGACTAAAGTAAATAACACTGCCTAATTTGTGAGATGCTCTTGCTTTCCTAATGGAGGTCTCTAGTGCCCTATTTATATATGAATTATACAAGGTGCAATTAGACTCTGAGAATTATTAAGGAACAGATTGCTCTGAGAATTTAGAATTGATTTTAATTAGTGGTTTGCATTATGTTCTATTTTGCCTTTCAAGCTCTAATAAATCTCTTTAGAAGTCTGAAATTCTATTGGCAAAAACTATGAGTGCTTATTTTATTTCACACAGGTAAGATAATAGTGCTTCATTGTCAAACTGAAAAGTAAAGAACACTGGGCTAGGAGTCAGATTCTTCTCAGGCCTCTGGGCAGGTTTCCTTGTCTCTATTGTAAGATTAGACCAGCTGTTTCCAAATATGACAACTCCGGGCAGAAATGAATAGTGAATGAGTGAAGTTGGGCTTGATAGAGTGTGTGCCATGGGTGACTGAATACCTCTGCAGTGGTTACGGGCTTTAATTATTTAACCTTATCCCTGCTCCCATTCATGCTGTGATTTTGAAGTACCCTCCATTAAAGGGGCAGTGTGTATTTCCCCATTCCTTGGCTTTAGTTTAGCCATGTGACTTGCTTTGTCCACTTGAAAGAGACAGACATGAAGACACATTAGTTATGAACCTAGACATTAAGAGGGCTTGTGTGGTCCCTCGCTCTTTCCATTTCTGTCATTGCCATGAGTAGAAGCTGTCTATCTAATCTGCCAATGGTGGAGTAGAATGAGAACATGTGGAGCAAAGCCAAGCCACCCCAACCCCAGAAGAACCCAGCTTAGCTTAGCTGAACCCAGCTGACTCCTAGACATGTGAGCAAAACAAATGCTCATTGTTATGTGCTGCTGAGCTTTTGAGGTTCTCTACTGTGCAACAGAATCAGGGCCATAGAACTAATTTGCTCTATTTACTCTGGATGAATTCTCTGCAACATGAGGGTGTTAGGATAGGGCTGCGTCCCAAATTCAGATTGCCTTCCAGGCATGAAGGAAAAGTAAATGAGGGAAAGAAGATGGTGTTGGATACCATCTAAAAAGGGTAGCTACCACTCAGCTCCAGCCAAAAGTGATTGTTCAGGAATCTAGGTGTTGTGTTACCAAACCTACCTATTTTTCAATATAAGCTATAAATCTGGATTTTTAAATGTGAAATCTTAAAAATTTAAGTTTTGAAACTAAGTGAAATTCTTGTAGAACTCTGTATTGGCAGAATAGATATCATAGGGTCACCCTTGGCAATATCTGAGCTAGAGTCCATATGTAGGTCACCATTAGCTCTAATGTTCGGTAATCGTTGTTAGTACTCAATACATTGCAGGTCTACTGTGTGCACCAGCTTACCCTGGGTGCATTTGCTTTATAATGAATTCAACAAAGTTTTGATTAAAATATATAATAAAACATGCTCATTTTGTCCCCAGTAGAATAGTAGAATATCTTACTAATGTGGTCACAGCATAAAAGCTAAAAACAACAAACAAAAATCCAGACAAAATAAAAAATAACCAGCTACCTAAAATCTTCAGCTATTTTAAAAGGTTGAAAGTAACCAATCTAATTATATATATACTCACTTTATTTTACTAAAGGGATTTTTTTTTTGCAACTTATAAAATCTATTCTTGTTTCTCAGGATACTAATTTTTAAGATGATCTATTGTTATTATATTAAGTATCTAAGTTCTACTTCTGTAATGTAATATGTGCTTATCAGAGGACAATAGGAATTGTGAAGTCCTTTAAATTACTTTCTTAATAAATTAGCCATCAACTGGAAGAATGGCCTGGTGTCTCATTAAAGGAAAGGAAACCAGGAAGCAAAGCCTTAATTTAAACCTTCATTAGCTATTGATTAGGCCAACACGAGGACTTCCATCTTCGGATTTCCTAGACTGAGGATTATAAACCTGGGATAATTAAATGGGAGGAATATAACTTCTTCACAGAGTTCTTGATTAGATTAATGATTATACACACATTGCAAAATAGAGACTGTGTGTGTGTGTGTGTGTGTGTGTGTGTGTGTGTGTGTGTGTCTGTGGTGTCAATTTAATTTTAAGATATTTGCTTAGTCCAATCCAAATGCATATTGGATCCAGGACAAAGCACTGCAGAGAAGACAGAGGAGGCTCTGGAATAATGTGCAATTAAATAAAGACCAAGTTGAGAAGGCAGCACCTGGGGAGATTTCATTTTATATGCACAATGAAAGGTTAAAGTACATTAGTTATTGTTGCTCCATACTTCATTATACTTGGAAAATCTTCTCTCTATGTTATGTTCTCTGACTTTATTTTCTTTGATGGTTTTCAGGATTCCTTAACCAAAAAAGGGAGGGGGTTGCTTAACACTTATTGAATGCCAGTGATGTTGAAGATTAACTTATTTAATCTGCACAATAACCCTGTGCGTTACATTTTTAACCTCATAGCCTGAACTGAGCCTTTGCTGGGACATAGTAGGCTCTCAATAAACATTTATCAAATGAATAAATGAGCCAGGTTGGTGTGGCTCAATGGTTGAGTGTCGACCTATGAACCAAGAGTTTACAGTTCTCTTCCCAGTCAGGGCACATGCCAGGGTTGTAGGCTCGATCTCCAGTACAAGATATGCAGGAAGCAGCTGGTCGATGAGTCTCTCATCATTGATGTTTCTATCTCTCTCTCCCTCTCCCTTCCTCTCTAAAATCAATAAAAATATATATTAAAAAAATGAATAAATGAATGAGAAATTGAACAGAGACTTAGAACTGATACATACAAACTCTTTAAGAACTCAGCCTACCAGTGAAAGCGGACATACTAAGACAAGAAAATGTTCATTATACTAGTGTGTAATACTAATATTAATATTGTTAATTAAATAATTTAATTATTATATTAGCCCAATAACTATAATTATAAATAATTAAATGGTACTAATTACCAGTATAATAATTATTCTTACCATTATTAGTATTATATTTATGTTAATTAATAACAATGTGTAAAGTGCTTGGGAGTGAATAGAAAGGAGCAACTGATCCTGAAGGGTGGAGGAGCTGGTGCTGAGGGAGGTGGGGTCAGAGATGTGATGTGGAGGTGGGATAGCAAGTGCACTCCGGGCTGTGCAGAGTTCAGGGAGAGCACAGAGTCCCAAGGGATTTTGCCTTGAACAAATTACAAGTGAATTTTTTCCATCCTTTAGTCTTTGGTTTTTAAATCTAAAAATTAACAATCTAACAATATTTTATCTTGTTTGGATTCTTTTCAGTAAATATGAATCATTTAAAAAAAAAACCACTAAAGATATATTTAGGAAAAATGGTAAAAATAACAGCGCCCTTTCCTTGGGTAAGAGTTCCGCTCAGATGAATGAAGGAGCTCCTCTCACCAGCCTCACAGGCTGCCCGTGCTTTCTGCATCCTGCTTTCCTCTACCTTCCTCTCAGTCCTCTCAGGCTGTGCAAAGGCTGCTCCAGGCTATGTATTTGCAAATCCTTAAAATGCCACTCCATTGAGATGTTATTGTACCTTCTACACCCTCTGCCTGAAATGCACTCTCCCTCCCCCCAGTCTCTCCACCTGGACATTTCCTATTCATCTCCCATGTCATAGCTTCCAAGAAGATTTCAATTGCCTAACTCATAGTCATGCCCCTTCTCCACACTCTGAAAGCACTGTGTGCTTCTGTTCCCATACATCCTGAACCCTCTACGTCGAACCCTGTCTAATCTGCAGCAGGACAATTTTCATCTGTTCTGGTCACCAGTGTGAATCACCTGCATTTATCACAGGGCCTGAGCAGCGTAGGCATTCAGTCATTTCTTGTGAATCTGTGTCTTCTTTCCCATCTAGTATATTGCATGATTTGGGACTTAGGGCAGCTGTACCTGAATTTGCAAGGGTTACCGCATCAGCCCAGGGCCATTCTGTGAATGTGTTTACATTCAGACACAAGCATAGCAAACAAGGATCCAGATAGATAATCTTTACTTTGTTAATAAAGTCAGTGGAAACTGTTTGACTCCAAGAAATGTATCTTTCTTCCTCCTTTGGCCTATTAAATGTATTTCCACTGGGTTGCAAGTGAAATTTTTTGTCTCTCATTGCAAACAGGATCGGTCCAACATAGAAAGGAAATTCGTTGGTGATTCAACAATGGAATCACTTCCCATGAATTGCCCCTCTGCTCAGAAACATGATTTCTGGAGATGTTGTGACACAAGGCAAAGAAGGACTGAGGTTCCTAGGTACCTGCCTGATATTATGTTGGGAATTTAAATATTAGATGGTGGTTTGGATGAGAGACCTTAAAAATACTTTACCTGCCTGCAATATTAGGACTGTTTACTAGCCTGGGAAGCACGAATCACAGCTTGGTGGCTGAACCAGTCACAAAAGTGGGCCAGGCTGGAACCTAAAGCTCTTCCATGTGAGAAAAAACACACAGATCTGATCATTCCATCCTCAGCGGCTTTTTTTCCAGGCAGCAGTTCAGCAAATGTTCAATACACTGAGTTCAAACTCAGAAAAACAGGCTGTCCCACTCAACTCAGACAAGGTCTAGATCAGTGGTTCTCAACATGGGGTACACACCCCACAGGGGGCAATTTTATTTTTAAGGAGGGGAGCAATTTAAGAATGAGTTATTAACAGTGAATTTTTTTTTGCATTTCTTATTGTTCTAGGGGCCTAATATACAGTATATAAATATCTATTGTGTCATATTTATGCATTTCAGTTCTCTATTATATGTTTTGAAATTTTATTTGCTATTTTTTCATATCACTTCATATTATTAATACTTTTTTTTAAAACAATTTCCTAGTGATTTCTTCCTCAGTATTTCAACTGTCCTTTCAATCTTTTATTTTTCTCTTTCATGGATGCCATGTTCTTTGGAAGCTTGTTTAGATCAAGTTAATGGCCTTTTAGGCTTCCTCCACATGAATAGGAATTCACTTTTTTAATAATATTCTTCATGCACATTTTTGTGAAAAGATAAATTTTTATTTTTCAGATATAAGGACAAGTGTGTGTGTGCAAATTCCTCTGACTCTATGACTATCCTATCTAATAAAAGAGAAACATGGTAATTAGGTGTACGGCCGCTACCCTTCCCATTGGCTAATCAGGGCGATATGCAAATTAACTGCCAGCAAAGATGGCGGCCGGCAGCCATGCACTGAAGCGAACAGGGAGGCTTGCTTGCTCCAGTGACTGCGGACTCCAACATTCCCCGCCTGACTTGCTGGCCTCTCAGCTGCAACTCTAAGCAACTATGTTGCAAATATAGAAGCTAAACAAAATCCCAGAAACCAGCTTTAGTCAGCTGGGCTTCAGCCAGTCGGACCGCAACATTGTATCAAATACAGAAGGTAAACAAAGGCCTCAGAGCTAAAGCTGGCCCAGAATAAAAAAAGAAAAGAAAAAAAGGAGCGGTTGGGAGCTTCAGTCACCTGGCAGCCTGAAAATGGCCCTCAGCCCCTCACCCAGACTGGCCAGGGACCCCAGTGGGGACCCCCACCCTGATCCAGGACACCCTTCA
>NW_005371173.1:6653406-6707367 GCF_000412655.1 Myotis brandtii
CAGGGGTGGGCAAACTTTTTGACTCGAGGGCCACAATGGGTTCTTAAACTGGACCGGAGGGCTGGAACAAAAGCATGGATGGAGTGTTTGTGTGAACTAATATAAATTCAAAGTAAACATCATTACTTAAAAGGGTACGGTCTTTTTTTTTTTTAAGTTTTATTCATTTCAAATGGGCCGGATCCGGCCAGTGGGCCGTAGTTTGCCCACGGCTGCCCTAGAGTGTTGAGGCCCCATGTTTCCCCATTTGCCCTCTGTTAACTTTCTGTGTCTAGAGCAGAACAGCATCCACCTCCACTGCAGTCCCCTCCCGGATATAGTTCCCTCCCTTTTTCAACCATCAACCTCTTCAATATACTTTCAGGCTTTCAACATTGATAGCCTTGCTGATTGATACACCTCTCCCCCTTTTTTATAGTTTTATATTTATTCTGAAAGAGAGTGCTTGAGTACTTTGCTTTCTGTACTCTATGTTGGAGGGTGGTAAAGTGGTTGGCATGGCTGCTAAGTGAGCCAGCCTGTAGTATTTGCCACTCAAGCGTTGTAGGTAACACTTTAGGCAATTTTGCTGTCAGCTTTGTCTGAGATCTGCAGCACAGTTGACACCTTCCCACATCCTAGCTTTTCCTTAATGAATTTGTCTGTGATTTCCCATATATCACAGCTAGGAGTTACTGGTCCAGTGTCCCTTTAGATGGAGCCTGCATTTCTGATTTTCATCCTCTGCCTCTGTCTCTATTTCTGCTGGGGAGGGGCATTGATGATTGGTTTCTTAATTTTTCCATCTTAGGAGTGGAATGTATATGTATTGGATAAGAGGGAACCCCCACACATATTTTTTAATCTGCCACCTAGAAACGGTACTTTCCTTTTAACTAAAATTGAAATTCCATTTTGAAATGTTTCTCATTCAAAAAGGCTTCCTAATCAGGCAGCAAGCAGTTATGTGTTGGGACACCTCTTCTATGATCTCTTTTCTCTGAAAAACAAAATCCTTGATGATTATTAACAACTTTCAAATGCCGGTCAACTTTGCTGAAAACATATGTGTTAACTATCTTCTTCCTTTCAGGTGTGGGAGGAAAAAAAAGACATTGATATTTTAGAGCCTTTAAAACCTAAACTTCCTAGGAAGTGTTCCAATGGCATAGATTATTTTTCTGAATCCCTACACTATCTGTTATCAGAAAATTGTAGATTCTTAAGATTGCTTTAAGCTGAATTTTCAATGCCTCTGGATGTAAGTTGAGATTGTGTTATCAAAAATAGCCACCTATTACCTGCTCTACAATTTAATTAGTTCGACATATGTGTTAACTATCTTCTTCCTTTCAGGTGTGAGAGAAAAAAAAAGACATTGGTATTTTAGAGCCTTTGAAAAACCTAAACTTCCTAGGAAGTGTTCCAATGGCATAGATTATTTTTCTGAATCCCTACACTATCTGTTATCAGAAAATTGTAGATTCTTAAGATTGCTTTAAGCTGAATTTTCAATGCCTCTGGATGTAAGTTGAGATTGTGTTATCAAAAATAGCCACCTATTACCTGCTCTACAATTTAATTAGTTCAGTCCTTCATTCACTCACTTAACAGCATGTCAAGAGTAGTCGAGGAGCAGTGAACTAGCAAGAAATCACCCCGTCCCCATAATCACTGATCTTACTTGTTGACTGGGTATCCTACATTCTTTTATCATTTAATTCTCACAGTTACTGAGAGATATGTACAAATATTATTGTCTTCATCTTATAGTTCAGAAAAATGAGGTTAAATAACTCACTCTACATCATAGAGTCAGCACCACAGCCAGGATCAAATACAAGCTACTTGGTGATGTTGATTCTTTAATTTTTATTATAATTTACAATTTTATACTTGATTTATAATTAATATTAATCATTGGACTAAAACTATGGCACGCAGACCTTTGAAAGTTTTATTTGTCCGTGTCTCTCCTTTTATATTAACAAGAAAGATGTTATTAAATTATTTTAGATAGATCTACATGTAAATAGCTTTACTTAATTATTATCAAATAGTTTCTTTATAACAAAATCATATGCATTTATAGACAAATCAGATGATTCATAAAAGTAGGAAAAAGAAAATAAAAATGATATGCAATATGACCACCCAGAGATGACTACTATTTCTATTTTTACATATAGCCATTTTGATATATTTCTGCACATATTGTTGAATACATTTTAAAAAAGTGAGTTCAAACTATGTACAATAATTTGTAAATTTCATTTTTAATTAATAATATGCTGTGAATAAATTGCCATACTGGTAAGTGTAATTCCATATCATCACTTTTAAAGAATCCAAAGCAGTCCATTGGTGAATGCACAAAAAATTTATTGAACCAATTTCTTTTTTTTTAATATATTTTTTTTATTGATTTCAGAGAGGAAGGGAGAGGGAGAGAGAGAGAGAGAAACATCAATGATGAGAGAGAACCATGGACCGGCTGCCTCCTGCACGCCCCACACTGGGGATCGAGCCCGCAACTCAACCATGTGCCCTTGACTGGGAATCAGACCCGGGACCCTTCAGTACGCAGGCCGGAGCCCTATCCATTGAGCCACACCGGCCAGGGCAAACCAATTTCTTATGATTGGACAGTTGAGTTTTAAAAATTATACACTAATATAAAAATGCCATGTGAAATATCAAAAATGTATTTATCTTTTTGCATATTTGATCATTTCATTAGGATAAATATCTGGAAGTACACTATCCATCATTTTTAACTTAACTTTTAAAAACAATCATGAGTAGTTAGGAGTAATATTACAGATATCTCCCTTTACTTTTTTTAGTCAAAATAATTTGATTTTACTATAAAAAATAGGTTTTATTTACAAAGTACTATTGTTTTCTTTATTAAAAAACAAAAAACAAAACCACCTCTTACACTAACATGGAGTAAACAGATTAGTTGACAGGAAAAGGAAGGACAATAGTGGTTTTAAAAAGTGACTTTATGACAGCATAATGTTTGAATAGTTCATTCTACTCTCATTTTAATTCTTCACATATTGTAGGGAATGTAGTTTTGTTTTTGTTTTGTCAATCCTCATCCAAGGATATTTTTTCCATTTATTTTAGAGAGAGTGGGAGAGTGGAAAGGGGGAGAGTCAGAGAGAGAGAGAGAAACGTGGAGATTAGAGAGACACATTGATTGGTTGTCTCCTGCACATGCCCCAACTAGGGTTAGAGATTGAGCCTGCAACCAGGTGCGTAACCTTGACCAGAATTGAATCTGTGACCTTTCAGTTCACCAGCTGATGCCCTATCCACTGAGCCAAACTGGCCAGTGCAGGAATGTAGTTTTTAACAATCCCAAAGAAAATAAAACCTTACACAAAATAATTTAAGTACTTTAAAAAAAATTAAACTTATTGGGGTGACATTGGTTAAAAAGTTATATAGATTTCAAGTGTACAATTCTTTTTTGTTTTTAATCCTCACCTGAGGATATTGCCCTATCCACTGAGTCAAACTGGCCAGTGCAGGAATGTCATTTTTTAACAATCCCAAAGAAAATAAAACCTTACACAAAATGATTTAAGTACTTTTTTAAAAAAATTAAACTTATTGCGGTGACATTGGTTAAAAAGTTATATAGATTTCAAGTGAACAATTCTTTTTTGTTTTTAATCCTCACCTGAGAATATTTTTTTCCATTAATTTTTAGAGAGAGTGGATGGGGGAGGGAGAGACAGAGAGAAACATTGATGTGAGAGAAACACATTGATTGGTTGCCTCCTGCTTGCCCCTAACCAGGGCTGGAGCTTGCAATGGAGGTATGTGCCCTTGACAGGAATTAAACCTCAGACCCTTCATTCTGCAGGCCGACGCTCTAGCCACTGAGCCAAACTGGCTGGGGCTCTTATTAGTTGTGTGACCTTCAACAAATTACTTAACCCCTCTAACATTCAATGTCCTCCAGTGTAAAATGGGGAAAATAATAATAATGACCTTATGAGTTTTGTGAGCATTTAATGATCTAAACTATGGAAAGCACTTAGCACAGTGTCTGGCACTTAGTAAATATTCTACAAATATTATCACTATGATGCGACATTCAGATTAATCATGTTTTTTTTTCTGAGGTGTTTGCTAATAATGCTGCGCTGTTCTTAAACTGAAAAATTTATTATATTTCATATAACAATGATATTAGTAGCTCCCAGAGAATTAAGGCTGCATGAAAGAAGTTAGGCTCTCGTCTCTGGGAGCAATTATAATAGATTACAAGTATCTATGTGCACGTGGGAGGGTGAGGCACCAGCCTCCCTTCCTGATGTGGGAAGTTGGTATTTAGCCGATGAGACCTGGAACATGCAAGGAGGAGATAGTCAAAGGACCCAGGTTCCCAGCCCCGATAAGCCACCACTGAATGACTCCTTGAGGCCAGTTGCTTTACCTCTCACAGCATCAGTTGTCTCATTTCTAAAATGCAAACAGTAGGAAAAATCTGAGAACCAAATGAGATAACCTAAGATGCCTGGCACACAGGAGGGGCTCAGTATAATTTGGTTTCTTTCTTCTTTCCCCTTCTATGTAATTGCCTCATAGGTGGTTCATTATCCTTGAAAGAAAATTGAAGGAACACCAAATGAGGCCTATTAAGTCAGCTTAATTACAGATTTTTTTCCTTTAGTTTCTTACTTCTGAACTAACTCCTGCTATTTTTATAAATTTAAATTTACTAATACTTTATATGGCTGAAATGTCCTCCTGAAATTGGGGTTAGCTTTCTTTTTCATGTACAAAATTATGAGTCTCACCCTGATGTAAATGTAAGAAATTAAATCTTCTTCTTTTTAAAAAAATTATTGCTAGGAAATTTCCAAGGTTGCTTTCACATCCTGTTTGTGGTCTGTGACACTTCACTTTTGATCCAGGTGTCTTGGACCTCTTCGACAGCACCTGGCCATCTCGTCACTGTATATTCCTGGTGCTCCAGTTCTCTGGACCCTTCTCCCTGTCCCAAATGGTTGTAACCCCTTCTCTTGAATCCTTAAGGCTTAAGACCAGCATGAAATTCGTGGTTGATAAGCCTTTGCTGAATACCACACTCTGGTAAGTGGCAGAGTGTTACATTATACAATGAGAAAATCACTCAAATGGGATATTAGACATCATTGTAAAGTCCGAACGCTGAACTTCCTCACAGGGAGGAGGGCACTAATTTCCACCATCTCCATCCCATAGGCCATGTCCTACTTCCTTTGCTGTGTCTCATTAGTTCCCCACACTCAGAGTCCACGGACTCCCATTTCTCAGCTCACCTCCAGAAATCCCCAAATCATTTTTTACATGAAATTAACATCTTGAGCCCAAAAGGATACCCTTCCCTCCTCTCTTTAAACTTAATTCTACAGAGCAGTTTAGCTCCCTTTGTTTCCACTTCTGCATTCCAGATGATGCCACAGGCCCCGCCTTTCCTCACTGCGGCCCCTGTTCCTGTCACAGTCCTCTCCTCCCAAGGCAGAAACGGTAGCTGTCAGGCTGTGCACACCCAGGTGCACACACTCCATTGAGATTCATGTCACTCTTTACACTGTATGGACTTTATGCTTTCAGTACACAACCGCATGTTGTTATTAAACCATCCTCTTAAACCTGTTTTGCATTAAAAATAGATTTAAAAATGAAAAGGTTTTACAAGTTCTGGAAGTTTAAGTATCTTGCCAAACATTAAAAGAAAAACACCTCTTAAATGTGAGAGACTAGAACTAAACTTTGTTCTGTCTGATGCCAAGCCCTTTTCATACAGCTACACTAAGTTGTATATCATGGAATTTTCCTTTAGAATGTCATAAAGGCAGAATACTTCCCAATAGAGCAGTGGTTCTCAACCTTCTGGCCCTTTAAATACAGTTCCTCATGTTGTGACCCAACCATAAAATTATTTTCGTTGCTACTTCATAACTGTAATGTTGCTACTGTTATGAATCATAATGTAAATATCTGATATGCAGGATGGTCTTAGGCGACCCCTGTGAAAGGGTCGTTCGACCGCCAAAGGGGTCGGGACCCACAGGTTGAGAACCGCTGCAGTAGAGTATCATAGGTAGTGAATATCAGTAAATCAAGTAATTGCTTTCAAATAAGTGCTACTTCTGCTTTAAAATGTTCATAAAATTTATAGAAATACACAGTAGGACTTTCTACTCATATAAAGGAATATTTTGGATTCAAAGCTGCTGAAATCAGATGTCCAAGACATCTGTCACATCCGTGACCCAGAGTCCCCTTGGCCCGAGATTACCCAACAGTGGTACAAATGACATAGATGTTTCATTGTTTATGAAATGCTCAGTATAAATGTTGGCAGTCAGGGCTAGATTATGGGAGACTGTATTTCCTGATGCCTCTCCCAAACTGCCAAAAACATGACAACTGTTAATTCTCAGTGCCTCCTGAGAGGCAAGCAGTTTATAGCCCAGAAATCAAACCCAGAAAGGCAATGTTCAGAATCTAGGAGTGAATAAGACTGTATCTCCAGTCCGGGAGGTAAGCCACCTTTAATTTTTGAGTGCTGATACGACGGGAGGGTTCTGCTTGTGTATTTCCTTTGGAACCCTGAACTCTACCCTGTGTCACAATCACATTAGCTTTAGTAGAACACTGTGTTAACTTCCACAGAAATACAGTAACGCCGGATTCTCATTTACCACTAATGTCTTCAGCATATTAACTGTAATTGATTCATGTCCAGTGCATTTCAATACAAATTACAGTAGTTGGGTAATAAATTTTGTATTCATGTATGCCAGTGTTCTGTCCAAAATATATAATGCATCATTGGATGAGAAAATTAAGAACTTTTTAAATTTAATTTTTTAATAATCATTTTCCAGATAATTTTGTCACAGCTTAATTTTTTTTTTCTATTTGGTCACCACAAAGAGAGAAATTAGGGGAAAATAAACTTGTAGAATGGTGGGAAGTTTATTAAAACTCTCTGAATAATTTTTTCCTAGAAGGAACTTTTTATAGCATAATGCTGAAATCAGTAATTACTGGTGGTATCCCATGGCAACTGGATAATGTTTCAGTCCAGAATTTTCCTAATCAACATTTGCTAGAAAAAAAATAATAACTGCCTAGAGTTCTGAAGTGTGCACTTAGTTGCATACACATTTTTACCCACATTTTGTGGAGTTAGAATAGGTTGGTATATTGAATCACAAAGCAGTAACAACAATTGCTTTCTCCTCTGGTCTGGCACATAAGAAAACCACAAAACAATGCATGCACTGACCCCGCAGGTGTGCAGCCTGCACCAGAACAAAGACACATTATTCCCCGGACTCTTGCCAGTGGTATCATCATTTGTGCTGAGACACAGAGATGTAAACAAATTCCAAGTGCTGGCTTTGCTCTGCTTCCCCCACTCGGGAGCTTGAATTGGGTCAAAGAGCAGTCAAATGAGAGGGGGGCTGTAGCCAATTGTTACTGTCAGCTGATATATTAAAAAGGAGGAATGGAGAAAATAACTGGAGACAGTGTTTTAAGGCGATGATGAAGATTTTGCTAAAAGATTCTGTTATATTTTCTTCTTTATTTATTTATTTTCCATGCAAACTGGATTATTTTATGACTGGGAAGCCCAGGCATGGATTTCTTGTTCTTTTTTAAAAAAATATGTTCTTATTGATTTCAGAGAGAGGAAGGGAGACGGGGAGAGAGATAGAAACAGCGATGAGAAAGAAACATCAATCAGCTGCCTCCTGCACGATCTGGCAACATGGGCATGTGCTCCGACCGGGGCATGGGTTGATGCTCAACCACTGAGACACAGCAGCTGGGAAGGGTTTTTTTTCTCGTTATTAGGGGAAAGAATTATTGTTTTCATTTCTCCTGTTTATGAGTGGTTTATATTTCAAATACGGTTGACAACCCCATGGGCTTTATTGGCTCATTTAAAAAGTTGTAAAACAGCAGCCTCAAGATTATCTCTTTCTCCAGTGATGAACCCAACAAAATGTCAACTGAAATGGTTACATTTAATTTGATATCATGACCATTAGGTAAGCTGAACTTAATATTTATCACTGAGAAGCCAAGAAAGTCTGAGGGCCACTGTCATATAGTTTGATTATACTTTGGCAAGTAAATTGAATGTCACTGTGGATTTTATAGATGTTCACGTTTAGCTTCTGTATTCCTTTCTCTCCACAGTTTATAGAACCCTGGACATTATAAATTGCAAACAGTCTTATTATTATGTAACTCATATTTCTAGGTATCATTTTTTCAGTGGCTACAAATAAGATCATATTTCCAATAATATTCAAATCATGATGATGGAGGCTACACATGACCTCCATAAATCTTAGCCCGTTTCACAGTGCTCAATGAGAATTTTTGTGAGTTTCCTGTGGTCTGTGTTACATGTGTTTAGCCCTATATGACTGTCCCTCTATAAGCTTTCGCCAATTCCTCTCCCTCTCAGCGTTATCAATTTAATTGTCATTGGCAGACAAGAAGTGTACAATTGACTGGGTCCCTCACTTCCCAATCCTGTCTATCACTAATCCCTATTGACTTGTGTGCCCCTCTCAGATCCCTAACATCTCAGCCATTACAGCATGCTTCAGCCAAATCCCCACAACTACTATCTGCTTCTGTAAGTCTGAAGGCTTTTCCTGAAACATAGAAGGCTATTCTGCCCACACTTACTGTAGTTGAAGGTCCTGGGCATTAGCACCACTGTCCATCCCTCCACCCCGCAGCAGCCCTTAAACAATGACTCTCAGGAATTTGTCTATAAATACTAGCACTCCAGATCTGTGACTTCTCCAGTAGGATAACTGAATTGTTTCCCAGAATTTCCCCATGACCGTAAGCTCTGGTTGCCTATGGTAGTAATTGGCTTACTAACACCCCGTTACTGACCGATCTGGCAACATGGGCATGTGCTCCGACCGGGGCATGGGTTGATGCTCAACCACTGAGACACAGCAGCTGGGAAGGGTTTTTTTTCTCGTTATTAGGGGAAAGAATTATTGTTTTCATTTCTCCTGTTTATGAGTGGTTTATATTTCAAATACGGTTGACAACCCCATGGGCTTTATTGGCTCATTTAAAAAGTTGTAAAACAGCAGCCTCAAGATTATCTCTTTCTCCAGTGATGAACCCAACAAAATGTCAACTGAAATGGTTACATTTAATTTGATATCATGACCATTAGGTAAGCTGAACTTAATATTTATCACTGAGAAGCCAAGAAAGTCTGAGGGCCACTGTCATATAGTTTGATTATACTTTGGCAAGTAAATTGAATGTCACTGTGGATTTTATAGATGTTCACGTTTAGCTTCTGTATTCCTTTCTCTCCACAGTTTATAGAACCCTGGACATTATAAATTGCAAACAGTCTTATTATTATGTAACTCATATTTCTAGGTATCATTTTTTCAGTGGCTACAAATAAGATCATATTTCCAATAATATTCAAATCATGATGATGGAGGCTACACATGACCTCCATAAATCTTAGCCCGTTTCACAGTGCTCAATGAGAATTTTTGTGAGTTTCCTGTGGTCTGTGTTACATGTGTTTAGCCCTATATGACTGTCCCTCTATAAGCTTTCGCCAATTCCTCTCCCTCTCAGCGTTATCAATTTAATTGTCATTGGCAGACAAGAAGTGTACAATTGACTGGGTCCCTCACTTCCCAATCCTGTCTATCACTAATCCCTATTGACTTGTGTGCCCCTCTCAGATCCCTAACATCTCAGCCATTACAGCATGCTTCAGCCAAATCCCCACAACTACTATCTGCTTCTGTAAGTCTGAAGGCTTTTCCTGAAACATAGAAGGCTATTCTGCCCACACTTACTGTAGTTGAAGGTCCTGGGCATTAGCACCACTGTCCATCCCTCCACCCCGCAGCAGCCCTTAAACAATGACTCTCAGGAATTTGTCTATAAATACTAGCACTCCAGATCTGTGACTTCTCCAGTAGGATAACTGAATTGTTTCCCAGAATTTCCCCATGACCGTAAGCTCTGGTTGCCTATGGTAGTAATTGGCTTACTAACACCCTGTTACTGACCGCCTTCCTTTTCTCATGTTATTTCCCAAGCTCACTGGTATGCCCTGTGCCTTCCAAATAAACTACTCGCGCTTGAATCTTGTCTTAGAGTATACTTTTGCGACAAATTATGGAAACCCACATTCAAGATGTATCCCAAATTTATTAACCCCCTTTGTTATCACTTTTACTCTAGGCATTGCCTTGACAGTAACAGAGCCTCCAATATAATATGAGCTTTGATATCATTGCCTATCTGCAGCTAGACAATGGTTGAACTGTCTTACCATAAAAATACCCACTAACTCAATCAGTTCATATTTTTTTAAAAGTGCCTGTCTATGAGTGCCCAAGAAGATGATAAAAAGAGAGAGTTCAAAGAGTGAGAAAGGGGATTCTTTCATATGGGTCATGCATGGTTAAGCTCAAATTCATTCTTAGAGTATTATTCTGAATATTCTAGTTAGTCAATGATATCATCTACAGATAATGGAATTTGCTTCCTCCTGAGCAATGTAGACTTGCACTATTTTTCAATTGCAGAGACCAGTTTTCCAGATTAATTAATTCCAAATACTCATCTCTTGTTTCTGACCTTAATAGAAATGCTTCTATTCTTTCAACATTTTGGTCTGCCTTTTGTCACTTATTGTTATATGTAAAATATAGACAGGATAAAAATAATCTGAATTCCGTGGAGCCGGTGCACTCGCCTCTCCAGGGGATCCGGTCGGGGCCAGGTTCAGGGACAATAGCACTTAGAGGGGGCAGAGTAGGCCTCAGTCCCACAGTGGCCACGAACCCGCCTCCCAGCCTCCAGGGTCACCTCTGCAAGCCTGGAGGCAGCGCTGTGTGGCCTGCACGCGTCCAGAGGAGGCAGCAGGGAGTGAGGAGGCGGAGCCTGGGGAGAGGAGGCAATGATCGCAGCCTGAGTTCCTGCTCGTTGGCCAGGGGTTCACAAGGGGAGCAGTCACTTATCCTGGATCCTGGTCAGCCCAATGGCGCTCCCACTGTGGTAGTGCACTGACCACCAGGGGACAGCTCTTGCATTGAGCATCTGCCCCCTGGTGGTCAGTGCACATCATAGCGACTGGTCGACCGGTTGTTCTGGTCCTTCCACCATTCCGTCGCTGGGCTTATAGCAACATATAACAAGATATAATTCTCTTTCTAATTTCAACCATCTTTGCATTCTGGGGATGAAGTCCGTTTAGTCATGGTGTAGTTTCCACCGAATACCTTGAGCAGTCTTTCAATTCCTGAGATAGGTTCCTAAGTGGTTCCTGAGGGTTGAGCAGAGGTCCTCAGGAGCCACAGCAGGGGAAGGGAAGTACACAGAGACACTGAGACTCTGTTCACGCTCTTCTTCAATTGGTGCTACTCTGCTTTCATCTGTTTCATATTTTTTCATTTTTATATTTGGGGCAGCTACAGAATCTATAATAATAAAAGGGTAATATGCTAATTAGACCGGATGTCTTTTGGATGTCCTTCCTGACGAAGCTGGGGCCGGAGGGAAGCCAGCCCAAGTCCCAGGTGCCTGCAGGTGGCCCGAGGGAAGCCAGCCCGGGTCCTGGGTGCCAGAGGGAAGCCGGTGCCGGCAGCTGGGGGAAGGAAGGCCTATTCTTGCACGAATTTTCGTGCATCGGGCCTCTAGTGTTTGATAACTTGCTTTCTGCTGTGGAGACAGGGGACTAAAGCAGGAGGAGGGGAGGAGGGTCTCTTCTTACAAATCCCTCAGCGGGCATAGCCATTTTGCTAACATGAAATGAAGGACAAGAGGAGCAACTTAGAGCTATGAAATCACAAATTTTTGAATGGACCCTGTTAGAACCTATTTCTGATATTGTCTTTATGTGAAAAGTATTATTCTTTTCCTATTGTTTAGTTCATTTTAATCAGGCAGTCAAATGTAGTCTAACTGGTGCATCTGCTAAAGTTTTAAATCCTTGTTCTGGACTTTTTTTTTCTTAATCAGTATATTAAGTATCCAAGATTAGCAATTGCTCTACGGTAGTACTATTTAAAGAGGAGTATCTGGCAATGGTGTTCCATTTATTCTATCAAGAGCTATATAAAAGTTTTGAACTCAAAGAAACACAACAAATTTTTTTACCTGCATTGAATAAATAGAACTATGTGATTAATTGTGATATTAACAGACATCCACTTATATTTTCAATAATTCCAATCTTAAAGACTGAACATGTCCTATGGGAATGCATTGGCTAAATCTCACTTAATATTATAGTCCCAGATAATAGGGGAAAGTTTAACTCAACTAACATTTTCCAGATCATCCTCATTCTATTGTTTACATCTGACAATTTTTCATTTTTGGTAGGTGCTATTTGTTTGCATTGTACCACAATTCTCAAAGATGAAGCAATACTTAAAGTTAATTAAGTGAAGTATAAAGGCAGTGATGAAAATAGTGTCTATGAGCAAAAAATTACCTTCTATATGCCAAAGGTCCCCAGGCCTTCAGTGAATATGAAATCTGTACAGGTGAACTTGACAATGCCAAGTGCACTTGTGGGTGTAAAGACCTTAAACAAGCAGAAAAATGGAACTGAAATGTGGGCAATTTGCATACTCCTTCCATTTCCCCTAATCCCCACTGTTCTCTCTACTATGAACGTTGTGGTTAAGCAGTGGCACAAATTCTTCTGTTATGAAATGTTTCCACAAAACTGCCTAATGACCTCTCTGGCAAATCAATCAACATTTTCTAGATCCAGCAAAAAAAAAATTATTAATCAACTTATTGCTTAAAGAAAATTGCAGGTGGTACCATCAAGGTTGCATTACTCATGGCAAAACAGGCACAAGTCACACTATTGTCAAGAAGCTGGTAAAACCACCTTCAAAGTGAATGAAAAATATTATACTTAGAGGGAAAGCAGAAGGAGTCACAGGCAACTTCCTTTATTAAAGTACACTGTTGGGCATAATGTACCATCACTGATGCTTCCTGTGGAAGTGCAACTACTGTCACCTGTGCCTGCCAGCAGATATTTCCCTTTGGGGGTGGACCAAATCAATTGTCAGAGACTGACATATAAATACTTGGGAGTTCACTGACCATTCAGGTAGGTCACTAATTTGGCCCAGGACTTTTTACCTGGTCTCAGAACCTGACTAATTTCCCTGGACTGTTTTTTCTAATGTCTGGAACTGCACAGCCTCTATCTCTAATTTATCTCTATTCAGTACAGTCCAAGTAAGAAAGAAGACTCATTATATGACTACCCAATAAGATGATTTTAGTAGGAAATATTTCTCTTAAGTGAATAATAATTAAAAGTTAGATAAAATGATTACTTTTGCTTCCTCCACTTAGTATTTTAAGGTGCATGGGAGGTATTTAAGATTAGTTTTACTAGTATATTAAAAATCTAGTAATGTTCTCCTCTTCATTATGGGTGATTTCCTCCTATTCAGAGAGGAGAAGAGAAATGAGTGTGTATGGCTGAGCCACCTTATCAGATTCAAAGAAACAGTAGTTTGCGATGTGTAATGTATGTACTTTCCAGGTCACTTTCCAAAAACCAGAATTACTGGCAGGGAATTATGATAGGATACAAGCAGCACAGAAGTTTTCCCTCACCTGTAAAGAGTAAAAGAAAGAATTTCTGTAAACTGGGAATGACAGAGGTAGAATATAATAGGAGACTGATGTTTTATTACCAATATTATGGGGGTTCCAAGCCGTTGATGTGGGTTATTTTCATTTTGTCTGTTGATTTTTATTTTTACTTTTCTTTTTCAAGTTCACTTGGTGTTTCTTTTCCAAAACCTCTTATGGATAGGCTTGGAAATTGTCATTTGAATAAATGACATACCATTTCAATTGATATACTGAGTCACAGGACAAAGATGGAAGATAATAGAAAATCCCAGACACACAATATATTATAGGAATTGTCAATTTTGCTGTACCATGTAAGTAAACTGTGGGTGAAAGAAAAACTCAGAAGAATTGGGGCAATTCTTATGGTGGAAGTGGACCTCAGATGTGAAGGGGGAAAATGACACCAGAAGAAGCAGCACAGATTTAATAACATATATGTACACAGTGGGCGGCAGCCAGGACTGCACAGCCCCGACCTTCTGCTGGGGAACATGGTGAGTGAGAGCCCCAGCTGTCCTTTGGGATCTTCAACCATGTTCCTGCTGAAGCCACACGCCTGAGTCTTCCTCGGCCAATGACTGACAAGGAATGCGTGGGCTCATTCCTGCCGAAGGTGGGACTCCTCTAACGGACCCATCAGTGGGGTCCAAACTTTCTTAGATTGACACAGCAGCCTGACTCTTCCTACCAATCCTCCTTCCTTCCCCTCTCCTTTTATGGTGGCAGGATTACATCACTGTCTGAAGTCTGCCTGCCTACCCTGGGTCTTCACCTCCATCCTTCACAGGATTCTCCCAATAAATCTCTCCTGTGTGGAATCCTATCTTGGTCTCTGCTTCTCAGAAGATCTGAACTGATGCCTATGCATATATTTATTCATTACACAAACATTATTACATAAACCATAAACATAACTTTCTTGAGAAAGGGGAGAAAACTAGAAAACTATCAGCCTGTTCCCTTCTACTTGTTTTCTATGTTTATAATGATGATACTTTACTAATTATTAATTACTGTCTAAAATAGTTTTGAATTATTTTTACCATTTTATTCTCATTTCTTTTACTGCTGGTTAGTTTTCTTACACTTTATTATAGCCAATATAATGTTTTTAAATCATTTATTGTCATTTATGTATCATGCCCTTAATTTAAATAGTGCTGATGAAGCCCATGCTGCAAGAAATATTGTTGATAAATGACTCCCCAAAATGAAAAAAAAATTGTTGAGCAGATACTGAGGTTAAGGCAATATGCTGCCCATCCAAGGTTCTGTTTTCTTATCTATAAAAAAGTTTATAGAAAAGGCACCTCAAGAATTTTGTGAGGATTGTTAAGAATGATCATACTACTTAGTCATTAAATGATGTTGTTATTTGTATTATTTTATTATGGTTCTTTTGGACAAGAGGATTTAAAAATCTTATTTAATTTCTCACTCTCTAAAGCCACCAAAGAACTAATCTTTTGTCACTAAGATCTTCCTTTAATCATACACCAGACATTATTCTCTTCCTTTTTGTTCTTAAAGTGAAATAATTCTATACCCAACTTTTAATCCATGACTCCCTCACTCATTTCTAAGGTTCCCACATATACTTCACATTTTAAGGGAATTTAAGAAAAATTCAGGAGTTATCCTCAACCTATCATATTAAAATTTTTATTCTAAATTTTTATTCTAGGGGATTTTTTTAATTCTGGAAATTAAGACTTCAATTAATTGCATTGATTAAAGTTGAACTGAAAATTGGAGGCTATCATAAGAGACTTGCAATACAGGAAAGAAAACTTCACTCAATGTGAAGTCCCTGCAGGTGCTTTTCTTCGCTGGGGATTCAAGCACCATCATCTCTGTGGGAAACTTTCCAACCAAGATCAGCCTCTCTTCTTTAATTCTTATTTTTGCCTATTCCAGAAGCTCTAAAGTCTTATCCTTCAGCTGACTAGAATAACCATAAAGTCTCATAAGGTAATTTTGTGTGTGTGTGTGTGTGTGTGTGTGTGTGTGTGTGTGTGTCCCTGACATAAAGCTCTCTCCCTCAATTAAAAAGCCTTTTAGATTATGAAACATATATTTAACATCCCATGGTGTCCTCAACAGTGTCCAGGGAGTGAGTGAGTTTGGGCTATAAGAATTCACCTGTGAGCTTTGTAGGAACAGAGAAAAATTTACCCCAAAGCCTCATGTCTACTCCCACCTAGAGTTCTATGAAACACATATCGGCCATTTTACAATTGATGTTTTGTCCTTTTTACAAAATTGTCTGATATTTTAAATATTCAGATGTAGTCCCAGAGCTTCTATCTGGTTAAAACAGATCCTCAAAATGACAGTCTCCCCTTATACAGCGATTTTCATCTGTGCTCTGTCCCCACCATAGTTTTATTTGGTTGAAATATGAACTTCTTTAAAGTGAGTCTTTAACTAACCAGGGATTGATTAGGGGCCAGGTTATTATTTTCTAATTTGGGATCTCCATCTATATCCCACACTAAGAAGTATATTATAATATTTATACATTCTGTTGCAAAAGTTTAACTAAATGATTTTCTAACTGAGAAACAACACTGATGCTTTGTTTTAGGCTAACCCCATTGGGTTACTATAATCAATTATAAAGACTACAGGATTTAAAAAGAAACATGTATAATATATTTGTTACTGCCAATAGTACCAGTAAATGTTTTCTCATTTGTAGTTCTCTAGTCTGGCGGTAGGTCGCAGCAGAGGGCTAGCTTTAGTTTCCAAATAGCCTGCTGAAGGGCGTTAAAATCCTTTCTCTTTCCGTTTTCCTTCCTCCTGCCTCTCCCCCTTCTCACTCTATTTCTCTTCCTCCCAACCCACCTTCCCTTCTTTTCTTCTTCCTCCCTTCTTTCTTCCCTCCCTCCCTTCTTTTTAATTTCTTTCTTCTTACAACATCAGCATGATGCCCAGTACTATTTTGTAAGTGAATGAACTGGTTCAGTAATAAAATTATATGTCAGCTTTTACTTTTAAATAATGTCCATGATACCCACTTTCTAATTTTTTAAATAACAGGATGGAGACTAGGAGTAATAACAACAGGAAATTATGAACTTACAGTTTGATTAACATAGATAATAGCAAAGACCCGATTTGGTTTGAAATATACAAATTATTAAGATTGCATTTCACTCTCATAGCATATGCAAATGACCTCCTTTTTGCTACTCTATTTGGAAGTGTGGAAATGGGAAAAGGCATTTCAATCATAGCTCTCATCAGTTATTCACTCTATCCAGGCCTCTCGATTGTGTTTCTTTCTTTAATGTACAAGTTAGCAATAATCTCACAGCTGTGCTTCATAGAGTGAAATATAGAAGCATCTATATTGAGATTTTACACACAGAGAACATAAAAAGAAGGAAAAAGTGTCAAAAGAATAGTACTTAGCCAACTACAAAACCATACAAAAGAACTAATGAATCTCTCTCTCTGAAAGGTTCTGTAGAGTGACCAGCTGTAAGACCTGGTTTATATTCCAAAATGGTATCACCATTCCAAAAAATGATTATTTCAAGGTAATAACACTTGGAGGTTGCATAGCAACTGGTGGTTGAAATATCTTCATTAATAGAAAAAGAAGAAGAGTAATAGCATAACATTACCAGGATTATATATTAATTTATTATATACTAGCGGCCTGGTGCACAAATTCGTGCATGGGTGGGGTTCCTCAGCCTGGCAGGCGATCGGGGCTGTCTGGCCCAGTCCTGATAGGGGCCGATCAGGGCCCACCGGCTCGGGGGAGGGACCACAGGAGGTTGACCGGCCATGGGAGGTTGGCTGTGGGAGCACACTGACCACCAGAGGGCAGCTCCTGCATTGAGCATCTGTCCCCTGGTGGTCAGTGCATGTCATGGTTGACTGGTTGTAACCATCGATTATGCTTTTATATATATGGATAATAAAATATATGAGGTAGTTCAACAGAATAGGGGGGCATGGGTCTTTCTAGTGAAGGAGTCTATAGGGAATGCTTAATTGTAAAAATCAACCAGACTCATGGTCTTGGAAAGAAATGCTGGAAGCAGAAAAACAAATGAAAATAATATTAAAACAGCAGTTCAGTTACACCAACATGGAATAGCAAAAGGGACCTCACAATATTTTATTAAAAATACTTTGAGAAGTCTGGATGTGAATAATAGATAAATGCAGAAAATGGGTAATACAAATAATTATCACTTAAAAAGAATGAACTTTAAACAAAAAATAATCCAAAGTGCATAAATAGTACAAATGCTGAAGGTAAAAGGTAATGTGCTTTTATCTGAGAAAATCAACATGACAAAAATACAATGACAAATGCAAATCTAAAAATTAGGGGGGAAATGAACTGATAAATGTGAACTATGAACTGATGGCATAGACTTATTCCAAGATACATAAACATATGTTAGAATTTCAAGAATAAAGATATTATTACTTGATTAAATAATAAAAGTGATATTAATATCATTGATGGTTTAGGAACCAGGGTATTTTTAGGCAGCTGTGCTTTCTAATACTCCTCGAACTCTGCATATGATTCCCTTGAATGGTAGAAGAATAAGAAGAGTTTTGCCAATGAAATCTGCCCACACCCCATCATAGCACTTTCTCACCTACATCCACTGTGAGGTAGGGGAACTATCTCAACTAGACAACTAGTCACTTTTGTTCCTTGTCCATCTATTTCCCAATTAGGCTGCAATAGCTTTTTTATTTTTTAATTTCCTAAGCCACGATTCAAAAACTTAAATTCTAGAATTTATGTCCTAGATAAGCGAAAAGAGACATTCCTTCAACTTTGTGATTTGTACTCTTATTCTAAGAAGGGTTATCTTTAGGTCTAAGAGTCTTTCTGAAAGGTTGTTTGTTTAACAGAGATATTCTAACTCAATTATCTAGGAATAAAGGAAACAAAAGAAAGCCATTATGCAAATGTAAGCAATGAAGGAGACAAAGTTTCTTGAATTTTAAACCAATTTATAATTAATATCAAGACTCTCTTTGCATGCCATTAGTATTATAACCTCTAAATGATGGGAATAATTGAAAAATATGATATAATAGGGCATAAATAGAGGTAAAATTATTCCACCAGATTTAGGTCATTTTCCCTATGATGACACAATTTAATATTATGAAATTGACTGTGGAAACTAGTCATAAAGTGTCCATTGTGCTTAGAAAATTCCTGCTTTATTGAAGAGATAAAAGTAAATAAATACAAATAAATATCATTTTATCTATGGATTGTTCCTCCTCCCTTAAAATCCTAGCGATAGAACTTCTCCAAAAATTTTGTTAAAAGTTTAACTTCAGCCCTGTTGGCATGGCTCAGTGGTTGAGCTTTGATCTATGAACCAGGAAGTAACAGTTCAATTCCTGGTCAGGGCACAAGACCTGGCTGCAGGCTTGATCCCTAGTTGGGTACGTGAGGAGGCAGCCTATGGATCAATGATTCTTTCTCATGATTGATGTTTCTATCTTTCTCTTCATCTCCTTTACTCTCTAAAATCAATAAAAACATATGTTTTAAAAAAAGATAAGGACTCCTTTTGTTTGTTTTTTTAAGAGTTTAACTTCATTTTTTGATGTAAAGATAAATGGAATAGCCTATGATGTTAGGGTGCTGTTCTCAGAATATCCATAAGAGGGTGCTGTAGACACTCCTCTCTACAAGGGCAAGAGGACTCTAGGACTGTCAACTGGGTTTTCTTTCCAGACTGCTAGACTTCATTACCAGGGGGCTGTTCTCAGAATGTCCACAAGAGGGGAAGGTTTTAGTGCCCTGGCTCTGAAGGTACTCTGAGGGAGTCTCTTTTCTTTTCAACTACTTGCTAGCTCTGTGACCCTGGGCAGGTGTCTTCAGCACTCTTTTTGTCTACCCACCTGATGGGAATATTAGGGGGTTGCTGGACTTTTAGCAAATACAAATGCAGAGTATTTAATTTGAATTCATATGTATAATTAACTTTCTTAGTATAAGTATGTCTTAGGTATTGCATGGCATGCTAAATTCACATTTAACAGGGCATCTGGAATTTATCTGACAACCTTAAGTTAACAGGTATATCTACTTCATAAGATTCTTATTTGGTTAAATTCAATGATGTGTAAAATACATTTAACATGATGCCTATCACTTAGTACACACCGGTTATTATTATTTCCAACTGCAACTACCATTTAATATTAGACATTGTATTAGTTGTTTTTACATTTTATGATTCAACTTCACAACTCTGCTGGATTAGGGTTAACAGACTCAAGTTACGGTGAGATAAACATGGATCAGAAAGTTTGAAATGTGCACATCTGTCTGGGTTCAAGAACTGGGATATTTCAAGTATTCCACCTCACCTTGCTTTAGATTTTAGCCTGAAAGACTCTGAACTGAACTTAATACTTGTATAGAGAGTGTTACAGCTTAATGGGATATAGTTTTAGTGTCAATTGTTAGTATCTTAAGAATTTAAAGCTTCTCTGCTCTCTCCCCTTCCCCTCATGACTATGTATAGGAGCAGAATTGGAGAGAGAGAGAGAGAGAGAGAGAGAGAGAGAGAGAGAGAGAGAGCTACCCAGAAAATGCAGCCACCCCTTCTGAAAATATGTATTATGGTCTCTGTCCTTCCAATTCAAAAGATCATGGAGACCGATGATCTGCTGTGTAATTGTACATTTCAGGTGTGCATCATTCAGGATCATCCTTATTAAGAGCGAAGTAGTCATTGGATATTTTTGAACTAAAGTAGATGGTCTTATATATCAGATCTGGATGCATATTTAGAATGGAGCCAGTGGAGTTTGAACAAAGGGATAAAAGTGAATCTGCACACGTGCAGTCTGCTCATGTTCTTGGTGCTGGTGGTGGCCATTGGTGAAGAAGCTGCTCGAAACGGGGCTTGGTACTTACTGGCCACTGAAGCTATTTGGTTCCCTTCATAAAAGGGATTTCAAATCTCAATTCACTTACTGTGAGATAACTAAGTGCTCATATCTGAAGAAAGCACTACTGTCGTCAGCAAAACCATGCCATTACCTACAACCTTTCCTGTAAAGGGCTTGAGTCATCTGTGGAGACAAATTCCTTTTCTTTCCTGAAATGATTAATATGGAGATTAATGTCAGGGTGACTGAGGGAGGTTTCACTCGTGCTCTCTGAAGCCTCCTTTTTCTAAGGGTAAGGATGGGGCCACAAGTGAGGTTTGGAAAAGGCGGGGGCATTGTTTGGAGGCTTACCAAAGCTTGTCACAGTGACTGGGTGACTGCCACTGGGTGACTGTTCCTCCAGGAGGCCCAGGGTATGCACGATATCACATGTGTGCCTTACGCTGATTTGTGCACAGGGGCAACTTAAATTCAGAAGATGTGTTGGACACTCAGGGCTGGAGTCTCACCTCTCTCCTGTGTCATTCACTACTTGGTTGATTTCTCTGCAACTTCTTTCCAGCCAGAAATGCTGTGATTAATATATTGTCTGGATGCTCAATGACCTGCCATACCACAAGGCACACAGTAATTTCCTGGTAAATGAAGATTCAGTGAAAAGAACCAGGCATATCCAAATCAATCTCTTATGGATCTTTCTTTGTAGAGTCTCACAAAAGTTATTGCTGATGTGCCTGGTAGTCCAGGTAGTTTCTGTGGATGAAATGTGCTTAACAAAATGTAAACCATCTAGAAAATAGAATCATGGACATTGGGAAATGTTTTAGTTCTCTTTGTAATGTAATATTTGTTAATATTGCCACCCCTTCTCTCTCCTACCCAAACTCACCTCTAGTATTTGTGGGGCTAAGAATAAGAGTTACAAACTGAGATACATATATGCTACTTGCCTAACTACTTAAAATAAATAAATCAAGCTAAAATAAAGTTAAATATATTCTATTCTATTCTTATAATTTGACAGATAAACGATAGCAAGGATTTGTTTTCAACCTGAAAGTGTTTTTTTATAACTAAACGTTATCAAAATATTATAAATGATTCATTTAAATTGTTATTATATGTGTCTTGGTGTTCTGTTGACGGGGTAGTGTATCAATTTGGCTGTTTTGGAAGTGGAAGCTGAGACAGGTCTAGGAATGCAAGAAGTTGATTGTGAAGTGATGCCTATAAAAAACGAAGGTGCAGAGAGAAGAACTGCATGGGTAAGGCCTTCAGAAAGCAGTGCAAGTCTATTATCTGTGAAAGGAAAATACAGAGCAAGCAAAATTGGGTAGAAAGCCTCAGACCATGAAGTAAACTTGACAGTCTTAGCCCGTCCAATAGAAAACCTTGAAGCAAAGCTTCCCACTAGGAGAGCCCCACACTGGACTGAAATGGCCAGGCCCTAGCATGAGCACTATGCTTAGTCACTGGCTTGTGCCTTTCTGGGAAGAACTTGAAACGTGTGGTTGGTCCTGAAGGCTCCAAAGCTGGAGGCCGGCAGCTAACTTCATTCCTTATAGCTGAATGTTGCTTTTTCAAGGGAAACCCCTGCTGTGAACCTCCCTGGCTGCCCCGTTGAAACCTTGCCCTGCAGATACGGTCGTCCATGTGGGTTTGAGAAGCAGCTCCTCCAGGATTCTGGTGGGCTTCTTCTGAGAAGATCTTAGAAGAGGGAGATCAGTGGGTGAACTAGATTCTCTCTCCCCCAACTGCAACTGGTCTCGGTCTCCCAGTGGTATATCTACTACCAGCAGCTATCCCTTGGCTAAATCCCTCACCTTTATCAAGAACCTTTTGATCTGCTAATTATTTCACTAAATTTCACTTCTTTGGAGCATCAGTAGACCTACTGTGACTTATTTTTTCATTCGTGGAAATGATGAACTACATATGCTTTATTTATTCCTGGCATTGTCTAACTCTTCCCACTAGAATGAAAGATACACACATCTCAGGATTTGGGTCTGTGGTGCTTATTGCTGATTTCCTAGCACATGCAACAATGTCTGGCACAGATTTGGTCCAAATGACTATTTATTAAATGAATGAATTGTGGAAAGCATGAGGATTGAGAAAAACAAGTATTCTGCCTTTCAAGTAGCTTTGATTTGAAGAGGAGAGTAATCTTGCTATCATTTAGTGTTTAGAGAATTAAAATGTTTTATTCATCATTCGTTCGCATGTGTGTGTGAGAGTGTTAACCTGTAGACATCCAGGACAAAGCCTATACCTGTTAGAAGGGACAGGAAGTTCTCTCCTCTCTTTTTGTTATTGGAAAGACTCTAAGTTGAGTGAAAGAGCAGTACACATCAGCACTTTTAAGCTGTAAAAAGTGAATGGGTGTTTGAAAAGTTCAGCCTTGCTGATTAAGGTTTAAATATTCTCTTCTCTCTAAAATATGCCGTATTTATATGGTGTTATCCTTTGCATTATGTGACCTGTATGCCGGTTAAAGACGGGAACAGTATTCTGTAATTCAATGTTCCTTAAGTCAGAGTGAAATGGTCTCTTTACAAACGAAGTTTGAAAGTAAAATTGTGCTTTGCCACTAGTCTTAATTCTTAGTAAACACACCTTGAAACTTCCTGATGACTTGAGTATATTATCTTTCATGGATGTCGCAAAGGTCAGAGAAAACAATTTCCTTTTTAAATAGATCCCTTGTGAACATCTCATATTTGATTTGTTTGGAGACGAGCCTTTTAATGCCTTTCTGTCCCTTTCCCTTCATGGCTAATGAAAAAAAAAAAGTATATACTTTAACAGTTGACATGTTTAAATTTTTTTTTCTGCATAATGACATTCACATTCTGAATCACTTAAAAATGGTTACCTCTACTCATTAGCATATTAGTCACTGGGTATATTATCACATTATAAAAATTCTTGAACCACATTACGTAGAAAAATATGGGAGAAATTTAGTTTAAACTAAGAGTCAGATACATGAGAGCAACATTTCATTCATTCATTTGTTCACTCATCCAAATAGAGTATTTACTATCAACCAGGCTCCCTGCTAGGCATTTAGGCAATAGAATGTCATACATAGAGCTTTTCTTGAAAAGGTGAGTTTAGTGGTGGAAACAGATATATAAACATGGTATCTATAATAATAAAAGCGTAATATGCTAATTAGACTGGAAATCTTTCTGGACGACCTTCCGGACAAAGCCGAGGTGGCGGGGGCTGAGGCAGAGGCAACAGAGGCCCCCTGTCACCACAGTGGGTGGGGGCCAAGGCAGAGGCCCGCGGTGGTGGGGGCCGAGCCCCTTGCACAAATTTTGTGCATTGAGCCTCTAGTGTCCTATAAAAGAGGTCCCTATACATGTGCTCTTCTGTAGTTTTTTATACCAAACAACCAATTTGAAGAAGTTTTTCATTTTATCAATTACCTGTTTGAACAATACTGTGTAGACTAACCTCAGTGTGTCCACATTAGAAACCTCTTTTTTGCTGCTGTTTGACTTAAAGGTATCTTCTATTGGGAGGTCCAGGGATATAAGTCACCCATTGTCCAACATTTGCTTTTAGTCTCTGAAAGAAGAATCAGCAGGAGTCGCAGTGGGAAGAACACCTGTCTCCATTGCTTGCAAGTGTAGGTGACACATAAATTCACATAAAAAAGCCCATTATGAACTTTCTCCCTTGTCTTCATAATAATCTGTACTCCTGCCAGAGTGCCTGAGATCTGGCATCATTACATTGTCCTGACAAAAAAAAATCTTTGAAAATGTCTTTATTCATTTCATTTGATTTTGCTTTTATGTGTGATGTTGTGGGCTTCTATTCAGTATCATAGCCTCAGGTGTCATAGACACACAGCAAAGGCTATAGGTTTAATTTTCAGTTTCCTTAAGCTTCAGAACCCAGCTGAGTATTGGCCACTGATGAGACAGGACTCAGGTGGTATTGTTGTCAGTGTTTCAGGTAGGGCAGAAGGACCCCCAATGAGATAGACATATATTAGAAATATACTTACAGCTGTGTAACGGTTGTAGAAAAATACATTGAATTCTTAAAGATGGCATTTATCTTTAGGAACAAAGGATTAGGGAACCATATCATATCTCTGTCATTTAGAAAGAAGATAAAATGTTAAAAGCATAATGGTAACTTCATGAGAAGGCTTGAAAACATTTTTATCTTGTACAAATCATTAAAAATCTATATATCAATTTGTATTAAAGTTATGAAAGGAGTTTTTAGGAGTAAGATAGGAGTTTTTAAGGGTAAAATAGGCAGGTTTAGGAAATTTTAGAAAATTAAGGGGTCCATGGAAAAAGCACAGGGCTCCAGAGCTGCAAAGGGTACATTTCCATAGAATAAGGGAGCTAGAAACAGCAGAAGGCACATTTCCATAGAATAAGGGAGCTGGGAACAGCAGAAGGTCTATATTTACAAAATAAAGGGAAGGAGGAAGCCCCTCATTCAGAGAGGAAAGAAGAAAGCCTGGGGGGAATAGGGAAACGATAAGAAAGAAAAAGGAGGAGAACCTCCCATGTTCCATGTGAAGTTTGACCTTTGGGCTCTGGAGTTACTATAGTGACCAAATCAGAAGGGGATAGTGACCAATCAGAAGGGATATCAAGGCACAAAGATCTGCAGTCTTTATAAACCATAGGAAAAAGGGACTCAGTGGGACTCTTTCCCCCTCCCCATGTGGGAGTCTGTGCTTGTTTCTCAATAAATTTCCACCTTTGCTATACCACCTTTCATCGATGGTTTCATTCTTCGACTCCACTGGACAAGAGCCTGGGAACCATCCTTCCCAGGGAAACACTGTGTGTTTCCAGTCCAAATTTTCCATTTCAGTTGAATTGCGGACTTCATACCAGAAATTAGAGAAATGTAAAAGTAGGGTCAAAGTGCCATGTAAAGACTTCCCAAGCCTGGCTGGTGTGGCTCAGTGGTTGAGTGTCAACCTATAAACCAGGAGGTCATGGTTTGATTCCCAGTCAGGGCACATGCCCGGGTTGCGGGCTCAATCACCAGTGTGGGGCGTGCAGGAGGCAGCCAATCAATGATTCTCTCTCATCATTGATGTTTCTATCTCTCTCTCCCTCTCCCTTCCTCTCTGAAATCAATTACAAAAAAAAGACTTCCTGAAAGCAAAATGCATGAGCATTTCATATGTAAAGATAAGGCACAGATGAATAAAAAAGTTTCAATTTAAAATGATTATTTGTATGGAATGCTGAATAGTGTATTTACTAGACTGAGAAAAAGGAGAAGTTGGTTTCACCTTAAAGTTTTAGAATACAAAGATTTCCACATTTAAATGTGGATATATAAAAGGTACTACAGAGATAGAGAAAAAATCATTACGGAAATTTGGTAATATTATCAAGATAGCATATAATGGAATACTACACAGCTGTAAAAAAGAAAGAACTCTTACCATTTGCAACAGCATGGATGGACCTGGAGAGTATTATGCTAAGTGAAATAAACCAGTCAGAGAAAGATAAGTAGACATGATCTCACTCATATGTGGAATCTAATGAACAAAATAAACTGATGAACAAAAGAGATCCAGAGACACAGGAGCACAGAACAGACTGTCAAACCTCAGAGTGAAGGCAGGGGAGAGTGGGTAGACAGGAAGAGATCAACAAAAGAACTTGTATGCATATATGCATAACCCATAGACACTGACAATAGGGTGGTGAAGGCCTGGGGTGGGGTGTGGAGGTGGGCTAGAAGAGGTCTGCAATATAACTTTGGAGAAAAGGAACGTTGATTTGTTCATTGTTGAGTTCTTAGTGTCTAGAACTGTCTTCACTAGGGATGCATTTGTTGAATGAAAGAAGGAAGAAAGAAAGAAAATGGGAGAAAAAAAGGGAGAAAGAGGAAGAGGAAGAAGAAAAAAGGAGGATGAGAAAAAGAAGAATCATCAGAAGCAGTAGAAGAAGCAGAAGCAGGGGATGAGCAGGAGAAGGAAAGGAGGAAGGTTTTACATCCCTCTAATTACCTAACTGGCCTGGATTCTAGAATCTCGAGATATGTGAATTTTTGTTCACTCTGCTTTGGTATGTCAAATCTCTGCTAAGGTGTTTTCTTGTTGTTTTGACTGTTTAAAGAAGGTCAAAGATGTTTGTTTAAAATAAAATCCTACAATTTATTTTTTTGGAGTTGCTTCTTAGTTAGCCTTGTCTTTCTTTAATTTCTTCCATATTTGTAAAAGTGTCAGTCCAATAACTCTGCCATCTTTTGGTTGTCCCTGGTTATCTTCAGCGTTGTCTTTCTGATTTTCTTCCCCATTACAGATTTTCATCCAGTCATGAGTAGATTGTGAATTTTCAGAGAATGAATAAATTGAAATCTATATCATATTTATGTAAATTGTATATAATGCTGTTTAAAGACCATTCCTTTAATGATTTCTAAATTACTTTAGTATATAAATCATTGTACTTGATATTTTGTGATACATTGTATGCAGGGTAAGCAAAGGTCTAGTCCTGCACCGAAGTAGAACAGAGCATTTTGCATATGGCAAGATGAGAGGGATTAGAAACCTCCCTGGCTCTCTTGCCTTGCTCCAAAGTATCTCTCAGTCCTTTCTATGTGATGCCTTAAATATATTATTTCCTATTGATTAGCAAAATTTCTGCTAAAACCTTCAAATACGTCATGTAGGAGATGCCATATTAATTCATTATCAGTCATTAACAATTTAGCAGGAATTAGATAACATAGGAGGACCATGAGAAAGTGAGAAAAGTGGTGGCTAAATTTGATAATGATAGAGAGTTGGAGAAGGTATGGGCATAAATGCAGTGGCAGGGACAAAACCCCAGAAGGAGAGCTTTAGTAGAAGTAGAGGAAACAGGGTCACCTGAAGACACTCAGTTCAGGATTAGTAAGGTTGTGTCTGAATGTGTTATCAATTTTATATGGAAATTTAGCTGTTGTTTTCTTTGATTCAACAAAAATGTTGGACCATAGATTTATCCCACCAGCCTCTCCTGTGAGTCTTTGAAGAATAGTTTTCTGACATCTAGAAAGGTAGGGCAGCCATATGTTTTGTTTAGGGACAGTTGGTAGGGTAGAGTATGGAGAAACCATTTTGAGTATAGATCTCTACAATGACATTTAAACTCTGTGGTGATATCTTATATAATAAAAGCCTAATATGCTAAGTGTCCAGTCATCCAGTCGTCTGTTCAACCAATCAAAGTGTAATATGCTACTGATATGCTAAGGCTGCTCAACTGCTCGCCATGATGTGTACTGACCACCAGGGGGCAGACGCTCCAACCGGTAGGTTAGCTTGCTGCTGGGGTCCAGCCAATCGGGACTGAGCGAGATGGGCCGGACACACTTTGGAGCCCTCCAGCGGTCCCTCCCCAGCTGGCCAACCTCCCACATCCCTCCCCAGCCCCGATCGTGCACCAGTGGGGTCCCTTGGCCTGGCCTGCGCCCTCTCGCAATCTGGGACCTCTTGGGGGATGTCAGAGAGCCAGTTTTGGCCCCATCCCACATGGACCCCACTGGTGCATGAATTCGTGCACCAGGCCTCTAGTATTGGGATAATTATATTGTTTTGAGACAATATCCAAATGATTGTGTTTTGCCCAAAACACAATCCTTTGCATAGGAAACTCTTTGAGGATCCAACTTATCTAAACATGATTCTGGTACATTAAACATATCATATAATTTTAAATTGATATAAAATGCAAACTACATGAGTCAGCAGCTGTTAGATTTTTATCACCAAATAAGTTGGTAAAACCTCATTTTAATAGGCAAGAGAAATGCACTGTACTGGCCACTATCACCCATATCTTTCTATATTTTGTATTATCTGAAATATAATTGCCCAATAGCCCAATTTCCCTTTAGGACATTTGGTTTTCTTTTGAGAATTTAAGAAACAGGGACTTTCTATTTTTTCAAAATATACGTAACCAGATTTTATTTAATTCTGTCAATTTGGTCAGATGTAGAAGTTTAAAAGTAATATTAGCACATGTCTAGATTTTCTATCAATCTTTCTGTTTAATAATCAGGGGCAATGCTAAAAATATAGGTGACAACAATTTTGAGTGAATTTTTTTCAGTGTGGGTGAGACCCTGACATCCATATGGACTTACCACTCAAGTCTGTTTATGTGTTCTCCAAAATGAGCCTGTTAAATGAGCCCTTAATTTTGTTTTAGAAGCTAATATTAATTGTTCGGGAAAATGTGGATTAAACTCTCAACAGTGCATTTGCTGAATTTAACACAAAAAGGTTGCTACATGTTGTGCTTGGGTAACATGCATATGTTCAAGTAATTGAGTGGAATTTGGATAATTTCTGCAACTAATTTTGAAACTTATTATGATTTTTCTGGTTTGACCATAGATTTGTGGCATGCATATGCTTGAATTCTGCTGAAATAGCTACTTAGTCAAAGCAGCCTTCCTAACCAGATGTGTCATTTGTTTGCTTCATTTCTTCTTAAGACCTGTGAGGGGTTTCCAAGCTGTCCCTCTTGTAGCAGATGGAATACTCACAGGAGTCCATCCCTATAGCAACCACAGCTGCACTGGGCTACCAACGCTCTACTAATTTCCAAATAGCGTGTGAGGCCACTGGAGTCTACAAAACCTTCCTTCCACCGACTGTATTACCTGCTGAGTTATTTGGATAATGTCTAGTTTGACCTGTATCTAGGATAAAATGGCTATCTTGTGTACAACTTTAAGAGAATATTCAATCTAAAAATAGAATTATCTTAGGGGAAACATTTTTTCTAGGTGTTTCCACCTTAAGTCATATACTAGTATTCTAAGTGCTTGACTTATATCATATAAGTTTATCTGCCATAGATAAATCTACACCGTAGTCATGTGGTTCATTTGATTAGATCTTTGATAAAACTATGGGCCATGATAGTATTTTCATGAAGATTTAGCAGCTATTATACTGAAGTCTGAATTAAGTTCAATACTGAGTAGGTACTCAGGGCAATGGAAATTCCTCTTGGGTTGACATTCCCCTGGTCAAATATTTTTCAATGTTTAGAGACCCCATTAGCAACCTGTATAGTTGCAAACAAACTGGATAGTCACAGTTTAGACTGTGCATTACAAAAATTGTTTGATTATTCCAATTTAATCTTTTTAATGAGTTCTGGTTTTGGGTCTAATGACAAGTACTTATATTGAGTTTACATTTGAAGGGTATACTGGTGGGAATAATTTTAATAAATTGTAGCATATGATCTGTGTTAGCATTAAAGGTGTAGTGGGTATGACTGTGGCATGCTGTCATTTTTACTAATATCCATTGTCTAGCTTTCACTGCTCTTTCCCTGTTCTTCCTCCTGAGCCCATCTATTTGAGCTAGTCTGGGGATGGAAAAATCTCCATGAAGGCCAAATGTACTTTTAGCATTGTGCATTCATATACCAGGACTGACACTATTTTATGAGAAACTCATGCATGGAAGAAACCTAGGGGACAGATGGAAACATTTAAACTTCCCACTTCAGTCCCCATAGAGTTAAGCATTTCCTACCCCAAAGAGTAGGTTAAATATTTAGAGGTTTTCAAGAATAACCTTCTTTAAAAACCAAGTTTCTGTTCCTTAACTTAACATTACAACTAGGTTACAACAATGTATTGAAATGAAATGGAGAATATCATACAGATCATCTATGTGTAGTTCCAAATATACACTTGCTTTGCACCCTAGAGCTCACATATCCAGGTGGCAGATGGGATTAGCATTTTCCCTATGTTTTTGGTGGAAGATAACTACAGTTTTCATATCATGTACACACTGCAATATGATTGCATATGGCTTCATTGAGAATTTCATATTTATAGGGTAAAACTATACAATAATATGAAATATGAAAGGCTGGAATAAAAGATTGGGCTAATCTTGGATTCCCTCCAGGAGGGTTTTGAGCTCCTGGGAGTGGGCACCAAGGTACTCATCATAACATGATTTTGTTTATAGCATGGGCCATTAATGTGGACCTTGAGGATGACATTACAAGGAAGCTCTGATATTACAGGGAAATGTTTTCTTGCCAGAGGATTGTATCTGCTCCCCACACGCACATTCGTTATGCTTCCAGCTGTTCTGTTATTATCACTTAATGCCTGAAGGCTGGTGCATTTAGGAGCAACTCTTTCCAGAGTGAGAAGTACACAGAGACAGGTGCCATAAAATCCAGATTCTTTCCTTGTTGCCGCTGCTCTGCAGAATCTTCAGTTTTGCCTGCCTTGACCCTGGGCTCTCAACTATTTTTCTGAACCATTGCTTGTAAATACTTGACCTTACATCACCCTGACCTTGCCTTCCTGGTTCCTTCAAGTTCTGGCAGTCTGGAGCTTGTTGAATGTACTTAGATGCCTCTGGCTTTCCCAATACCTGTATTTTCTGTTTTTCTTTGATTAGGTTTCTTATCCTACTGCTACCTGAAATCTGCATCATGTGCTTCCTCCAGAAGCTCTACCCTCAGTACCACATTCTCTTCCTGTTTGCATTAATAGTCTAAAAGATGTAGTCTTTTTTTTTAAAGTTGTATAGTCATGTCTTTATTTTTCAAATTGAATTTATTGGAGTGACATTGGTTCACAAAACCATACAGCCTTCACGTGTATAATATATATATATATATATGTATATTATTGATTTCAGAGAGGAAGAGAGAGAGAGAGAGAGAGAGAGAGAGAGAGAGAGAGAGAGAGAAACATCAATGATGAGAGAGAATCATTGATTGACTGCCTCCTGCATGCCCCACACTAGGGATCGAGCCCAAAATCCGGGCATGTGCCCTGACCAGGAATTGAACCATGACCTCCTGGTTCACAGGTGGATGCTGAACCACTAGGCCATGCTAGTAGGGCTCCAGTGTATAATTTAACAAAACATCTTCTGAACACTGCATTGTGCACTCATCACCCAAAGTAAATAAAGTCTCTTTCCAACCCCATTTATCCCTCCTTTGCCCACCTCCACCTACCTGCCACTCCCCTTTCCCTCTGGCTATCACCACGTTGTTATCTATGTTCATATGTTATAAAACATGTAGTTTTTAAATAACTAGAACAAGAATGAAAAACAAACCTTGGAGCAGCTTTAAATGAGTTGGAAATGAACTACCATGCACTTACTGTATCATTAAAACTTGTTTTTCTTGAAGAACTTTATAAGATCGTGACTACATTCATTATTTATAATAACTTAACTATCATCAAAGCTTTAGTTACTTGAAAAATTTGGGTGAATCAGAAGAGAAAACTGGTAGCTTAGGAGTTGCAATTAAGTTCTTTAGAATAAATGATCATCTAGAATAGATGATAGGGCTTTTTATCATGACTAGAATGATGAAATTATAGGTGCAATCTAATGAATCAGTTCTCAGTTTTGAAGAGAATATAATTTTCAGTGTTTAGACTTTATAGAAGTACAAGTTTTGGGGTTGGATAAGCATATGTATAAGACCATGTATACATAATTACATACATGATTAAATTAGAAGGATATTGTCATATTTTTTATCCTCCACTAAATTGGACAATTTTTTAAAATTGGAAACTCTCTTTGTCAGTTTTGGGGAATGACCTCTGAAAATGATCTATAGTTCTCATAAGAAAAATAGAAGCAAACAATCTACCTTTATTAAAATACTTAAATAAAAAAAAAACTTGTCTCTTATTGGCATACTTGTACTTTTCCATTCTTGTGCTTTCTTTCTGAATTGTTGAAGACTTCAATTTGAAATCTAGAAGCTTTTAATATGTGACCAAAAAAATGTAGAATCACTTAGCTCTTCCTCTCAGCCACTGTCCTCCTGCTATAAAACTTGGGTTCTGGTTTGAAGTCATTCTAATTGCCTTCGGTGCTCCAGAGTGTGTCTCTCTGAAGTCTCCCAGTTTTACAGTGAGAAGTCCAGGCTCTTTCCTCAGTGAGGTCTAAAATGCAAGTCCCAAACCTTCAGGATGCTGAAAAGATGCCAGGGCATCTCCTCCCTTAACCAGAATCATCTCCCATTTCTATTGGCAATATTTGTAAGTGCATTTTCAGTTCTGGAATCTGATCTCAGCTGTTGACTCAAACAGCCGCCTGAGCCACTTGGGTTAGCTCCACTGTATACCTCAGTACCCCAGTCCAGAGAACACCAGCATCTATTGGAGTTCACACTTTTTAACAGACATCCAAAATGACTTGAAATCATAGTAATTGCTAAGCACTGTAGTCGTTTGGTACTAGAAATACAAAGTGAGCACAGGATCTCTGGTCATCTAGACCTTAGTTTCTGGATGGTTATAGAAATGTTACTTAAATAAGGACACAAGAAATGTGAAATTAGAAACCAAGTTAAGGACGTTGTACTCAAAGTTAACTGAGTTGGGAAATGCTCCTTCAAGGAAATAACATTGAGTGAGATTTGAAAAATGAGGAGTTAGCCCAGCGGCATGCGTCAATGATTGAGCATTGACCTATGAACCAGGAAGTCATGCTTCCATTCCCAGTCTGGGCATATGCCTGTGTGGCAGGCTCAATCCCCAGTGTGGGAGTGCAGGAGGCAGCCAGTCAATGATTCTCTCTCATCATTGATGTTTCTATCTCTCTCCTTCTCCCTTCCTCTCTGAAATCAATAAAAATATATTAAAAAAAAGAAAAATGAGGAGTTAATTGGGGAAGGGGAAGGGTATATCAAAAGTAACCCAGGATCCCAGAGGAACAGGTTATAAGGTCCTGGGGTAGGAGGGAGAATAGTTGGCAAATGGGCTTAAAGAAAGATGGAGCACTGAGAACGAGAGGGAGAGAGCATAAAACATGAAAGGTAAATGTGTCACCCAGGAAAACAAGGTACAAAGGAGAATACATAGCATGAAAGATCTGGAGGAATAACTGTCGAAGAATTGAACACCAAATGTCAGGGAAGCTTCTATCAATCACTGAAACTTGAAGCACTAGAACAAGCAGTTCTCAACAGCTTACTGGTATGCAAAGAATTGGAAGCAGGGACTTGAATAGCTATTTCCATAACAATGTTCCTAGCAGCATCAGTGACAATGATCAAAAGGTGGAAGCAGCCTAAATGCCTATTAATGGAAGGATAGAATAAACATAATGTAGAATATGCACACAGTGGAATATTACTTAGCCTTAAAGAGGCAGGACATTTTGACATATGCTACAACAGGGATGAAACTTGAAGACAGTATGTAAAGTGCAATAAGATAACCATGAAAGGACAACTATTGTATAATTTCACTTACATGAGGTACCTAGAATAGTCAAATTTATAGAGATAGAGAGTAGAATGGTTACCAGAGGCCAGTAGGGAGAGAGGAAAGGGAAGTTAGTGTTGAATGTTTAAGCTAGTTTCACTTAGATGAAAAAGTAAGTGTTGCTCTAACCGGTTTGGCTCAGTGGATAGAGCGTCGACCTGCGGACTGAAGGGTCCCAGGTTCAATTCCGGTCAAGGGCATGTACCTTGGTTGCAGGCACATCCCCAGTAGGGGGCGTGCAGGAGGCAGCTGATCGATGTTTCTCTCTCATCGATGTTTCTAACTCTCTATCCCTCTCCCTTCCTCTCTGTAAAAAAATCAATAAAATATATATTAAAAAAAAAAGTAAGCGTTTAAGTTAGTTTCAGAGGGATGAAAAAGCTCTGGAGATGGATGATAGTATCACAATTTGAATGAACTTAATGCCACAGACCTATATGCTTAAAAACCATTAATATTTTTAATTTTATGTTATGCCTATTTTATCACACCCCTTTCTATGCCCTGGAAGTAGCCTTCAACCAAAAATGAATGCACAGGTAGTGGATAGAAGCTTCAGCATTCTCCCTCAAAAGAATATTTATGTTTCTGGAAATAGTAAGAGGTGGTAAGAATTCAGCATAACCCTCAAAGATGACCAATCAGTCATAGTAATTATATGGTCTTTAGACAAATGGAGGCTGATAATTTCACATAGAGGATAAAGGAGAGACAACTTTTGTTGGTAAGGCAAACTCAGAAAAACCTGGGGAGTAGGTCAAGGTTATTAGATTAATTGAAAAATTTCTGTTCCAATTATTAATGCCCCATCCTTTTTCCATCAATGCCCTAACTTTAATGTAAGAGCCCTCTTAAGACTATAGTTCAATCTGCATTGTCATTCAGCTACATGGTCAGACTTTAGTTTTCAGAAACCTCACATTGTAGTATCAAGATATAAGGAATTCTTTCATGGAAGTTGCACAATCTCTGTCGTACTCTATTCTGTGACATGAAGAGAGAATGTAAAACCTTGAGTTCATCAGTTTCTTTCTCCAAGCTCTCCAGTGCACTTGTATATAGTCCCATCTTTGCAAAAGCCATTTTGTCTTCTAAAGCTTTGCCTGGTGCAGGCATTAGACTCCAGGCAGCCATAGCTTATAATAGAAACAGCATTCTTCCCACTTAATGTGAGGGATCACCCAATGTCTCAGAGCAGACACTGCATCTCTGTGCTCCAGCCCCATTTCCCTTGTTCTTGAAATACTCTCTTGTGTGTGCTGTAGATTGTTAACTGTGAATACTTGTGGCTCTCTGCCTGAGTTCTCTGTTTCTCTTCCTGATTCAGGAGCACATTCAACCTGCATTCAGGGCAAGTCTAATGGCCTGGAGAATCCATGACCCTGGAAGCAGTTGTTAAGCAAATATGAATGGGCAGTTAGCGGATGGAAACTCCAGCATCCTCTTTCAGTTGGGCTTACTCTGTGACTCCCTTGTCACTAGAACCACTGTTATCTCTCCAGTTGCTCACAGCAGGAAAGTCTTCATAAAGGACTCTTTCCATGCTCTTCCTTTTCCTGGCTCTCTCATTTCCCAACTTTTAAAACCATGTTCCCTGGGATCACCTTGCATTAAAATGTCTGCCTCAGGGTCTGCTTCTGAGGGAAGGCCAGTCCCCATGTGCACTGGCAATGAGGTCACTACTGTATTAAACCTAATCTAACCTACAAACCAAATTCAGAGTCTTATCTTTAAGCTTTGTGCCATGGGACCAATCTATATATATAAAAGCCTAAGTGACTGGCTGACCATTCGACCATCTGACTGGTAGCTGTGATGCAAACTGACCACCAGGGACAGACGCTCAATGCAGGAGCAGAAACCACAGGCATGGAAACATGGAACAGACTGATGAATCTCAGAGGGAAGAGGGGAGGGGGGAGGGCGGGAAGAGATTAACCAAAGATCTTCTATGCATACTAGAGACCCCTGCACCCGTAAGGTCCCTTGGCCTGGCCTGTGCACTCTCGCAATCTGGGACCCCTCGAGGGATGTCAGAGAGCCAGTTTTGGCCAGATCCCCACAGGTCAGGCCGAGGGACCCCACAAGTACATGAATCCATGCACTGGGCCTCTAGTTCTAGAATAAAATCTTCGGTCAGTCAGGATTTGGTCAGGGAAACAGATATCACTCTATTATTATGAGTCTGAAATATAGGGGTGTATCCAACTATTAGAAAGGTTGCAGAAACAAGGATTATAGAAGTTACCAGCAAAGGCCAGGAAAGCTGCTACAGAAGAGCATGGACAATACCACCGAAGAACAGAAAAAACAATGATAACTGCTTTTAAGAATTTCAGTAACACATGTGCTTTTCCAGAGCTTGCTAGACGCTATTGTGCTGCTCACAGCTGCCCAGGCTTTCCCAATATGAGAAAAATGGGATTTTCACTCTTCTGCCTTTGGAATCTTGTATGAGTTCCTGTTACCCATAAATTCTAAACATGAAAAAGCATTCCAGGAAATGTAGCTCTACTTAATTCATGGGCAAGTTCTTGGAAGGGGCAATAGTGATGTTCAGTTGTTAGTGGCCCATCTGGGATGATAAGCAAAGTCAGGAACACAAAAAGCCTTGAGTGATATTTTAAACATTTGTGTTTCTATTTCAAGAGCAATGGAGAACTTTGACAGGCTTTAAGAAGGGCATGATATGATCATTCTTGCATTTTCTAATCCTTGGCTATACTGCAGATTTTGGGATAGCAAGAAAACCAATTAGGCAAAAATATAGCTTTAGTCCAGAAAGGTGTGGACATTTATTTGGGTAGGCTAGTGACATTATAGATAAGTAAACAGGGCTTAGAGTTATCTAGAATGTGAGAGTAATTGGACATGATAATAGATTGAGTTTAAGAGATGTAAATGATCAGACTATGAGAGCTATTGGTTTGTCATTTGTTAAGATGGGGATACTAGAATGCAGCCAGTTTGGGGCAAGGTGGCTGGTTTGTGGGTAGGTTATGATTTTGCTTTAGGACAGGCTACAATTAAGGTGCCTTTGAGGTACTGTTCAAGGATGTTGAGTAGGCATCACGCCCAGTCACACTCTGTGCTTCGGGAGGGCTTGCCAGGGTGCCCTGTGCCTCTTGGCAGTTGCTCATTGCTGGCAGCCACCAGGGATGGTAGTGGTACCCAATGACTGCTTCCATCTCCATTGTTAGCTTCTCTGGGCCATGGATGCTTTCCTTTATAATAATTACTAAAAGCAATAGCTCCCAAGAGCCTCCTTTTAATGCTAGATGGTCAGAAAGTCTTGACAGTGGTTTTTATATTCCCAGTTATTTCTCCTTCACAGGAAAAGTTTTTGCATAATCATTGACTATTAGCTTGGCATTGTTCCTTCAGCCACTTTTGCAGGGCAACCACAGTGGAATCTTGCTGAGCTGTCTCCAGGAAGCTGTTCATGCAAAGGAGAGACACCTCAAAGCACTCAAGTTTAAGTGAGGGAAGCCTGTAGAATATCATCTAGTACTACGCAGCACTGCTGTTCTCTCTGTCCTTTTATTTATATCCGAGGGCAGACTGGCTCAAGTGAGCTGTCATTATCCTCAGTGGTGCTTCTCAGGGACTAAATTGACAATTTTTCTTTTCCACTTGGCTTTATTTAGCTTAGGTAATGGACGTGTCTGGCAAATTCATATATCACTCAATCTCCCATGGGCATGGGGCATGATCTACTCTATCTACAGGACACTGAATGATCTAAAGTTTCTCACAGAACTTGTGTCAGTTCCTGGGACAACCCTCAAATTATATAACATTTTCTATTATTGTAATTCTTTTGTCAAAGAGGAAGATTTACCTCTTTTGCCAATACATTTATTTACACATTTATTTATATAAATGTGGACGTGGGCACAGTTATTTTATGCTTTGGCTTATAATCCAATACTACATTATCTGTTGCACAAATTATTCCTATTGTCTTTGAAACGACTCAATCCTTTTTTTGTTTTTAAGTATTTCCTCACTTTCTAGTACTATAAGATATTCGAGGTTCTTCTTGTTCATTCTGTGTGTCCTAATTCTAGAATTGGCCATTTCTCTAAAGAGCCTTGGTTCCTTTAATTGGAGAATTGTATTTAGAAACCAAGATTTGAGCATGAGTATCATTTTTTTTCTACCTGGATTACTTCCTTTATCTTATCTTGTGGCGCAGGTCTGCTGCTCATGAATCCTACCAGCTTTTGCACATCTGGTGGCTCTTACCTTGGCCCCTCCTCATGGTTTTCTCACGTGCATGTGCTGTCGACACTGAGCTGAAGACTAAAGGAAACCTGTGGGTCTCCAGAGCTCTCTGTGCAGCCCCCTTCTCACCAGGTAGCTGTCTCCATTCTGGCAATCTGCCCCACAAATTCGAACTGCCCTTAATTCTCAAGCTGGTTAACTCAAATCAGAGAGACTGTCAGATTTCTGTTTTGATTTCCCTTTCTTTTCTTTTATTTTTTTAAATCCTCACCTGAGGATATGTTTTTACTAATTTTTAGAGAGAGAGAGGGAGAAAGAGAGAGAGAAAAGAGAAACATTAGTTACTTCCTGTATACCATCTGACCAGGCATCGAACCTGCAACCTAGGTATGTGCCCTGACCTGGAATTGAACCCCCAACCTTTTGGTGAATGGGACGACGCTCCAGCCAACTGAGCCACCCTGCCAGGGTAGATTTTCCTTTTTTGCCCTTCAGTGTGTACACACTCCAGGCAGTAACTTGGGGCAATCAGAAGGCTCCCTTCCCCCTCTGGGATCACTAACCAAATCTACGCATTGCTCAGAAATGACTGTCTGACTGTAGTTCTGAAAACTACTGTTGTTTTGTCTGTTTTTTTTTAATTATTATTATTTGCTTAAGATATAAAGACAAGTTGGGTCCCTGTTACTCCATCTTTTCATCCTTTGGGAAATTGTTATAATGTGCAGATTTTGCTAGCACAATACCTCTTACTGCTGTCTGCTGCAAACTTTCCATCATGTTATAAAAACCCATGATGTTTTCAATACAAATGTTATGCTCCAGTTCTTTTTAGTGTCCAACCTTCACAATTGTCTTTGGGGTCCCAGAAAAATATATGGAAGTAAGGAGGTAAAGTAAAGGGAATTTAAAACATGCAAAACTATTTGCATATTTTTATTTTAGGGAGTCAGTAAACCTTTTCCTGTTGCTTACATAAAGTCTAATTTGAAAAAAAAATCTCAATATATCTATTAATTTAAAAATAAGATGGTATTATTTAATATTCTCTGTAAAAATGAAAGATAAATAAAGCTGTAACTTTTGATATGTGATATTTGAAAGTTACTATATGAAAGGGAATATTAGGAAATACAGAAGTTTAAAAAAAAAACCCTGGAAATAATTAACAAGTCAGCAGTAGTAATACAAACATATCAGTTATCATAATAAATATGAGTTAGGCCCTCAGTTTAAAATTTTTAATTTGTATTAAACACAAAGCCAAGAAACAAATACCTTGCTATTTGTAATGAACAACACTTAAAAAATTAAAGCAAAGCTAAATTGATAAAAGAATAGGTAATAAATTTCTACAAAACACCAATAGAAAGCATGGAGACCTGGGTCACAAGATTAAAAATGATTGTTTAAGTAAGACAAAGGGGTTGCATTCTATAAAGATAAAAAACACAAACCTCAATAGAAAATTAAGTCATGTGTTGTTGTTTTTTTGCATGTGACAAATAGGCATCATAAAATAGAAATTAAGAATAGTTAAAACCCAAAGATTTGATGGATTAGATAGAGAAAATAGATATAGGAGAATTTGGTAACAAAATTTATGTATTTTATTTAATGGATGTGTATTTTAAAAATAGATCATATTCAATTATATATGAAAGCTCAACATATTTCAAAATTTAGAAATTTTGTAAATCCTCTAATAAAATGTGCTGAAGCTCAAATTAATGGAAAAGTTCAGAAACACATTAGAAGTCTCAAGCCATATAGAAATCAAACATTTAAACAAACTGATTTTTTGGAGGGGGTAAATAAATAATAGAAATGACAATATCATATCAAAACAAAAGGTTAATTTACATTTTGAGAAAAATTAGTGTTTTTTATTATTAAACAGGAAGAAAATTAGTAAGTAAATAAAAATTTATAAGATAAGAAAGAATTAAAGTAATCATAAGAAGTAATAGAAAGTCAGAACTTATAGAATTTGAAAATAGAAAACAAAGACAAATTATCAATCAATAAAAAAGCTTGTTCTTAAAATAAATCCAAAAGAAATTGTTTAAACCTTTAAATAATCTAATGAGGGAAAAATGTCAAATAAAATAGATGTTTTGAAGTGTAAGAAAATATCTTGAAATCAGTGCTGATACATTTGAAAAGATGAGATATCATTATAAATGAAAATTTCTTCCTAAGAAATGTGAACACATTCTTCACTGAATCCAAAAATAAAAGCTTACTGAGTTGGCAAATTAAAATTTAAAGGAAGATACATATCCCTAAAGAAGTTAAAAGAAATCTCTAGAAATCCCAAGTCACAGTACCAAAACATAACTGCAGGCTACATGCAATGGACTAAATGTTTGTGTCCCAACCCAAAATCATATGTTGAATTCACAACCCCCAATGTGAAGGGATTAGGAGGTGAGGGCTTTCAGAGATAATTAGGTCAGGAGGGTATAGCCTCCTTAATGGGATTCCTGCCCTTATAAAAGGGACCCCAGAGAGCTATCTTGGCCTCTTTCTACTGTGTGAGGACACAAGGAGAAATGAGTAGCCTGCAACACAGGAGAGCTCCAACCATACTGACACCCTCATCTTAGATGTCCAACCTCCAAAACTGTAAAAAATAAGTTTCTGTTGTTTATATGCCACTTTGTTATAGAAGCCTGAACTAAGATACTATCTGAGAGAGGGAGAGAGCATGAGACTGACAACTCAAAGAGAGAGAAGAGAAAGAGATATTCAGTAATCCAGAATGGAAAAGATATAATTGCCTTCAAAGTTAATCCATATATTTATTTAAGCTCATTTAAAAGACTAATGGAATTTTAATACTAATGGGACTTTAACACAGTAAATCTACAACACATCTGAAAGAACAGTTATCTGACAATAACCCAGATAGTGTTGAAAAGAAGGCAAATAAATAGATTATTTTCCACAAGAGAGACAACCAAGATCAAAATAAGTTAAATATTTTCCCCAGGCATTTGTCTTGTTACTGGTAGGGCCAAGATATAAATCGAGATTTTTTTTTTTCAAATTCCATATCTGCAACTGTTCCCTAGTATGATGTGTACGATACAGTGGATGCTGTGGTGGCTCCCAAATCAGGACTGAGTCACTAGCTGTGTAGAATTTTGACCTGAGTAGCTGCCTCACAAAGGTTATACCTCTTCTCCAGCGGCAGCCCACGTCATGACCAGTTAATGTAGGGTGCAGGGACGCGGCCTCCCACCTCTACATTGGACAGCTCTGCAGGATCATCCCAACTGGAGTGCGTCCCCTCCCCCCACAGTTGGGATAAGCTGAGTCCTCTTTGTAAATGCATTGCATTCAACACCATCCTCTGCCCAATTCTTCTACTTGTTAGGTGCTGTTCCTGTCAACACTCCCATATAAACTTCCTGCACGCAAATCTTTGTCTCAGAGTTTGTGTCCTGGGAACCCAGCCTTACATAGTTGAGGCCAAGAGTGGTCCTAGGAAGCAGATTCAGAAATTTAGGCCTGGATTATCCCTGGCCAGCTGGCCATGTGATTGGTTACCTTCACTGGTAGGTGGAGACCGATGGCCTCTGATATGCTGTCACAGAACAGTTGTTCAAACGCTCCCTGGCAATGAGCTGGAATGGGAGGTAATGCACTGGCTGCTGAAATAGCTCTTAGGGTTGAGAGGTTTGGGGATGTAGCAATTATAGAGGCAATGGAATCAGAGTACTATTGATACACTGGACAAAGACAATGAGCGGTTGATGGTGATTAATCAATCGTGTAAGGTAAAAGGTAAAAATCAGAGGGCCTATTTGGCAGCATATAAAGGGAGTCCCACGTTTTGCAGGTGGAGGCCAGAAAAAGCTGAGCATCAGACCTGGATATGATTATAAAAGCCGCAGAGCTCCAGAGAAGGTTGCCTTCTTGTCGTTAGCAAGTCTGCTATTGCTAAGGTCAGGGTTGTGGTTGGGAAAGTCTGGATTCTGAGAACTGAGATGGGGATACCTGAAATGAGGATACCAGAACTTTAAAACCTCAAGATACCCCCTAAGTCCACTGAGTCTATAGAAATGGTTCACTCCTGCTATTTAAAGTCTTCCCAGCCTGCTTGAGGATCTGAGGCTGCTGCCTTGTAAGTCAGGATCTACCCTCCCCTTTCCTTCTGGATGCCAGACTAATACCTGGAGCTACCACCAGATAACACAGCCAGTGCATTCTAGTGTATTCGGCTAAAGGAGGAGAAGGGCTATTTCCTGCAAGAGCTGCAGAACCTACTCAACTTAGAACTGCAGGAGGCAGGAGCATGTGCACAGGACTGGATCCTGAGCGTGTTGGACCACGGTGGTGGGTGAGAGGTAGGATATCAGGTTGGGAACAAATCTTTTGGCTCTTGCCACTCTTGTGTTTCCTGCTTACCTGTGCTCCTGTGACTCCTGTTGCAGAGGCTGCACTCCCCTGCGCCCACGTGGCTCATGGCCCTGTGGGCCCCCCACAATGGACTAAGGGACTTTAATTGACCTGATGCTGAACTAGACCCAGCTGCAGCATGGAATGGAAGCTCGGGACACTGGCCTTGCTTTTGGCTCTGGACCCCCAGCTGCCACTGGGTCAGGACTGGTTTCAGGGACATGGGATTTTGTAACAGGAGGCATGTAATTCCAGGTTGGGGGTGGGGAATGGGAGTTTATAGGCAACTCTTCTTCAAACACTGCCCTTGTAACTGCTTTCCTCATACTCCTTTACTCTTGCTGTCACTCTGATTCTTTGTAGGCATTCTTAATCAGTTCTACCTAAGGCATGAGTTTCTCTATCATTCCCCAAGCCCAAAGTAAATAAAGTGCCCCTTATTTGTATTACAAAAGAATTCTTTCTTGTATAAGAAAGTTTAACAGGGTTCTCTTAAGAACAGTTCATTGCTGATTGTGGTTTAAGTCATAAATTCATAATATCTGCACTCCACATTTTAGGTAAAGCCAACTCGGCTTTTATACAATAACCTGAAAAGCAATAGTAAGAAAACAGCATAGAACTGGCAGGAAATTATTCAAGCAGTTCATGCCTGCCTCCCCAAGTCAGTTTCAAGAGAATAGTGAAATCGAGTTCCCCGATAGGAAATGTGTTTTGCTGAAGGACAATGAAATCATGTTAAACTTAATGAGAATGTTTTAAAATTGTTCCTATTTCCTCCTTCAGGTGATGCTTGAAACACATTTATTCTATTCTCCTGATACTATGACAGGAAAGAAATTGTATTATTACTTCTACTACCTAGGGAAAAATAGCTGATTAGCTAGTTTTGACTTTTAGACTTTTCTCAAATCATTCTCATAGAGCACATTTCTCAGTAATGCCACTGCATAATTTCCATTATTCTTAAGGACTCTTCCAATGATCTGAGGTCTGATGCTTTTAATTTTTATTTTACAAAACACAATTACTACTGAGACAAAGTCTCTTTACTATTCACTGTAAATTTCCCCTGAGGTATTTGTTTTTGCTTAAAGAGGCATAAATATATAAATAAATACATATCCATCTAAGTTAAAAATGGACTGAAGTCAAATGGACATTTTTGCCTCCAATAAAAGAGTAAGTGTATAACTATTTAGGAAATTCTTTTACAGAAAAATGTAGCTCCTTTATTTGGTCCCCAAGATACTTTAATGAGGATAGTACTCTGGCTTTTACATATACAGTGGGGCCTTGACTTACGAGTGTCCTGACTAACGAGTTTTTTGAGATACCAGCTATCTCTCGGCCGATTTTTTTGCATTGAGTTGATAGAGTAATTTGAGTTAACAAGCTCCTTAACGAGCTCGGTCTCGGAATGAATTAAACTCGTAAGTCAAGGCCTCACTGTGTGTGTGTGTGTGTGTGTGTGTGTGTATATTTCTATTGATTTCAGACAGGAAGGGAGAGAGAGAGAGAGAGAGAGAGAGAGAGAGAGAGAGATCAATGATGAGAGAGAAGAGAGAATCATTGATTGGTTGCCTCCTGCATGCCCTATACTGGGGATGGAGCCCACAACACAGGCATGTACCCTAACCAGGAATCGAACCGTTACCTCCTGATTCATAGGTCAATGCTTAACCACTGAGCCATGCTGGCCAGGCTGGCTTTTGATATATAAACCGGATAGATTTGTTGGCACCATATGAATTATCTTTTTTTCTTAATTCACAAAGTTAAGTGGCAGCCCTTTACTTCTATCCTATAGGTTTTCAGAGGAATGGAATCCCATAGGTGGTTCTTTATGGTCATTGGCTGTTCATAATGAAATGCACCTTTTTTTTTCTTTTTGGACAAAGACTTGTTAATTGCCATCATTTTTTTTTAGACGGTTATTAGGATCAGACTATTAATAAGCTGGTCAAGAACGAAAATTTCAAAACAGAATTAATAAAGCAAGGTGTGTGCTTTTCTTCAAGAAAGAAGTAGTACAGCATTTCTGGATCAATTGCTCTTGTCATTCGAATAAAAGAACATCTTTTCTGTCTACTTGAGCAAATTGAATGGAATTGAATCCACCCCTTTTGATCTTAGCATTTTCAAAGTCATGAATAAAGCATTTTGCTGGGGCAGAATGAGATTTATGCTTTCCAGACTTGACCTGTGATAGGTCAGAAGACAGCATGCCAGAATGAATACCCCATTTAAAAATCTACCTATTACTGTTTGCATTTCCTATTAACATGACTTTAGCCACTGGGGAGAAAGGAAGTGAAACAGAACTTACAGAATTAATGAAAACTTTCTCTTTTTTAAATATTTTAATTGATTTCAGAGAGGAAGGGAGAAGGAGAGAGAGATAGAAACATCAATGATGAGAGAGAATCATTGATTGGCTGCCTCCTGCACGCCTCCCACTGGGGATTGAGCCCGCAACCTGGGCATGTGCCCTTGACCGGAATCGAACCCAAGACCCTTCAGTCCGCAGGCCGACGCTCTATTCACTGAGCCAAACCGGCCAGGGCAAAACTTTCTTGATAGTTTAGAATAACCAAAACTCAAAACTTGTTGAAAGATCTTATTCCACTCATTGAACACCCATATAGTTGAAACAGAAAAACATAAGGAATATATTTATATTAAAATATAAACTTCATATAGAATCAAGTACAATACTCAGTAAAATGACGTCTACCCTGAATTCTCCCTGGGATTGTGAGTATTGTACTTGATTCTATATGAAGTTTATATTTTAATATAAATATCAATTCCAGGGAGAATTCAAGGTAGACATTATTTTACTGAGGTACATTATGTTAGGAGGTTTGAGTTATAAATATAGTGCAAGGTTATTCTGAAAGTAATAGGCATATAAGACCAAAAAAAAAGTTATCTTGCCCCTAATCTTGAAATGGTTATTAATTTATATTTTGAAAGACAACTTGTTCTTCCCTAACATTTCCAAATGTTATTTGTACAGTGAAAAATTATCAACTTTCCTTATAAAATTGACAAGAAGTGAGCACTGAGCACTATTGGGCTTGCCCATATAATATACTAAAGCTCATTAAATTTAAATAAATCCAGTGCCTAAAACATTATTAAAGAAAAGATGACATGAATGAAGAAATGTCTGAACGAGGTCAGTGACCATAAGCCACAGAGGAGCTGTGGAGGCAGCACAGGCTTCTCTCATTTACTCTAATTCCCAGTTCTTAGATTTAGGGCCCCTGGTGCCCAAGGCTGCCTGGAGCAGCCCTCCTCTGTCTCTTACAGTATTGCTCCAAATGCATCACTGTTGCCTGGTAGAGTTCCCCACATGGTTAAAAATGCTTAACTGGCAGCAAGCTTGCATAATTTATGATTAGAGGGTGAAAAAAACAAGCCTTTGTTTTGGGGATGGTTTTATAATTCAATGAAAAGTCCACATTATCTCATTAGTGTCTCATCATAAACAGGAATTTCTTTCCCTCATTCTCCGTATGACTCTCTGTCTGCACTCTTTTATGGGCAGTTAGTAAGTAGGAGTGGTTGAGTATGATTGATCCATAGAGTCTGTCAACCAGTCCAAGTGGTCCAGGATTAGGGATCATTTGAGAACACTCACACTAGAATGCACGGAGTTAATCTACTTTTCAGAAGTACTGCAAGTAATTACTGGTCATTTGGGAAATACTAGAAATTTATTCTGGTTAAGCATTAGTTTTCTAGGTTTTAGTTTTACTTCTACTTACATAATTGCATGCCGGAAACTTGGTATGAGGGTGCCAATCTGTATTAAAGTTTTCCTGTTCTGTGGTAGCTGGAGAAATGTGTCTACAAAACTCCCCATTTTGCTTTGCAGTCTGCTTCTGCCATATTTGATGGATAAGGTTTCACTTTTCACATGGCTGGGAGGGCATCATTAAATTGCTTCTTGGAACAAAACAATGGAAGAAAAGAAAAGTCAGTTATTGAGTCCTTGCTATAAAAGAAACAATTCAACGTGTTTAATAAATTTACACAAATGAAGTGGCATTTGGATATTTTAGGATAAACATATTTTTATATTTTATACTGGCAAATAAACACCCAAGATTTTTGCCTATTAATTAGTATGATTACTTTGAATTATGAGATAATTTTACAGAAAACAGTTGGATGTTTTGTGTATACCAGGACCTCAGACTATCTTACTCTTAAAAGTAGATATCTTAGATTGGTAGATAATAATTATCTGTTATTATCACAAGGATTATGTAGAGATGGGTGCTTAAAGTCCTCAAAATATTTTACTCTCTTCAAGAAATAAAACAGATATTTTGAACTATTTCACATTAAATCATTTTCTGAAATGAATAGACACCTAAAAACAAATGTTTTCCCTACCTAAATTATTGATATCCAAATCACTGAGCTCTACCATTAAGGCTTTATTCTATTAGTATTTTCATATATAGGGTATATGAAAAGAAAAAAATAATGAGCTCTTAAAAGCAGATATATTTAAACAGTCTTAAAACTTTAGTTATAAAATAAATATAAATTTTTAAAATGCTAAAAGGACATGCTATCATATAATGAATGAGAAATTCATTATATGGTACTTTAGTGAGTTTCTAGGTTGCCTGTGGCAGAGGAGAGGGATGGAAACAACTGATCATTTGCTGCTTCCATTTCCAGAATTATAACCTTGGACAGAACACCCAGCAAATGCACTTAAATTACAGGGACAGAGCAAGAGACAGGAAAATGTTAATCACATTTTATATACTTTGTCAAGAAATGAGGTATTCTGCCTAAATAAGTATTCTGGATAACTAAGCCTAAAATAAAATATTTAAACACCGTCAATTAAAAATAACTTAAAAATATGGTATCACTTGTCTACCTTTTTCAATAGTGAGAAGTCTAACCTGATTGTCTTTGAGTTAACAGCTCAGTGTAGTTCCCATGATGCTCTCTGAAGATCCCCACCTGTCTCCAATAAGCGGTACCACCTGGTCCTGCCGCATTCCAAAATTACGTTAAGTCTCCTCAGAATGTGTTTTCCACTTTAATTAATGTCAGATTTCTTTGCAATAATAATGCATTAAAAATCACTATTATAAATGCTAAAATCATGATGTTCATACAAATGTAAAATGAATACTCATCAAAGATTTTATAATTTATTAATTAATGATGGAATCAGAAAGACACTCCAACTTGCTCAAGGGAAACTTCAAAGGACGCCCATGTGCATAGGCAGTCAGAAATGTTGAAATGAATTTACACAGAAGTGAAATATCCAAAAGGCAATATCAGTTGTTTTCCACTTTACAAAAATATTTTGGCTTACTCGTTTTGGCTCAGTGGATAGAGCGTTGGCCTGAGGACTGAAGGGTCCAGGATTCAATTCCAGTCAAGGGCACATACCTCAGTTGCAGGCTCCTCCCAGGCTTGGGGCCCTGGTCGAGCTCCTGCAGGAGGCAACCAATTGATGTGTTTCTCTCACATTGATCTTTTTTTCTCTCTTCCACTCTCTCTAAAAATGAATGGAAAAATATCCTCAGGTGAGGGTTAAAAAAAAAATCTTTTGCATTACTATTAGTAAAATTTCTGAATTTATAAAAAAGCTCAAAAACAATGAAAGACTGAGATGATCCAAAGGGGTGGACTGAATAAGACACCGAGTTATTTTCTTTTTGCTCATTTCAAAGTCTTTCACAATTTCCCTGATAAATGAAATAAAAAAAATATTTGCTACAGCTGACCCTTGAACAACATGGATTTGAACTACACAGATCCACTTATATGCAGATTTTTAAAAGTAAATATAGATTATTCCCTCAATAGCCTCAGGTTTTAAATCTGCTGATTCAACCAACTACGGATTATAAATGATGTTTTTGATCCTTGGCTGGGAATCTGCAGATGCAGAGGACTGACTGTAGGTATTGTTCAACGCCGTTTTGTGTAAGAAACTTGAGCATCTGTGGATTTTGGTATCTGCAAGAGTCCTGGAACCAATCAACTTCCCATACTAAGAGAAAACTAAAGTTTGGAGGAGTAAAATCTTATATGCAATATTTTGACTGCACAGGGGTTGGCAACCCTAACCCCTGTGTTGTTCATGGTTCAACTGTATTTACTAATTAGGCACTGTTCTGAGAACTTTACATGTATGAATTCATGTTGCCTTTCAAAAATTATTTTATTATCCTATCTAATAATAGAGAAACATGGTAATTAACCGTAACTTCGCTACCCTTTCCATTGGCTAATCAGCGAGATATGCAAATTAACTGCCAACCAAGATGGTGGCCAGCAGCCAGGCAGCTGAAGCGAACAGGAGGCTTGCTTGCTCCAGTGACGAAGGAAGCCAAGGTTCCCCGCCTGCCACAGCCCAGCTCTGAGCTTGCACTCTAAGAAAGAATGTTGCAAATATAGAAGCTAAACAATCCCCAGAAACCTGCTTTCAGTCAGCCGGGATCTCAGAGCTGGAGTCGCAACAAAGTTTCAAATACAGAAGGTAAACAAAGCCCAGAAACCTGCTTTCAGCAGCCGAGGTCTCAGAGCTAAAGCCGGCTCTCAGCTCCAGTGACAGCCATAGAAGGTAAATAAATCCCAGAATAAAAAAAAGGGTAATATGTCTCCCAGCACCGGGATCAGCAGAGCAGCAAGGCCTCCTAGCACTGGGATCAGCGGAGCCACGAGGCCTCCTGGCTCCTGGAGCAGCGTGACAGGGGGCAGCGCCCAAACCCCCTGATCGCCCTGCGGCTCTGTATGCGACAGGGGCGGGGCCACAACCTCCCTATCTGTCCTGCTCTGTTTGTGAAAGGGGAAGGTGCCCCAACCCCCTGATAGGCCCTGCTCTGTGCCTGATAGGGGGGAGCTCCCCAACCCCCCTGATGGGCCCTGCTCTGTGCGTGACAGGGGGTGGCGCCGCAACCTCCCCATTGACCCTGCCTTGAGTGTGACAGGGGGCGGCGCCCCAACCCCCCAATCGGCCCTACCCTGAGCATGACTGAGGGTGGCATCGCAACCTTCTGATCCGCCCTGCTCTGTGCATGACAGGGGGCGGCGCCCCAACTCTGCAATCGGCCCTGCTCTGAGCCCGACCAGGGGCTGCGGGACAGGCACCTAGGGATTGGGCCTACCCTCTGCCACCTGGGAGTGGGCCTAAGCCAGCAGGTCGTTATCTCCCGAGGGGTCCCAGACTGTGAGAGGGCACAAGTGGGGCTGAGGGATACCCACCCCCGGCCAGTGCACAAATTTTCGTGCACTTGGCCTCTAGTTAATTATAATAGCCACTACTGATAATATGAGGAAATATCACTGTTATCCCAATTTCACTGATGGCATAGCTCTCATAAGTAGGAAGTGGTAGGATCTGACCCCAGGTCATTTGGCTCCACCTTTGATCTTTATGTTATAGCTGATATTATCCTTGGAGATTTAGTAGTCATATTTAAGTGTAACTGATTCTAAATATTTCTTAGGAAAATCTTTAATTTTGCTATTTACAACAACCTAAAATGATTTCCACACTACCATGGAAAATCACATATCTACGACTCTTCAACCAATAGCCTTAGTTACACACAATTCACTCTGCTGGATTTGGAATGACGCTTCATTGGGCAGCTCCAAGCATTTCTTCTAAACGAGCAGGTATGACTTTGAACTGTGTGTTTAATTTTAATTATATCACTGAGTTCCTAGTAAAATGGAACCAATCTTCTGGATTTCACACAATGTTACTACATTGCAGTAACGGATGTAGATTGCAATAAAGTCTGTTTTATAGTTTAAATTGGATGATGAGTCTTAGGATCTTAGATATACTTTTAATAGGGAATAATAAAATTAGGATAAAATAGTGTACCACCCTTCACATAAATTCAGTATGCTCAGGTCATTTTTATCAAATTAATAATATCAAATAAAATTATTCTCTCCACAAATGGTTCTCAAAACCTGGTCTATGAAGCTCTGGGGGCTTTTGAAACTCCTCTAGGAGATCCATCAGGTAAAAGTTATTTTTTATAATAATACTAAGATATTATTTGCTTTTTTTTTCACTGTGCTGACATTTGTAGATGATACAAAATCAATGGTATGAAAAGCTTCTGGCAACTTAGTACAAAGCAAAGTAGTACTAGGATGGTAGGGAAACAAGGAGTTTCATTTTAAAATGTCCTTAATAATGCAATAAAAATGATACATTTTGCCTGGCCAGCATGGCTCAGTGGTTGAGTGTTGACCTATAAACCTGGAGGGCACGGTGTAATTCCTGGTCAGGGCAGGTGCCCCGGCTATGGGCTCAATCTCCAGTAGGGGGCATGCAGGAGGCAGCCAATCCATGATTCTATCTCATCATTGATGTTTCTATCTCTCTCTCTCTCTCCCTTCCTCTCTGAAATCAATAAAAATATATTTTAAAAAATTATACACTTTATTAAATATCTACATTTAATTACACATCTTTTAAGTTCTGTGTGACAAAATATACAGACATAAATACTTCTGCTGCACACCAAAAGTATGTTTATCTGAAGAAAAGACACCTATATGACTGAGTTGTCAGTCCAATTCAACATTTTTTTTTTGCATGGGACACCATTTTCACTTAACAGAATTACTAGCAGACAAACTATGCATATTCACACTTGAATATTTGTTATATCTTTCCTCTGAAGTAAACAAAATGAACTATCTCTGCAAGCAAAATAATTGACTATATAATGCTAGTGTTAACATTCAGGCTTTTATGTAAAAATAGAATTTTGAAAACTTGTATCTGTTATCATGAACATTTTGATAAGTCTGATAATGATATTGAATGTACTTCTAAAATTAATAATGTAATATCTCATAAGAAACTATAATGTCGAATAATGTAAAATATTTAGAAATCAAATCTATGAAAAGTGTAATTTTATTGTACCCCGACAAATAATGATAAGGAAAATTTAGATGTTCTGAATGAGAAGAGAAGCATTCTAGACTTTATGTTGGGGCTTTAGTATTAAATGAGTTAGGAGGGGCCTGCTATTGAAAACATGGTAAGAAAACATACCTCCTCTCCTTTCCAGAAGTAGAGGAATATTCTTACAAATACTTCCACTTATGTTATGTATGATGTAACACTTAACCAGTATCTTGTTTCTACATAGGTAATTTTAATAAGTCATTTAATACAATCCCCTTTATTTCCTATGAACTCAAGTCAACTTGTTTTAAGAAAAATATTCTTTCCAAACTATGAGATAGGTTTTCAAAGTTCTCTTAAAGTATTCCCTATAGATTTCTTGGCTTACATTTAATTTGAAAGCTGTTAAATAATTTATTATCAATAAAAATCTTGTGTATTTAGTTGGTAAGCCTTTTGAACACATTCACAAGTATATAAGGGACATGACCTTTGCAGAGAGAGAGAGAGAGAGAGAGAGAGAGAATTAAGTTCCACTTCAAAGGAAGTGAATTAGGGCCTAGAGAAAAACTGCAGGGTGGTAAAGCCCAGTGGGCTCTCTGTCCTTCCTTTGAACCACAGCATTTGAATATGTTTATTAAAAGTTAGCTAAGGAAGGCTGTGAGATTTGGGGGAAGACAGACTTTTGGGTTATTTTTCTTTATAAAATAAAGTAGAAAGTTGCAGTTTCTTTAACACTGCAAATTAATCGCCAATCAATACATAAATGTTATAAATATGTATGCAATTAAATGCTACCATTGGTCATTACTAAAATATTTAAATCTCCCACTTCAACATAACTAGCCAATGGCTGGAGTGGTAGGAGAAGGGAACTTTACAGGTTCATGAAACTCACCTATGTATTGATTGTTGTGGTTATTACATCACTGTGTATTTGTCAAAGTTTTCCAAATTTTATACTTCAGAAGGAAGAATTTCATGGATGAAAATTTTATTGTATGAAAATTATACCCAACAGAACAAAACTAGTTTTTAGAAAGACCAAATACTTAGAAATCAAATCTATGAAAAGTGTAATTTTATTGTACCCCTACAAATAATGATAAGGAAAATTTAGCTGTTCTGAATGAGAAGAGAAGCATTCTAGACTTTATGTTGGGGCTTTAGTATTAAATGAGTTAGGAGGGGCCTGCTATTGAAAACATGGTAAGAAAACATACCTCCTCTCCTTTCCAGAAGTAGAGGAATATTCTTACAAATACTTCCACTTATGTTATGTATGATGTAACACTTAACCAGTATCTTGTTTCTACATAGGTAATTTTAATAAGTCATTTAATACAATCCCCTTTATTTCCTATGAACTCAAGTCAACTTGTTTTAAGAAAAATATTCTTTACAAACTATGAGATAGGTTTTCAAAGTTCTCTTAAAGTATTCCCTATAGATTTCTTGGCTTACATTTAATTTGAAAGCTGTTAAATAATTTATTATCAATAAAAATCTTGTGTATTTAGTTGGTAAGCCTTTTGAACACATTCACAAGTATATAAGGGACATGACCTTTGCAAAACAAACTATTGTCCTCAAGAGCTTTTGATCAAATGGTACACTGTAGCCATAACAGCTGCCATTTAAACATCTTATGATAAAAGGTCAGGCACTTATTGAAATACATGTGACTGATGGGAAAAAGTAACAAGCAAGAAAATGCATTTCTCTTTCCTTCTTGGAAACTTTTTACTTTTATAGAAAGCCACACACAAAAATGAGTTTAATTCCACTTGTGTTTATGTTACAATTTTCTTTTTCTTTCTTTCATTTTTTTCTAAAGTTATAGTCTGTAATCATTTACCAAGTAGTTCTCTGTGAATGTAAAAATCCAGATGCCTAGAAGATTGGTTGAAAAGTCCAGAGGCATCCATCATTTGAACACTCCATAGGAATTTTGAATAGACATGAAAATCTGAAATCATACGGAATGCTGAGGGTAGTCAACTATAAGTTTACTAGAGGCCCAATGCATGAAATTTGTGCAAGAGTAGGCCTTCCTTCCCCCAGCTGCCAGCACTGGCTTCCCTCTGGCACCCGGGACCCAGGCTTCCCTCACAGCTCTGGCTTCCTCTGGAAGGTCATCCGGAAGGATGTCCAGAAGGATGTTCGGTCTAATTAGCATATTATGCTTTTGTTATTATAGATGGGCAAACATACAGTTGACTATACCTCTTAAAGAAACTTCTTATATTGTACTATTTCTGCATTATTTAATGAGCTGACATTAAAGAAAATCTAATAAATCTTAATGACAGGAAAACTTAACACAGCTTTCCCACTTCTTTCATACTTTTATGCCTCATTTGTAGAAGCTAGACTTGGAGATGAGGGAAATTCTTCTTGGAAGTCAAAGAGTCTAAGGTGTTCTTTTCTTGGACAGAAATGGGGACATATTTTCATGAGGCAACATATTAACCAGTCACATCAGTTTATAAAAA